>NC_056505.1:35142583-35157317 GCF_014905685.2 Nematolebias whitei
TGATGGAAATATTTTATTTTTATTGATATATTATGATGGAAATATTACTGTATATGATGATTGATATATTATGATGATTTGCCCCTAACACTTCAATAAATCATAAACAAATGGCTCAATAACAAGAGACAGTAGTTTTGGGATAATTTAATGGCCTGATATGAATAGTTTTAGAAAGTTTAGGAGATCTAAAATGATATTCGGTAGTCCCTCGCTACTTTGCGGTTCAACTTTCGCGGTTTTTCATCGTAAGATTGAACACAAGAAAAAAAAATACAGGACACATGATTGTCAACTTTAATATTACTCATGTGATTGGAACTGTACTGGAAACTGTACAGTAAAGTTAACAAAAAAATAAAATACTTCGGACAGGCGCTGCCATTTTGTAGTTTTCGCTCAGTAAGTCTACACTGTATCCCTGCTCAGAACAACTATATTTCCCAGAAGCCAACAGTGCCCCGCCCAGAAACCCTGTTTCTTTCTGCTGAAATACTAGAGGGAAAAAGGTTTGTAGGATCAATCAAAGTTTTGATCTGATCGGAAAATGTTCAGCCCTTATAGTGACTTCGGGGCCCAGCGGACGCAGAGAGCCGCACGGAACCCATTGGGAACTGGACCTCCAGACTCATCGGTCAGTCTGAGAGCTCGAGTGGGGAGGCGCTGCCGTAGGTCCGGCTTCTCTCTGGAGCCCACCGGGACTTCCCTCATCCAGATATGGACTCAACTGGACCAGCGTCTGGTCCCGTACTGGCCATCTGAAAGTCCGGCTCCCTCCACAATGCTTTTTGGTGCTCAAGGGCTGCACAGAACCGGACCAGAACCAGAGCAGAACTGGCAGGGCAGGTCTGTATGACTGGAAGCGAGCAACTGTTTCTGCAGAGCTGGTGAGTAAAAATTTGCAGCATTGTGCAGTTAAAACAGGTTTAAGAGTGTAGATTGTGGTCTTCATCACTGCAGGGTAGGTCTGCAGAAACGGAACCGAGTCGGACCGGAACCAAGTGGAACTGAGCTGCTGCTGTTCTGCAGAGCTGGTGAGTAAAATGTAGTAGCTACATATACAGTAATGTAGGTATGTTGTTGAAATGACATGGCTTCAAGAGTTTAGAACATAGCAAGAGTGTGGGAAGAGTTTATAAAGCCTTAAAATATATAAAAATACTTAAATAAATATAACATCCATACTTCGTGGTTTGTCACTTAGGGTCCAGAACATCACCCCCGCAATAAACGAGGGACGACTGTGTATCAAAAATGTTTGATATAGAAGGAATGAAATGTTTTTGCTAAATGAGAAAAGATTTTTCTTTGCAACATCGTTGCAGACAGTTGTACAAACACAATTTGATTGAATTGCTTTTAAAATCCCGTTCTTTTTTTTTAATAGAAAGCACATTCTTGGCCTAAAAAGCTATTACTTGTTCATCTTGATATCTCTTGTCTTTCAAACTTTGATTAATTAAAAGTGCTAAATTATCATGTGAAAAACATATTCCTCCAACATATACTAATCATGAGAAGCAGCAATCTAAGAAAATGCTCTGGCAAAAGAGCAAATGCTATAAAATGTGCCTCGTCATTGTTTTCTGCAGAAAGTAGTAAGACATAACAAAACTATGTTCAAAGTTCAGTTTAATGTTTCGAACATGCACTTTAATGCTAAACTGCAACAAGTAGATTTTACATAATTAAACATTCAGCCAGATTTCATAGATAGCTCTAAAACTAAACAATATTTGATTCTGAGGACACTGTGGTTGTTGTCCTCCCACGCAAACTATTAAAACTAAAAACATTGTCTTTGCAAAACTACGATCAGTATTTTCTGTTTTAGTATAATAACCCTTTCTCTTGCTGCTGGCATGATTATTTTCTGGCAGAAATAATCTGTAAATATCTCAGGCCCTGCTGCAGTGTCATAGTGAGCTGCTTACAAATACTTTCTGTGTAAATAACTGTAATGTCAAACTGACAGCACTGTAAGGGTTAATAAAATACAAATCTCACAATCACCCACAAACTGTTTAAGACTGAAGTTGTATTAAGAAGGCAGCAATCCACTTTAGCCTTTGTCCTTCCTAAACCAGCCATCCGATCAGAAATATATTTTTTAACTAAGTTTGGTCAAAGAGCTGTTTACAACAGGTAAGATATTTATTACTGACAATGTTCCCAGAGAAACACACTTCAAAAAGATCCCATTGTTTTAGGACCAAAGGTCAAAGGTTTTTCTATTCAATCTCTGCTGGTTGAAAACAAAAAAAGGCCCAGCAGAGACTGTACTTCCTGAGAGTGCTCAGGAGGAACAACACCACCCAGAGACTGAGCATCTTAACATTCTGCATCACTGTGGGGTATCTCAGCTGCACAGTGGCTCAGAGGAAAGAGCTCCAGAGAGTTATCAACACAGCCCAGAAGATCGAGGGCTGCTTCACTGGAAGATCTACAGAGTTCCTGCTGCAGAGGAAAAGCCCACAACATCTTAAAGGACACGTCTCACCCTGGACATGATCTGTTTGAACCATCAGGGAGAAGGTTCAGGTCAATCAAGACAAGAACAAACATTTGAAAATAGTTTTTATCTGTCAGCTCTTACTGAACTTAACAAGAACTGAATAAGTGCAATAAGGGACAACTTGTGTCGTATCAGTCTGCCTGTGTTGCACATTTGGAGTGTTTAAAATATGTTATTACCTTTTATACAGTTATACACGCACACACACACACACACCACACACACACACATATAGATTAATATATAGTTTTTGTTTTATATTATACTGTTTTCACTTTTGATTTGAGAAGCAAACCCAAATTTCATTGTATTTAGGTGCAACGACAATAAAGTTCTATTCTATTCCACATTTTTTATTCATTTTGGGGTGCGTGTGTGTGTGTGTGTGCGTGCGTGTTGCAAAGTTTGGCTGTAAAATGTGTCTGAAAGTGAAGGACTTAGGAAGTGCACGCTTACAGGACACCTAAATATAGTCTGCACACATTAGAGCTCAAAATACAAACACTACACCCCCCCCCCCCCACACACACACACACACAGAGTGCATGTGAGTGCCTGATTCAATCACAAGCCACTGAGCTCTTTTATTGGCTAAACAGGAAAGACAGAATCAATCAGAGCCATGGACAGAGGGCGAGCTCAACTTCCATCTGCACCACAGGACGAGTCTGTCTCTGCAGCTCGGTCCGCTTCAGTGGACGTTACCGCCTGCACGTTTGCAGGAAGTGCAGTGAGTGCTTCGCTCAGGCCCGGCCAGTTCCTTCCATCTGCAGCCAGATGTGCTGCTGGCCTCAGACTGGGAAGTGAAGCTGGCAGTGGAAGAGTCTGGTTTATGAGATTTCTGTTCTGATAACACCAGAGCAGACACAGAGAGAGGAAGCTGCCAGCTCAGTGCTGATGACTTCTCTGCTCCACGAGTGTTTGCTAAAAGCTTTCGGAAGTGAAACTCAGTCTGTGATGCAGAAGCTTGGAAATATGTTTATCTCTAAATTGTGTCTAATCGTGCAAGTACAGACGAGTGAGACTGGACTGAGCTGATTAGGACTCAGTTCAGGATCATACAAGTTTTATTTACTTTGATCCACAGATTCAACAGAGCCATGAGCCATCAACGCAACAAGAAAAAAATGATCTAAACTTTTACGTGGTCAGGAAATTGGAAGTTTTTCACCAAATGTTAAACTTCTAAAAAAAATTGTTTACATATGAATAAGAAAAGCAGGCACATTTCTGATATCTGATGTAATTTTTATTTGAATTACTGTATATTTGTTTATTCTGATGTTTCTGCTGTCATGTTTCTAGATGAAAACACAAATATTAGGTGTAAACTTCTTCAGTAAAGAAAGAGGTTTGTAGGCTCAATCATCTGGTAGATAACAAAAGAAGGTTAAATCATTTCATCTGGAAACTGGTCCAGATAAAATAATTTTACCTTTTTTTTTTTAAACCTCTTCATGTTCGCTGCCATCAGATGACAGGTTCATGTGCTGGGTGAGTAAATCCATTGGACTGTAAGTTTCAGCAAAATATCTCATGAAACACTGGACATATTTTAATTAAACTCAAAAAAGAGACCAACAATTTTCAGTCAGGTCATCTGGACAGTTTCTTTTGTTTGCTGAAACGTTTCACCTTCCATCCAGAAGGCTTCATCAGTCAAAGAAACGCACAACAAAACTGATTCTTCCCCCAAACAGCTCACTCCAAAGTGGAACAAACCAGTTATGTTGGTGCTAAACGTTTCAGGAAAAAAAATAAAAATAAAGAAACCGTCCAAATGACCTGACTGAAAATTGTTGGATTGTATACCTGGATTATTGAGGATGGACTTTTTTGGTCAAAAAAGAGACGTTCATCTACAACTAAATAATGTTTGGAGTCAATCCCAGTCAAGATGGCCAGCAGTCATTTGATGATGGCAAAACAAAAATGGCTGTAACTGTCAATTTTACAAATATTGGGCTGAAACTTGGTGTGGTAGTAGTTGAGAATCCTCTCCATAACACAATGAGCACTAAGACTGCACAATTAGGGATACAAGATATTATCAGCATGGTATCAGTATCGGCTGATATTAGTGATAAGGCGATGTTTTTGTATGACAACCCAGTGACAAGGATGCGTGCAGCGCCTTAACAAAATTATGATGTCACGTGGCCGCTGAGTTTAGATTTGTGAAAATTTACAAATGTGCACTGTTCGAGTGTTGTCATTGTGTTAGAGAGAGTAGATGTCATGAATAAATTTGACATTAAACATAATCCAAGTTGAAGTTTTACATCATTTTCAGCCCCTTTTTGGCATCTGCATTTGGTATCAGTTCAAGCTGATAAAGACCGTGCAGAATAATGCAGTATTTTAATTCCACAGCAGAAAAAGCCATGTAGTCTCTGTAAACAGGTCTAGGGAGGAAAATATCGATATCGGTTATCGGCTAAATAAGTTTTAACAATATCGGCATATCAGATATCGACCCAAAATCCAATATTGCGCATCCCTATGCACGATGATTAAAAAACCGCTACGACTCCAACATTCATCAACATGAACTGAAACAGGCATGAAAGACAGATGGCAACAAGGACTGTTAGACCTTTATCTGTTGTTTATCACAAATCTGAAGTTTTGTTTAAAAAATCTGACTCGATTTAATCGGATCACAGCTTCTTCATGTTGTTGTTATGATGCATCCTAATAGTTCTTAGCTTCTCCTGCCAATTTTTTCACCTGAAACTCTGCTGTTCATAACAAAGCCAAACAACAAGAAATTAATATAGCGATTAATCTACATGACAAGTGGTGTAATAAAAAAAAGTTGGAGGCTTTGAGATGCTGCAGCAATCACGCTCCCTTTGAGTCCAATTAAAGACAGCAAGCCTCGTCTTGTTTGGATCCAGGCACAGGATTACCTGGATGTGATTTGTTTTGCATGCAAACAGCTGAGTTTAAACCGACACGATCTGGCACACGCACACACACACTAAACATTGTTCCTTTGTTGTGTGCTGTCATCAAACATGAGCTCACTAAATCTTTGCGCGGCTTCCAGAGTAATAAGATGGCTTCCTGTGTGGCAGAAGACCTGACTAAATGATTTAGGAGCAGAGGCTGCAGATCGGAATCGTTCTAAATGGCTTCCGGGAATTTCAACCACAAACTTCATGAAGCAAACTCTTACACACCTGGTGATAGGTGGTGCAATTCTACAAACACGGGTCTGAAAACGTTGGGACGTCGTGCAAAATGTAAATAAACAAAGAATACAATGATTTGCAGATCTCATAAATCCATATTTTATTCACGGTGGAACATAGTGACGGTATCGAATGATTAAACTACTTTTTAGAAAAATGTGTTGCTGCCATAAAACTCACCATTATTATTTTTATTTTTGTGTGTGTGTATAATTTCTTTGTTTATATATTTAATATGTTTACGGTGTTCTACTGAGAATAAATCATGAGTGCATGAGATTTTCCTATCGGTGCATTTTGTTTTAAATTACAATTTTTTCCACAACATCCCAACTCCTTTAGAAGGGGCTTGTCATTCTAAGACAGTATGAGGTGAACTGATCTATGGAGGCCACATTGAGCCAAAACGCTGCACTACAGTATGGCTTCTTTTGAAACAGTCAGTAAAAACCATGCCGCAGCAGCCATGTGTATTGAATTTAGTCCATTCCTGAGGGTATCCTGTTCTTATCAGGGGCCAGATAAGCTCATTTCACAGGCCCTAACCTCTCAGGAGCTACCACCCTGACAGCAGCTGACCTCACTTGCCTTTTCTGCTCGTTTGCAGCTGAATTAGAAGTCAAGAAACGATGCACACTCTGGACAAGAGGTTTCTAAAAAGCTACATTTGTTGCAACATCCAGTATTGTAGGATCTGTGAAACAAACAGGTTGGCCTTGACATTCCTGAAGGGGAGTTTACGGCGTGATAGCAGGATAAAAACTGTCTGCAGTGGGCCATCAGTGCATTGTATAAAATTTGACATTTTTTCTTTCTGGTGTTTGGTGAGCCTGCTATAAGGCAACAACTTTACATCACATGATGACTGCCTGGATCCAAAGAGATTAGATGAGAATAAAATAATTCAATCTAAGAGACCCGATTGACGACTCGTTAGGTAAAATATCTGAGGGAACCCTCTTCACCATCTAATTATTATCACCACCAAAAGCAAAGGCAGAGCAATAATGCTTTTGCCTGTCTGTAGCAAAATATCTCACGAATCACGGAACAGATTTTAATGAAACTGTCAGAAAGTAATCCTTGGATATACATCTACTGATTAACTTCTAGATTCAAACCAGTTTAAAATGTCTGCCACAACAAACCAACTTAGCAAACACTAAAACTGTTATAACAGATTTCAAGACATTAAGCTAAAATGTGGTGTGGTAGCAGCTGAGACTGATCCCCAAATTGTACTTAATGATCACACAGCGTCTGTGTTTAAAACTTTGCCATTATGCACTACTGAACTAACTAGCTAACTTAACGACACTGTTTGTTAGCAAAATATCCCACAAGCTATTGAACAGAATGTGCAGGCTAAAGCTAATCAGTAACCTAAAATGGCTTCATCTGTGTGGCACAATCTATTTCAGTGTAACCTGTTTTATTGTGAAAGGCTTAACAGGAAGAGTTGATTGTCGGTGGACTTGACAGACTGAGGTTGTGTGGATTTATATAACAAAGGAGTTTGAGTTGCTCTGCAACTTGTCGCTTGAATCTTTTTGCCACAAACACATGGTGTCAGAAGTGGGATTGGCAGGGTTGCCATAAAACCCCAACAACTGGACTTATATAAAAAAGAGGGGTTTAAATGTAAAGAATAGGTTAAGAGAAAAAGTGTTCTGTTATGTTTAAAGATATTAAACAATAAAGATGTAAATGTTCTCTGTTGTTTTCAAAGAAGGGGGTGTGGTTCAATCTGTTTTTTACTGTAGTGTATCCTGTTTTATTGTGAAAGGCTTTACAGGAAATGTTGATTGTCGGTGGGCTCGACAGCCTGAGGTGTAAAAGAATGGTGTGTGTGGATTTATATAATAAAGGAGTTTGAGTTGCTCTACAACGTGTTACTTGAACCTTTATGCCCCAAACACGACAATCTTACAGATACCATACCATGTTATTTATAAAGCACTGGTGTGGTAGTAGCTGACAGTCATTACCAACACATGCTCAGTCTTAGCAGATCATATGCGATCACGTGAAATACTGACTGTATTGCTACATGAGACTCAACATACGATTTTTGTGTCAAATGAACAAAAAAGGTGGTGGGAAATTTGTTGGCTTGTGAGGCCTTTAATTGAAGCATTAAGTTTTCTGAGGCTCCTCTTCAGTGACTCTGCTGCTTCGAGTCCCTGCAGGTAGTTCAGATTGACAGCTCCTGAGCCACATGCTGGCAGGACAGCACTGCAGTCATATTTGTCCCCTATTCATCTCTCAGACATAATCCTTACCCAGGCTGAGCCTTTTCCATTACTCATTTTAGTTCCTCCAGTGTTTACACAAGGCATGTATCAGTTTCTCCTTCTCCTGATGCTTTAACCTAAAATGTGACGCTGTATACTCTGCAAGTGTGTTTTAACATGTTCCGAGGATTCTTCTTTCCCAGCCGGGCTGCTGGGGCTCAAGAGCTGAAGTGACAAAGGCCCCGTGAATGTCTGACTCACAGACAACTGTCAGAGCTCAATGGGCTGGATTAAGATGGAGCGGAGACCGGAGCGCACCCTGACATGTTGACATGTTCTACTAAGTGCATTTCAAGGTGGATTTAACTTGTTTGCTCCATTGTGGAGCGACACAACAGACAGAACTGCTAAATGGGGGCCAACCGTTCTGGAGGCAGCGGGTGAACTTTACTCCCACTGTCTGCAGAGGGACTCTCACCGCGGCTTCGTTCTCAGGGTGAGTGGGGCTGCTGTGGATCTCGAGGAGGTTCAGGGGTTTCGGAGAGCTCTCTCCTTAACCAAACAAACATGGTGGAATTTGTGCTATTGTTGGAGCAGAGGGCTGAGTGACAGGGCTGCAGAGCAGGGCTGGCTGTCAGAGGAGACACCTCAGGGTCAAAGTGGGACCATCCATTCACACACGGCTTCATATTAAAACGTTCACACACACACACACACACACACACAGTGCTGCGCGTCGACTGGGGCCAACGTCCTGCAACATTTACACAAGTCTGTCAATTAAACATTTCTGTGCATGAAAAATATATATTTTAACATATTTGAAGCAATTAAAATATATATATGTTCAAGCCTCAATAAAACACATCCTGTATGTGTAAACAAAATAATGTTACGAGGAGATATTTAAACCATATATATTTTCAGACAATCATTTTGCACCAACTTTATTTATGCACCAACATAAATCCATCTGTAGAACATCACATTCATCAGAACCCACAGAACATCATGAGATCTGATGCACGGTCGTAAATAATTTATTTTGTGGTGAACGGTGCAAACAAACTGAAAAGAAAAGGAAATCCACTTGACTGGATCAGTTAAAATAAATTAATTATAAAATAATATTAAATAAAAAAAAACCTCTGAAACATTTTTATCATGAATGTTTTTATCTGTGGGAGGAAAGTGAAGTATGTGGGGGAAAGGGGGAACACGCAAACTCCACACAGAAAGACCCAACTGGGAGTCAGAAACCTTCTTGCTGCTGTTTTACCACACAGCTCATAATTATCTAGACCTGGAAAATATATAAATATATATTTTTACTTTTCCAAACATTTTAACGCTGTAGCTGCGCGGTAATCATCAGAAATACTAACAAAAATCACAAACACTCAGTTGTAGACAGCATTAGGCTAATGGCTAAATTTTAATTAAATATTTAACTTATGAATTTAATTTTAATCAGTCCGAAGGAAAATTATTAGTCAAATTTTCTTTATCTTTTCTAATTTATTCCTTATTTTGGATTCAGTTTTTTTTTGGTTCTGTACAAACGTGAACAGCTTTATCTGACTTACAGCTCTTCAGTGATTTAATAAGAACGCTGAGGACAGTGTGTCGTACGAGTTCTTTAATGAAGACGTTTTTAATCTGAATATAAATTACATTTCACAGAGCTCTGATGAAATATAACTCTGCTCCGTCCCTGAAGTCTGTGGCCAGGTGACATCAGGCCTGCACTCCCCAGCTTTGGGTTTTAGCGCAGGTCATCATTAGCTGGCCGACGTGAAAGCTGAGCCCTGACCCCCCCTCGCTGTGGAGCACAGCTGAGGCTGGCGGGTCAAATCTTCCTCAGACAGTGAGCCCCCAACAATGAACAGCAATCCCACAAGTTCCCTACATATTTGATACAACATATAAAAGTGTTGTGTGTGTGCGCGTGTGTTACACTCGGTGATAAATCACAGACACGGAGACCAAACACAAGAGAGGGGGTAAAAAGCAAACAGCCGCTCCGGCCCTCCGAGGCCCCCGCTGTGCCGCTCCGCAGCATATGAGCCCTCTGTGCTCCAAGTGATAGAGTCAAGCTGTTCCTGCTGAGCGGAGGTCAGGGTTCTTCAGTCAGCACCTCGGCCCTGAACGGAGCACACAGGAATCCCTGCCCTCCCCCTTTCCCTCCCCAACCGGGGCTGGCACTCAGCCCCTCTCTCCTCAGGCCCAAATAAACCTGGTAGCGCTCGCTCTTTTTCATCTCTCCATCTCATGGCGCTCTGTCACTCCCCTCATCAGAATCATTAATCAGGGCGGGCAGATTAGACTTCAAATAAAAATAAACGGGGCCTGGCAGCCTGCTCGCAGGTTCTTCACTTTCTGCTCTTCACTGACTTAATAAAGCCAAGATGTCCCACGCAGGCGGCAGGTTGAACACGTGAGCACTTTTGGCAAACTGTGAGGTCCATTAATGCTTTATTGATATAAACAACTCACCTTATCTTCAAGTGTGATGACTCTTGAGGGCTAACCTGCCATCCATGTAAATACACAACAGATAACCTTATCGGTTGGCACCGACGAAGACAGTCTTCATCCTGAAGCACGTACCGTTAATGCGGATTAAAGGGATTAAATGTGCAACCTGAATGCATCCAGCTTTATGTTTTATACAGTGACTGCCTCGTCCTGTCTTTCAATTTGGACACAGAGGAAAATGTGAGAAATGGAGGACAACAGCGCCGCCTTTGGGTGAAGCCGAGTACTACAACTGGAATAAATCAGCGTCATCATGAAACAGTTCTGAGAGTCTGGGATGTGGCAGTCGTACAACTTTGGACAGCTCTTATTTGTAGGTGTTTCCATGCATGTGAATGGAGGGGGGGGGGGGGATGAGAAGGTCTGCTGGACTCTGCCAGGCTCCAAACAAGCTGTGGGGCTCCGCAGGTGAGGCCTGTTCTGGCTGACTGACGCGAGCCCTGCTGAATATTTGTGTCCATGGGAAATGGGGCGGTGTCGCTGCGGCGACGGCCCTGGGGCCATCCATCAGTGTCATGGTGGGGAGGGGTGTATGGTATGTGTCACCTCTAAGACTAATGGACAGGAAGTACAGCCAGAGAAACAACAATATTTGCAGAATGTATATTCAAAAGGACGCTCGGACCCGGTCTGAGTTTCTCGTGCGAGTTTCTCAAAATCTAAACGTGACTGAATCTTAAAACGATGAGAACGTTTGTTTAAGAGACGCTCGCTCTGAGCTGGGGCTCTCGTTCAGCTGCTGCACGCTTTCTGAGATCCACACGTGGGACAGTGCTCCTGGTTATCACCTGGCAGGTCTGTGATGAGCAGGATTATTGCAACATGTTGAGCGAATAATCCCAGTAAGATCAATGAAACTGGGAGTGATCTGGAACCATTTAAAATGGAGAGATACAAGGAGAGGGGCCAGAGGAACCCATGCTAACAGCTGACCCTGTGTGCTCACCGTGTTCAGAAACCGAAGTGTTTAACCTCAGCAGCCGGTGACTGTGGGCTCTAAACCAGAGCGCTTTGTGATGTGGACCTTCACCACCTCCTCAGCGCAGGTCGGGTGGATTCCTACAGTCTGCAGCAGCTGATGATAAGTGGCTCCACACCTGAGAGACACAACATACGGCTGTTAACCACAGACGCTTCATCAGCAGTGTAGCTCATTTAAATCTCTTCAAGTTGCATGTGTCATTGCAATGATTTTCTACAGAATAGTTGAGTCCACTGAAGAGAAGAAGTGGAAAAGCTGCAGAGAGTGATCAAATATTTAGCTGATGTTGAGATCTGTGACTCAGAAAAAACTCCCTCACTGCAAAGATTTGGAGTCGAACACAACAAGAGCTGACAACCAAAACCTGACAACATGGGTTTACTAAGAGTTGTTATGGTTGGAAAACGTCAAAACGAGTGAGTTCATCATGATCGCTGCTTTAAAAAACACGATGCAGACAGTGATTACTTCCTGAGAGTTTTACAATAAATTTAGTCCAGAGCTTTATGAGATATTTTGCTTAAAAAACAGAACAGCGTGCACACGTTATGACAGTTTGCCTTCAGCTGCAGGTGATAATAAACACAGGCATTAGTGATTCCTGCTGTTTAAACCTACTGTAAGCCCAGAGAGAAGCCCTGCATGACTTCTCCAGCGTTTGGACCAGTAAGGTGCAGACCCAAGATCTTCTGATCGCCACCTCGCTCACATATCACCTGAAGAAATAAAAATAAATACGTGAAAAAAATACAATAAATATATCGGCTACAGAGCAGCAGCTGAAGCTGTACGCCACCGTTAACAAAATTAAAGCTAAAACAAACTAGAGAAACTGCATTTCCTGCAAAAATGCAGTGTGAATGCTTATTGCTAAAGAACTTAATGAAAAACAGCTGAAATTAGCTAAAAACAGGCTGAAATGAAAGAACAAGGTTAAAGAAAAGAATGAAGAAAGAACACATGTTTACTGAATTAAGTTTAAACAGAAATAAGAAAAAAATTAAGAAATTAGCTAAAAAAAAAGGCTGAAATTAGCTAAAATCACTGAAAGGTAGCTGAAAAAAGAAAGAAGCTTAAACTAGTGGAAAAAACTGAAATGAGCATCAAAAATGTAAAATTAGCTTAAAAAGCTAAAATTAGCATAAAGCAGCTAAATAGTAGGTAAAATAGCAGAAAAGGCTAGAACTAGCAGAAAAAGGCTGAAAGGAGCATAACAAGCTGAAATTAGCCGAAAGAAGTAAATTAGGCTGAAAGTAGCAGGAATGACCATGAAAAACTTGACTTTATTTGAAAACAGCTGAAATTAGCTAAAAATGCTTAAAAAAAGTAGTTGCAAAGGTAGAACAAGCTTAAATTAGCATAACAAGGCAGAAAGAACACGTTTGCTGAAAGAAGCAGAAATGAGCACAAAAAAGCTGAAATTAGCAACAACAACAACAACAACAACTGAAAAGTTGCTAAAAAAGCAAAAAGATCACCAGAAAGAAGTGGAGAGAGCACATTTTGCTGAATTAGGCTGAAAAAAGTTGAAATGGGTGCAACAAATGTGGAATTAGCTGAAAAAGTTAAAATTGGCAAAAAAAAAACCCCAGCTAAATAGTAGCTGAAATAAAGAAAAAGCTGAAACACACATAAATAAGCTGAAAGGAGCATAACAAGCTCAAATTAGCAGAAAGAAGTTACAAGAAGCACAAAAATGTTGCAGTTAGCAGAAAGAATCTAAAAGGAGCACAAAACAGCTGAAAAAACAACTGAATTTAGCTGAAAGTAGCTGAAAAAAAGTTTAAATTTGCAGAAGGAAGCTGAAAGAAGCTGAAGTAGAACAAAATGTGAAAGAAACAGTAAAAGGTTGTAAACAGATCTAAAGATCTGAAGGATGTAAAATGAGCTCAATTCATTTTCTATGAGAAAAAAATGGCAGAAAAGTCTAAATATTTCAAAAAGCTGAAGTTGCATCAATACCAAAAGTCATACATAGCAGGATTGTCCAGAAATAGCTGAACATTTTGATTTGTTGAAATAGCTTGAAAACTGTGGGACGAGAATCATGCAGAAAATCGTACAGAAGAAAAACGGATCAGTCTGATCTGCCTCAAGTGCTTAACTTAGAGCACATCTGGATAAACAAATATAAAAACATAAACCGTCCCACTTTGACCAGACTGAAATGACAAACTGTTGCTGCAGTCACCTTTATGTAGCACTGGCTGGCATCACGCTCTGCTACAGTGAATTCTAGAGGCCTGTAGAAAGCATGGTACACCTGCACATAGGAACACAAACATCAGACTCACAGCGACAAAATATTAAAGGACAGCAACAATAAATCAGATCTTCACATGAGAACATCCTCTTTTCGTTAACTAGAGTTAAATGAAGTGTAAACAGAACGCTGCACTCACATCTGTACACTTCTGTATTGAGGATGAGCCTAAAACGGTTTTTTAAACCAGAATAAAGAGTGGGTTGATGTAAAATAGTCATTTTAAAGAATTGAAACTGCATTTTAAATAAGGAATTAGTGCCCAAGACATTTCTTTACAGAATTAAATGAAATCTGAAGATACAAAACAAACCCCTCCCATCTAAACATTTATTATTACAACACACAAATAGTTCAGTGAGCGCTTCGGTCCTCCCTGAGACGTGCGAGCAGAGTTTTATTGTACGAGTGAACGTGCCGACACAAGTAGAGGGCCACGCAGCTGTCGGGGGGGTGGGGGAGGGGGGGTCCGGCAGCTCCTCCTCAGATCTCAGCGAGCCTGTCATCACCTCATACACACCTCAATCAGACCTCCTGCTCGCCTGTCACTCAGGCAGGAGCCCCCGCTCGCCAGCTCCGCCATCTACCCACAGTCTCCTGCAGGTGTTGTGAGCATCTGGCAGGCCGAGCACGTCCACGAGCACGACAAATAAAGAGCCACTCGCTATTCCTCTGAATATGTGTCCATGTTTGTATAGCTGTTGTCGAGTGTTGTATCTTTTATTCTGCAGGTCGGTGTCAGTATCTGACTGCAGACAGTTACAAACCAATACAGCTTTATTATGTTTAATTACTGACGGAGCAATGGATTAAATGTTTAATTACTGAAGGATCGATGGATTAAATGTTTAATTACTGATGGATCGATGGATTAAATGTTTAATTACTGAAGGATAGATGGATTAAATGTTTAATTACTGATGGATCGATGGATTAAATGTTTAATTACTGAAGGATAGATGGATTAAATGTTTAATTACTGAAGGATAGATGCATTAAATGTTT
>NC_056505.1:35157327-35216340 GCF_014905685.2 Nematolebias whitei
TAATTACTGAAGGATAGATGCATTAAATGTTTAATTACTGATGGATCAATGGATTAAATGTTTAATCACTGAAGGATAGATGGATTAAATGTTTAATTACTGATGTATCTATGCATTAAATGTTTAATTCCTGATGGATCGATGGATTAAATGTTTAATTACTGATGGATCGATGGATTAAATGTTTAATTTCTGATGGATTGATGCATTAAATGTTTAATTACTGAAGGATAGATGCATTAAATGTTTAATTACTGATGGATCGATGGATTAATTGTTTAATTACTGATGGATCGATGCATTAAATGTTTAATTACTGATGGACTGATGGATTAAATGTTTAATTACTGAAGGATAGATGGATTAAATGTTTAATTACTGATGTATCTATGCATTAAATGTTTAATTACTGATGGATCGATGCATTAAATGTTTAATTACTGATGTATCGATGCATTAAATGTTTAATTACTGATAGATCGAAGGATTAAATGTTTAATTACTGATAGATCGAAGGATTAAATGTTTAATTACTGAAGGATAGATGGATTAAATGTTTATTTACTGATGGACCAATGGATTAAATGTTTAATTACTGATGGATCGATGCATTAAATGTTTAATTACTTATGGATCGATGGATTAAATGTTTAATTACTGAAGGATAGATGGATTAAATGTTTAATTACTGAAGGATAGATGCATTAAATGTTTAATTACTGAAGGATAGATGCATTAAATGTTTAATTACTGATGTATCGATGCATTAAATGTTTAATTACTGATAGATCGATGGATTAAATGTTTAATTACTGATGGATCGATGGATTAAATGTTTAATTACTGATGGATCGATGGATTAAATGTTTAATTCCTGATGGATCGATGCATTAAACGTTTATTTACTGATGGATTGATGGATTAAATGTTTAATTACTGATGGATAGATGCATTAAAAGCACAGATGCCTCCTCGTCTAATCAGATTCACACAAAATGTCTGTTTACGTCACATATAAGATGTTGGACATTTAAATCTGTATTTTCAGATGTCACAGTTAATTAATCCCTGATTTTTTGCTGAACATAGTTGGATTAGATATTACAATGACCTCTATTTGGTCTTCTCCGTGCCTCCTCTCAGCCTCCTCCTCAGACAGACCAACGCAGCCGTACTCCAGGGGGGTGAACACGGTGGTGGCCACCTGTCACACACAAGTACAAACACAACGTCCACGTGTGTAGTTGTCCTTATTTAAGACCGAGGTGTCTCCACTGAGCTATCACATGTGTGGGTAGAGTCTGGATGCTTTTCCTTTCATGACAGATTTGCTCCCTTCCTGGTATCAACTGTGTCGAACAGAAAGTCGATTATCTTTTAGTCACATTTCTATATTAAAAAAAAAAGACACATTCAAAACAAACGCTTTATCCTCAAGGACAAAACATCGACTGTAAAGTTGGCGTTACAGCTCGAAGAATAAATAAACCAGAATGATGAAGATTGATGATGAATATGATGCTATGAATCATTCTAAAGAGAGGCTGGCAGGAAGTTAAAGGGTGGTGCAGGACAGACTCCAACCAAACAGTCGAAATGAGCTGAAATTTGCTGCAAACGTGACTTCAAACAATAAACATAAAAAAAAAGGGCCACGTAGAAGTAAACTGTTCAGAGAAGGAAGAAAACTATCACCCTTGGTGTGTGTGTGTGTGTGTGTGTGTTACGTTGTCATAGTTCATGAGCTCGGCGCTTTGACCAGCCAGCCTGCGGGCGAGGAGCTTTCCAGCTTTAATGGCCGTCGGGGTCAACTCAGGACGACCCTAAAACACAAAAAATTTCAAGACGCTCTGATGTGTCACACGTCTGTGATGAACTTTAACCTTCAGCCTTCACAAAACTTTAAAGGTGGAAAACAAATATGATGTTACAATGATTTAAAAGAGTCATAAAAGACACAATTATTAAAGCTTTTTAAGTTCAGCGGTAACTAATAAAACAACAAAACATGAGACTCAACATGTTCTCACTGGAGCTTGGACTAAAACAAACACAGAAATGAATATTTACATTTATAAGCACGATAGGAAAACATCACAACATTCTCATAACAATAGGAATTATATTTAAGAGCTCATTTTTAATTAAAAAAAGAACAACATTTGAAGTAAATAAAGGTCTCTGCTTTTATAAAAGGAAAATCAGAGTCAGAATCACAATTAAATATCCAACAAAACAACCCACATCTCATCTTCCCTCCAACTGCAGGAGTTTTTCTTTCAAAGTGGAACACCTACAGGATATTTATGTTATATAAATATAGAAAAAAAACTCTAAAAGACCACAGGTTCAGTGTTTAGATTTGACCAAAATGGTTCTTATCTTTTTGAATAAGTGTTTTTTTCTTTGTTCCAACTTCCAATTTGTGTTACTGTATTTTCCACCGTATAAGGTGAAATGCAGCTGATTTGATCATCAAAGTGCATTTATTAATGAAAAGTTAGACTGAGACACACCTTTACTTTTAAGTGTTAATCTTGTTAAATTCTTGTTAAAGTCCTCCCGTGCATGTTCCCGCGGCCGCCATTTGGCAGCCAATCGTTTTTTGGCACAATGTTTCCCGGAGTCAGCGGTGACGCGTAACAAACGTGACTGATACGGCCAAGTGACGTATTTATGTTTTGTTCCACTGTATGAGACATTTTTGGACTGATGCGACTTACAGTATGCACCGGAGCGACTTGTACGGCAGAAAATAAGGTATTTTTAATGATATAAAGTGACAAACAAAAGTTTTCTAGTTGTGGTAATTATGTAGTGAACCAGAAGACCTCAAATCTACCAGATGGACAGAGACTGTTATTTTCATTGATCTGAATAAGTCTGGGCCATCTGATGAACTTTCTTTCTTGAATTAATCAAGCAGAAAAGACAATTCTTTATAATCATTACTGTCTTACAAATGTTTTGATAATCAAATTGTGTTAGTTCACTCAATGCTTTACAGGTTGAAAAGAACTACTAATTTTTATTTTACATAAACAGTAAGTAATGATTTTTGTTCCTCATTCAGAGAAGAAATCACCTGAATATGCCTTTCTTGATTTTTCTGTCTGAAATGAGCAAGCTGTCGTAAGTATGTGAAAGGTTGGTCTTCGGTCAACTAAAATGTTTACTGAAGAAGAAATGTCATGTTTAAACTTTTTCAGAAGATTACTAAGAGTAGACTCCAAAAAGTCTGCTGCTTCTGCAATAATCTTTTCTGTATGTTAAACAAGTTTCATTCTCTGACCTCGACTGTTGATAAACACCTTACGTCAAAAACCACTCCTCTTTCTGGTCCTTCCACGAATCAGAAAGCTCTAAATTGAACAGGAAGTCGACCCAAATAAAATGTGGCAACTCCCCAGTTCAAGTTAGATTGAGAGTTCTGAGAGATGTTGGATTGGGAGCCGACAACAGGTCCGATAGTCCAACAGAATGAGCAGATTGAGAGTGCAGCCGGTTCTGAAAGTTTCAGAGCAATGAAGAATCCAGAGGTTTTGGGATTACAATTCTGTTTTGAACTAACCACGCACGACTCTTCGAGGATTTTAGCTGTTTTCAACGGAGACGCTGATATCAGTTGAAAAGGATTCTTACTGAGCTGATCTATCATCAATCAGGTAACGGCCTCTTCTTCGACTAAAGTGTACCGTGGACAGGCTGGAGATCTGACGGAGCGTGCAACTTCTGGTCAAACAGATTAAATTCCCTCACACATTTCCTCTGTAAGATAAATCTCAATTTAATCTTAAACTCTTCTCTCTCATAAATCAGTACAGATATTTTTAGGAATATCTGAAGCAAAGTCCTCAAATCACCGCCGAGTGATTTGAAGTTCATTTTCTGTGAAACTGTCTGTTATTATTTTCATATTTTGCCAAATTAATGTAAATGTTTGATGTTAAACTTTGATTTTGAAAATAAATGATTCCATTCATTTGATGGGTCAAAGATAAATAACGTCTCTCGTTCACATTTCTGTTAAATTCAATGCACGGCATTTACAGTCAGAAAAATGAAGAACTCGTGAATATTGTATGCATATATATAACACATATATTTGTCATACAACAAGTGACACGTACCTCACGTGTATCACTACAATTATACAACACTGACTGAGTTGTCTCATCTTTCTGTCAAGTACATTTTAGAGCTCTTTGTAAATTTAATTTAGTAAGAAAAGGAGCAGGAACAGCTTTTTGATGGGTACACTTGCAGACCCCACCCTGCAGGAAACGTTGCACTATTTATATCACAAGCTCAAAACTTTTAATTTTTAATTTTTTAATAATCCATGTATAGATATTTTAAAAAATCTCTTTAAAGTTTATTTTAACCCAGTACCTTTAATAGGAAGTAAAATAACATTTTTATCCCTGGAAACACCCCCCACACCCTTTTGATCTCACATCATTTACCACTGAGTGGTTTGGAACAGAGCTAATAAAAGTAATAATGTCATAAAAGTTATTTATTTATTTTTATATCTGACTGCAGCATTTATTAATTTATAGAAGTGAAATCACTTCTCTGCCTCTGTGCTTTTTATCAAATTCAAAGACATGGACACACACACACACACACTCACACACACACACACACACACAAGCTGTGCAGGAAACAGCAGGGCTGCGGGGCAATTTTAAAGACATGACTTCAACCTGTTAATTTATCGCCACACATCCTGTTGTCTATAAACATCTCCTGCACCTCTGCGTGCACGTGAACGTGCGCTCTGGCATTCCAGTAACTGTTTACATGCCAGACAGCGAGCGTCATTCTGAAACGCTTCTTGGCACTTTCTGTCTGAAGAATAAAAAAAAAAAAATGTAGAAAGATGCCAGCCTGCACAAAAAAAAAACATCTTAAAATGGACTGGAGATAACCATTCATCAAGAGCTCTGTGTGTGTGTGTGTGTGTGTGTGCGTGCGTGCACGTGTGTGTGTGTGTGTGTGTGTGTGTCATGAGATGTCAGAGGCAGGAAGGAAGCTCACAGTTGGTCCCAGTAAAGAAAACAACTCTGACTTGCAACAGGTTTGACTCGTCTGGTTCCAGCTTCACGATGCGTTCAGGTTCCTGCAGGGGGGAAAACTTACCTCTCCAGAACTCTTCTATTTCTGCATGAGATCAACTTTAATTTAAACCTAGGTAAAATGTTGCATTTGAAAACAAAACACTTAACAAAGAGAACACGGCAGTTTTAGTTTCTGAGGACGAGCATCATTAAATTATCTGTTTATTAATTGTCCGTTTTCTACCTAATAAATAAAATAATTGTATTCATATTATAATTCTGAAAGCAGAAACCAACCGCAGAGCTTCATCTGCTACATTTTACTGGTGCCTGCTGGTGTGTGTACTCGTCAAACAGCGCATGTTGGCGCAGAGCACACATTTTATTAGCAGAACCCGTCAGTCTGTATGGATGACTGACGGAAGCCTACAGTATTTTTCAGACTCTAAGGTAAAGTACACTTAAAATACTTTAATTTTCACATAAATCGACAGTGAACCTTATAATCCAGTGTGCCTTATATATTAATTCTTGTTGTGCTTACTGACCTCAAATCAATTGTATGTGGTTATTGTGAATGAGTTGAATAAAGTTTGACTTGTCTGTTTTGTTTCGTTTAATGTGCCTTATGATCTGAAAAATACGGCAGATGGATTTAAAGATATCTAAAAGAAAACACTGAGGATCCAAAAAGGATAACAATCAATTTTGGACATTGTGAAAATATATAAAAACTGGCTGAATGCTTCATCTACATGAACATTTCATCAGATTCAAACGTACATATCTTCAGTAAAACATGAAAAGATTTAGTCTGAAATGTTATTATAAAGAGTTTAATGTCTAATAGCAGACACACACCTGCCACATCCCATTTACAGGCACTGGGTTGGGTGTGGACTCCAGTACCTGCAGCCCAGTGTTAAGTTTTAATAATTACAGTGTGAGTGTTCCTGCTGTCAGCGAGTATCTGCGTAAAGTTCCTACCTCACTGATGTCACCGAAAGCAAAGATGTTTGGCACTGACGTCGACTCGTCAGCGCCTACAACTATTTTCTGCGTCGCCTCGTCGAGCTGCACGCCAACTTTGTTGAGGCCCAGAGCTTTGCTCTCAGGAGCTCTACCTGAGGGTTAACAGGAGACAACAGGTATGAGATGCTGATGGCACGAGACAGACAAGTGTCTGAAACCTGTTCTGCTTCGGGTGTCATTCCATTTTAAATAACCGGATGGGGAATGAGATCAGAGCAAAAACTACTATTAATTGATGATATAAGTAACTTGTGCAGAATAAAGTTATTATTTGTTCAGCTGAGGAGCAGCAGACTCCGCGGGACAGTCGGAGGTGCATATCCTGACACTTCCTGGGAGATGGGTGACTGATGCTGTCGACGCCACGTCTCCATGGTGACAGAGCTCAGACAGCATGCTTGGCCCTCCTGGACACGGCTCCTCACAGCCAGCCTGGGTAGCACAATAAACACCCAGGCCTGAGGAACCCGTGTCGATGCTATCGGACAGCAAAAACAACAAACCCCTGAGACCCCTTTTCCTGGCTGGAGCCAAAGAGCAACGCCCTCCCCCTTATTCTCAGACCGGTGGTGGGGTGGGGGCTTCAGGGAACTGTCTAGTTCCCCTCAACATGTGTGGCTGAGCGGGATGGAGTGCACAGAATGAGAAGCGAGAGGAAGTCAGCCCGTCACAGGCAAATCCCAAAGGCAGCACTTCTAAATATTTTCCTGTCCTGTGAGACGTAAACACTGCGAGCCACGGCAGCCTTCACACTAACCTTTACTAAACTAACATTTCATTTATGCTTCTCCAAATCAATTAAAATGATTTTATCTATTAATTTATCTTCACGCATGGTCCATGCTCGATGTACGGTTTACTGAACTGTATGTATATCATATACTTTTTAAATAATGCAAATTGTTTTGTAAAATAAACTATAACAAATCATACCTTTAAATCTTGTAAAGATTGAAATTTATTTTTAACTGTTTGAAAGTGTTTTTAATGTAGTTGAACTGATGCATGTACCTTCAGCTTTGTTCGAGTTAATTGCTGCATCAATTGTAAACTGGGCTGGAGCGGCTGCCTCAACAAAGCCTGTTGTGATATTGACAGGAAGCTAAAGAGCCACAACAAAAATCTGCACGTTAAAAATGAGCTGCCAGCTTATCTGATCCAACAAATGACCACAGACAAAGGAGAGGGTGATGTGACGGGGGCTTGGTATTGTTGGGAGAATGGCTCATGTACACCGCCAAGAACATGATAATGTGTCTCGTTCTAAGCCAAAAAACATTTTAAGATGCAAACTGATAAAAATGCTTGCAGCTTTCATGTATTACAGTACATCAATAAATTAAAAACATAATGTAAAGTAAAAATGTAATGAGTTTTCCATGGGATGCAATCAAACTTTTTACCTACAACCCTTTAAATTTCAATTATCACATAAAGAGTTTTATTCTATAATAATTCCTTTTTTCTCTGATCAGCTTTTCAGTGATGAAAGGAAAACATGAAAACAGCAGAGCATCTTTCAGTCTGTCTGTATCTGTAGCAACAATTAAAAAGAAAAGGTGCCTATTTTGTAAAATATCAATAAATTATACAGCACTCTGTGTGGAGCAAGGAGCTACAGTCTGGGGCACCCGGGGGAGCAGATGGTGGGGGTTAAGTGCCTTGCTCAAGGGCTCAGAGTGGGGCAAAGGAGAGTGGAGGCAGGTGTGGGTGTTTCACCTTTGTCACCCACATTTTGATGTTGTCAGTTCAGGGGGTTGAACCGGTGACCTTCTGATCACAAGCCCACCTTCTCTAACCTCTGCGCCACCACTCCCATATATACATACACATACAGTATATATATATATATGTATGTATATATATATATATATATACTGTATGTGTATGTATGTATGTATGTATTATATAATATTTTATTTATTTATTTATTTTCTTCTTTCGGCTGCTCCCTATTTTAGGGGTTGCCACAGTGAACTAGGGGTTGAACGAGTATATAATTTTTAAACTCGACATTAACATAATAAAACCCGAGTAGAACTCGAGTATTTGATGACGTAATAGATCTCAAGATACAAAAATAAATAAATAAATAAAACCGAAATAAGAGGTAATTATTTACAAAAAAAAATGACCAACAAAACATTGGGAGTGTATATTATGCTTCTACCATTTATCATACTGCAAATAAGTCACAGGAAAAACTAAACTATTAGTTATTATTATTAAACTGCAAATGTGAAGAAACATGCAGCACGTCAGAAACGAAACTTAAAACAGTGGATGGGCGGTGGATTGGACCCGGTGTTACACCATACTCTGTGACCTGCAACAGTGCAACACCACCCCCTACGGTCATACAGTGGTCACATAATATGACGTCACTACGGTTACTCGACAATACATTTTTAACCTCGATAGAGGTCCTAGCAATCGATGTGTAGATTACTCGAGTACTCTGTTAATGCCCTACAGTGAACTAAGTCGCACGAAGACTTAGCAATTATTTTTGCACTGGATGTCCTTCCTGACACAACTACAGACACCGAGCTACCACAGTCCTCTGTGTGGAGCAGAGAGCTGCTATCTAGGACACCCGGAGGAGCAGATGGTGGGGGGTTGGTTGGTTGGTTACTTACTTACTTACTTACATACATACATACATACATACATACATACATACATACATACATACATCATACATCATACATCCATCCATCTATCTATCTATCTATATATATATATATATATATATATATATATATATATATATATATATACAGTGACGGAAATAAGTATCTGAACACCTGCCAATCAGCAACAATTCTGTCCCTCAAAGACCTGTTGGTTCGCCTCAAAAAAGTCCACCTCCACTCCACTGATTATTCTAAATTAGAAGCACCTGTTTGAGGTCGTTAGCTGCATAAAGACACCTGTCCACCCCACACAATCAGTAAGACTCCAACTACTAACATGGCTAAGACCAAAGAGCTGTCCAAAGACACCAGAGACAAAATTGTAGACCTCCACAAGGCTGGAAAGGGCTACGGGGCAATTGCCAAGCAGCTTGGTGAAAAAAGATCAACTGTTGAAGCAATTATTAGAAAATGGAAGAAGCTAAACATGACTGTCAATCTCCCTCAGACTGGGGCTCCATGCAAGATCTCACCTCGTGGCGTATCAATGATCCTAAGAAAGGTGAGGAATCAGCCCAAAACTACACAAGAGGAGCTGGTCAATGACCTGAAGAGAGCTGGCACCACTGTTTCCAAGGTTATTGTGGGTAATACACTAAGACGTCATAGTTTAAAATCATGCATGGCACAGAACGTTCCCTTGCTTAAACCAGCACACATCCAGGCCCATCTTAAGTTTGCCCATGACCATTTGGATGATCCAGAGGAGTCATGGCAGAAAGTTCTGTGGTCAGATGAGACCAAAATAAAACTTTTTGGTCTTAATTCCACTCGCCGTGTTTTGAGGACGAAGAATGATGAGTACAATTCCAAAAACACAATCCCTACTGTGAAGCATGGGGGGGGAAGCATCATGCTTTGAGGGTGTTTTTCTGCACATGGGACAGGATGCCTGCACTGTATTAAGGAGAGGATGACCAGGGCCATGTATTGCGAGATCTTGGGGAACAACCTCCTTCCTTCAGTTAGATCATTGAAGATGGGTCGTGGCTGGGTCTTCCAACATGACAATGACCCGAAGCACACAGCCAGGAGAACCAAGGAGTGGCTCCATAAGAAGCATATCAAGGTTCTGGAGTGGCCTAGCCAGTCTCCAGATCTAAACCCTATAGAAAATCTTTGGAGGGAGCTCAAACTCCGTGTTTCTCAGTGACAGCCCAGAAACCTGACTGATCTAGAGAAGATCTGTGTGGAGGAATGGTCCACAATCCTGCTGCAGTGTGTGCACACCTGGTAACAAACTACAAGAAACTGTTGACCTCTGTAACTGCAAACAAAGGCTACTGTACCAAATATTAACATTGATTTTCAAAGGTGTTCAAATACTTATTTGCAGCAGTAACACACAAATAAATTATTTTAAAAATCATACATTGTGATTTCCGGATTTTCTTTTTTTTTAGATTATGTCTATGGCACCAGGACACCCTAGGCCGCAGTTCGATGATCGACTTTGTCATCGTCTCATCTGATCTGCGGCCACATGTCTTGGACACTCGAGTGAAGAGAGGGGTGAAGCTATCCACTGATCACTACCTGGTGGTGAGTTGGCTCCGATGGTGGGGGAGGATGCCGGTCAGACCTGGCAGACCCAAACGTATTGTGAGGGTTTGCTGGGAACGTCTGGCAGAGTCTCCTGTGAGACAGAGTTTTAACTCCCACCTCCGGGAAAACTTCGAACATGTTCCGAGGGGGGTGGGGGACATTGAGACTGAGTGGACCATGTTCGGTGCCTCTATTGTCGAGGCGGCTTACCGGAGCTGCGGCCACAAGGTTGTCGTGCCTGTCGCAGCAGCAACCCTCGAGCCCGATGGTGGACACCGTCGGTGAGGGATGCTGTCAGGCTGAAGAAGGAGTCCTATCGGGCCTTTTTGGCCTGTGGGACCCCGGAAGCAGCTGATGGGTACTGGCAGTCCAAGCGACATGTGGCCCGGGTGGTCGCTGAGGCAAAAACTCGGGCATGGGAGGAGTTCGGAGAGGCCATGGAGAATGACTTCTGCACGGCTTCGAGGCGATTCTGGTCCACCATCCGGCATCTCGGGGGGGAAGCGGTACGCCACCAACACTGTTTATAGTGGGAGTGGTGTGCTGCTGACCTCAACCCGGGATGTTGTGGGTCGGTGGGCAGAATACTTTGAAGACCTCCTCAATACCACCGGCACGTCTTCCACTGAGGAAGCGGAGCCTGGGGACTCTGGGTCGGGCCCTCCAATCTCTGGTGCTGAGGTCACTGAGGTGGTTAAAAAGCTCCTCATTGGCAGGGCCCCAGGGGTGGATGAGATTCGCCCGGAGTTCCTTAACGCTCTGGATGTTGTAGGGTTGTGTTGGCTTACGCGACTCTACAATATTGCGTGGACATCGGGGAAAGTTCCCCTGGATTGGCAGACCGGGGTGGTGGTCCCCCTATTCAAAAAGTGGGACCGTAGAGTGTGTTCCAACTACAGGGGAATCACGCTCTTAAGCCTCCCTGGTAAGGTCTATTCGGGGGTTCTGGAGAGGAGGGTCCGTCGGATAGTCGAACCACGGATTCAGGAGGAGCAGTGCGGTTTTCGTCCAGGCCGTGGAACAATGGACCAGCTCTACACTCTAGGCAGGGTCCTGGAGGGTGCGTGGGAGTTTGCCCAACTGGTCTACATGTGCTTTGTGGACTTGGAGAAGGCGTTCGACCACGTCCCTCGGGGAACCATGTGGGGGGTACTCTGGGAGTATGGGGTACTGGGCCCTTTGATACGGGCTGATAGGTCACTGTATGACCAGTGTCATAGCCTGGTCCGCATTGCCGGCAGTAAGTCAGGCTTGTTCCCGGTGAGAGATGGACTCCGCCAAGGTTGCCCCATTTGTCACTGATTCTGTTCATAACTTTTATGGACAGAATATTTAGGCGCAGCCAAGGTGTTGAGGGGATCCGTTTTGGTGGCCTTAGGATTGTGTCTCTGCTTTTTGCAGATTATGTGGTCCTATTGGCTTCATCAGATCGTGATCTACAGCTTTCGCTGGAGCGGTTCGCAGCCGAGTGCGACGCGGCCAGGATGAAGATCAGTTCCTCCAAATCCGAGGCCATGGTCCTGAGCCGGAAAAGGGTAGACTGCCCTCTCCGGGTCAGGGAGGAGGTCCTGCCCCAAGTGGAGGAGTTCAAGTATCTTGGGGTCTTGTTCACGAATGAGGGAAAAATGGAGCGTGAGATCGATAGACGGATAGGTGCACCATCTGCAGTGAAGCAGGCGCTGTACAGGTGTGTCGTGGTGAAGAGAGAGCTGAGTCAAAAGGCGAAGCTCTCAATTTACC
This sequence comes from Nematolebias whitei, assembly GCF_014905685.2. NCBI lineage: Eukaryota > Metazoa > Chordata > Actinopteri > Cyprinodontiformes > Rivulidae > Nematolebias > Nematolebias whitei. Next base: position 35,169,404 of record NC_056505.1, read on the forward strand.
TATCGATCTACGTTCCTACCCTCATCTATGGTCTTGAGCTTTGGGTTGTGACCGAAAGAATAAGATCTCGGATACAAGCGGCCGAAATGAGTTTTCTCCGCAGGGTGTCTGGGCTCTCCCTTAGAGATAGGGTGAGAAGCTCGATCATCCGGGAGGGACTCAGAGTAGAGCCGCTGCTTCTCCACGTCGAGAGGAGCCAGTTGAGGTGGCTCAGGCATCCGTTTAGGATGCCTCCTGGACACCTCCCTGGTGAGGTGTTCCGGACATGTCCCACCGGGAGGAGGCCCAGAGGAAGACCCAGGACACGCTGGAGGAGCTATGTTTCTTGGCTGGCCTGGGAACGCCTCGGGATTCCCCCGGAAGAGCTGGCCCAAGTGGCAGGGGAGAGGGAAGTTTGGGCCTCCCTACTTAGGCTGCTACCCCCGCGACCCGACGCCAGATAAGCGGAAGAAAATGGATGGATGGAGATTATGTCTCTCACAGTGGACATGCACCTAAGATGAAAATTTCAGACCCCTCCATGATTTCTAAGTGGGAGAACTTGCAAAGTCGCAGGGTGTTCAAATACTTATCTCCCTCACTGTGTGTATATATATATATATATATATATATATATATATATATATATATATATATATATATACACACATATATATATACACATATATATATCTATCATACAGTCATCTGCATCAATCAAACTTTTGCAACATTTGAGCTGAAATGGGATGGGAGTGCCGAGGTAGTTTGTTTTAGTTCGCCCTTTGAGTCTAATCGCATCCTCACAGGACTGATTTAACTGTTCAGAAAACATATGTTACTTTAAATAATTTACAAAATCATTACTCATTATTATTATTTATTTAAAAAAGTTTTTAAAAAAAATACATATATATATATTTTTTTGAAAACTCACATTTGAGCCCTTTCAGCAACAGTAAGTTTCTCTCAAATTTGAAATGTTTTTAAAATATGTTAACACAAGGTCTGTATCATTGTTGAACACAATTTACCAATTAATTATTTGTGCAAAGTAAAGATACATTATGCAAAAGTTCTCTTGCTCTGCAGCTCTCTTAGCCAAACTCAGGATTTTGACATAAGAAATTACTTTTTGTTCCAGGTGTCACATATCTTGGTTGTTTCTGCAGTAAATCTGGGCATTTTAAACAGATTATGTAAAGAATAAAAGCAAATTTATACTACCAAAAATGGACCCAGACCGATCGTTCCTCCTCTGGGGGGCACACACAGCTCTTTTTATAAAATATTTAGGATCAGTTGCACCAGAACTTTGTCTGTGATCAGATCAGGCTAGTCGTAATCTTTCTTTGTGAAGCATTTCTGGTTTTTCTCACAAAGTCAGTCCTCAGAACAAGCATTTACATTTTATTGTTGCATTTGTGAACTTGGATGTTTTTCAGTTCAAACATGTATTTTCTTAAGATAGTCGAGTTGATCAGAGAAAATTTGGAAGCTACAAGCTGTGGGCTGCAAAGGGAAAAATTGTGGGTCCAGATCAATTTCCTTTCAGATGTAAGTCAGAAGGTTAACTAACTCATTAGTTTAATTGTATTAAGGTTTGCATTTATGCAGCACCATGGGAGAGGTCATGCTAAGCAGTGATGAAACTGAACAAACCAGCACAACAGCAGCAGAAACTTCAGAAACCATCAGCTATTGCTGGCTAAAGAGCACTAATACTGCTGAAAGGTCAATTAAACATGAGACAACAAAACAACCTCAACAAACATTTCAAGATTTATGACTACTGTTATAAAGAAAGCATGCTATTAACAATTGTTTTAAATTTAATTTGATTTCTGGAGATCACCGTAAGACCTGTCACTAAGTGTTTCATGACTCAACGTGAGGAACCAAACCTAACTTTGGGAACCACTTCTGTAATAAAGCCATCTGGTCATCACCCACAGTTTTATTTATAAGTAAATAATTTGATATAAATTTAGCCCATGAAGACTAAATTTGGGCAAAATCTCCGATTTATGTTTGGAGTCAATCCAATTCAAGAAGGCTGCCACAGTTACTTCACATAGCAAACACAAAAAAATGGTTATAACTCAGTTAATTTTACAGATATGTGAAGCAGCTGGAATGAGAATCAGCACCTCCAAATCTGACGCCATGGTCCTCAACCAGAAAAGAGTGGATTGTTCTCTTCAGGTCGAGATTCTGATGCAAGTTGAGGAGTTCAAGTATCTCAAGGTTTTGTTCACGAGTGAGGGAAGAATGGAGCGTGAGATTGACAGACGAATTAGTGAAGCATCTGCAGTATTGCGGACGCTATATCGGTCTGTTGTGGTGAAGAGAGAGCAGAGTTGTAAGGCAAAGCTCTGTTTACTGGTCCGTCTATGTTCCTACCCTCACCTATGGTCATGAACTTTGGGTAGTGAACGAAAGAATGAGATTGTGGATAGAGGAAGTTGAAATGAGTTTCCTCTGCAGGGTAGCTGGACTCTCCCTTAGAGATAGGGTGACAAGTTCAGTTATCTGGGAGAGACTCGGAGTAGAAGCACTACTACTCCACGTCAAGAGGAACCAATTGAGGTGGTTCGGTCATCTGGTAAGGATGATTCCTGGGCGCCTCCCTAGGGAGGTGCTTTGGGCATGTCCAACTAGGAGGAGACCCCAGGGAAGACCCAGAACATGCTGGAGAGACTATATCTCTCAGTTGACCTGGGAACACCTTGGAGTACTCCCAGAATAGCTGGAAGAGGTGGCTGTGGAAAGAGATGTCTGGACCTCCCTGCTCAAGCTGCTGCTCCCAAGACCTGACTTTGGAATAAGCGGAAGATAATGGATGAATGGATGGATGGATGGATGGATGGAACTAGTTACTGTGCTAATCGCTGAAAGTCACACGCAACACACACTTTAGGAGAAATCTGTTTTTTTGTTTAAAACAATGGCTTGAAAGGTGTCATGATAGATGCGTTATTCTCTCCTTTAAAAAGCCAACACAAAGCCAGAAGCTTCACAATGATAGTGCACAAACCAGTGTGTGACCTTACAGACACAATGTCTGCCATTTATTTACACTCTGAGGAGGTAATCAGCTTAAGGAGCCGGTCCCAAGTGACCATTTGAGGAACTTTAGACGCTTCCACACAAGCTTAATGATCTTAGGAAGTTGCTGCTCGATAAAACAGACGAGCAAATACCCTTTAAAGAAAGGAAGTGTGTTTTAATGACATCCTTGAGCACTGTACAGGGCAGTGCGGGGAGGGGACTAATGTGCTCAATGTCAGCTCACAGACAGGAAGTTTGAAAATGTCCTGTTTCCTGCTGTGTTTGTAGGGCCACACCTGGACAGGGGAGCGGCCACGAGGTCAGGAAGGAGCAGGGGAAGGTGGACAGAGGTGCAGTCATGGAGAGGGATGTGGTAGTGATGATACTGTCCCCTCTGACCTTCAGTAACTCCACAGACAACAGGGACCCTGCCCAGCTTCTGGAGTACAGTTGCAACAAGGGGAAGTGGCCTTGCACTCATAACTGCTGCACACACACATCAACGAGTTCAGCCTACATTGTTGCTGCTTCTCACAAAGCAGTGTGGGAATAAAACCTGCCTTTATATACAGTGCCTTGTGAAAGTACTCGGCCCCTTGAACTTTTCAACCTTTTGCCACATTTCAGGCTTCAAACATAAAGATATGAAATTTTAATTTTATGTGAAGAATCAACAAGTGGGACACAATCGTGAAGTGGAACGAAATTTATTGGATGTGTCAAACTTTTTTAACAAATAAAAAACTGAAAAGTGGGGTGTGCAATATTATTGGGCCCCTTTACTTTCAGTGCAGCAAACTCACTCCAGAAGTTCAGTGAGGATCTATGAATGATCCAATGTTGTCCCAAATGACTGATGATGATAAATAGAATCCACCTGTGCGTAATCAAGTCCCCGTATAAATGCACCTGCTCTGTGATAGTCTCAGGGTTCTGTTCAAAGCACAGAGAGCATCATGAAGACCAAGAAACACACCAGGCAGGTCCGAGGTACTGTTGTGGAGAATTTAAAACCTGATTTGGATACAAAAAGATTTCCCAAGCTTTAAACATCCCAAGGAGCACTGTTCAAGCAATCATATTGAAATAGAAGGAGTATCAGACCACTGCAAATCTACCAAGACCCGGCCGTCCCTCTAAACTTTCATCTGGAACAAGGAGAAGACTGATCAGAGATGCAGCCAAGAGGCCCATGATAACTCTGGATGAACTGCAGAGATCTACAGCTGAGGTGGGACAGTCTGTCCATAGGACAACAATCAGTCGTACACTGCACAAATCTGGCCTTTATGGAAGAGTGGCAAGAAGAAAGCCATTTCTCAAAGATATCCATAAAAAGTGTTGTTTAAAGTTTGTCACCTGGGAGACACACCAAACATGTGGAAGAAGGTGCTCTGGTCAGATGAAACCAAAATCCAACTGTTTGGCCACAATGCAAAACGATATGTTTGGCGTAAAAGCAACACAGCTCATCACCCTGAACACACCATCCCCACTGTCAAACATGGTGGTGGCAGCATCATGGTTTGGGCCTGCTTTTCGTCAGCAGGGACAGAGAAGATGGTCAGAACTGATGGGAAGATGGATGGAGCCAAATACAGGTCCTTCTCAAAAAATTAGCATATTGTGATAAAGGTCATTATTTTCCAAAATGTAATGATAAAAATGAAACTTTCATATAGTTCAGATTCATTGCACACCAACTGAAATATTTCAGGTGTTTAATTGTTTTAATACTGATGATTATGGCATACAGCTCATGAAAACCCAAAATGCCTGTCCCAAAAAATTAGCATATTTCATCCCACCAATGAAAGACAAGTGTTTTTAATACAAAAAACGCCAACCTTCAAATAATCATGTTTAGTTATGCACTCAATACTTGGTCGGGAATCCTTTTGCATGAATGACTGCTTCAATGCGGCGTGGCATGGAGGCAATCAGCCTGTGGCACTGCTGAGGTGTTATGGAGGCCCAGGATGCTTCGATAGCGGCCTTAAGCTCATCCAGAGTGTTGGGTCTTGCGTCTCTCAACTTCCTCTTCACAATATCCCACAGGTTCTCTATGGGGTTCAGGTCAGGAGAGTTGGCAGACCAATTGAGCACAGTAATACCATGGTCAGTAAACCATTTACCAGTGGTTTTGGCACTGTGAGCAGGTGCCAGGTCATGCTGAAAAATGAAATCTTCATCTCCATAAAGCTTTTCAGCAGATGGAAGCATGAAGTGCTCCAAAATCTCCTGATAGCTAGCTGCATTGACCCTGCCCTTGATAAAACACAGTGGACCAACACCAGCAGATGACATGGCACCCCAGTGACATGGACCTTGATTTCCAAAGGAAATGCAAAATTTACTGTAATCAGAGAACATAACTTTGGACCACTCAGCAGCAGTCCCAGGCGAGATGCTTCTGACGCAGTCTCTTGTTCAAAAGTGGCTTGACCTGAGGAATGCGGCACCTGTAGCTCATTTCCTGCACACGCCTGTGCACGGTGGCTCTGGATGTTTCTACTCCAGACTCAGTCCACTGCTTCCGCATGTCCCCCAAGGTCTGGAATTGGCCCTTCTCCACAATCCTCCTCAGGGTCCGGTCACCTCTTCTCAATGTGCAGCGTTTTCTGCCACACTTTTCCCTTCCCACAGACTTCCCACTGAGGTGCCTTGATACAGCACTCTGGGAACAGCCTATTGGTTCAGCAATTTCTTTCTGTGTCTTACCCTCTTGCTTGAGGGTGTCATTGATGGCCTTCTGGACAGAAGTCAGGTCAGCAGTCTTACCCATGATTGCGGTTTTGGGTAATGAACAAGGCTGGGAGTTTTTAAAAGCCTCAGGAATCTTTTGCAGGTTTTTAGAGTTACGTCGTTGATTCAGATGGTTAGGTTAATAGCTTGTTTAGAGAACCTTTTCATAATATGCTAATTTTTTGGGACAGGCATTTTGGGTTTTCATGAGCTGTATGCCATAATCATCAGTATTAAAACAATTAAAGACCTGCAATATTTCAGTTGGTGTGCAATGAATCTGAAATATATGAAAGTTTCATTTTTATCATTACATTATGGAAAATAATGACCTTTATCACAATATGCTAATTTTTTTAGAAGGACCTGTACATGACCATTCTGGAAGAAAACCTGTTTGAGTCTGCAAGAGACCTGAGACTGGGACGGAGATTTATCTTCCAACAAGACAATGATCCAAAACATAAAGCCAAATCTACAATGGAATGGTTCACAAATAAATGTATCCAGGTGTTGGAATGGCCAAGTCAAAGTCCAGACCTGAATCCAATTGAGAATCTGTGGAAAGAACTGAAGACTGCTGTTCACAAACGCTCTCCATCCAACCTCACTGAGCTCGAGCTGTTTTGCAAAAAGAATGGGCAAGAATTTCAGTCTCTCCATGTGCAAAACTGATAGAGACATACCCCAAGAGACTTGCAGCTGGAATTGCAGCTGGAATTGCAGCAAAATGTGATGCTACAAAGTATTAATGCAAGGGGGCCGAATAATATTGCATGCCCCACTTTTCAGGGTTTTTTTTGGTTAAAAAAGTTTGACACATCCAATAAATTTCAATACACTTCACGATTGTGTCCCACTTGTTGATTCTTCACAAAAAAATAAAATTTTATATCTTTATGTTTGAAGCCTGAAATGTGGCAAAAGGTTGAAAAGTTCAAGGGGGCCAAATATTTTCGCAAGGCACTGTAACTGTCAACAATGGTATACCACAAGGCTCAGTCTTAGGACCCACACTCTTTACAATCTACATAAGTAATATAGGTCAGATCATTTCTGATGCCTCCTTACATTTCTCTGCCGACGACACAGTTGTTTATTGTCGAGCTAAAACAGTTACTAAGGTTTTCCAGATTTTACAGCCTGCATTTGACATCATTCAGTCAGACTTGTTCCATCTCACACTGGTGCTAAATACTGATAAAACCAAAAGGATGTTGTTTTCAAACTGGAAGTCAATCCCAGCAGTCCTTCCTTCTATGTGATCTACGAATGGTGTTCCTATTGAGTTGTCTATTCTTACAAATACTTGGAAATTTTGAATTTTGGAATCTGGTCGATGCACATCTCTTTTAAGTCTCATGTCGAAAACTTGATAAAGATAATTAAAATTAAAATTGGGTTTCTTTTACAAAAATTGATCTTGTTTAACTGAATGCTAGGAAACGCCTTTTAACTGCGACTTTCCTTCCCTCCATTGACTATGGTGACATTATTTACATGAATGCTCCTACAAGCACCCTGCACATCTTGGACGCTGTCTATAACAATGTGCTAAGATTCATAACTGGTTGTAACTACTGTACCCATTACTGCACCATATATTCCCTGGTTAACTGGCCATCATTAACTTCACACAGACTCTCTTACTGGTACATTTTCATTTTTAAATCACTTATTAGTTTGTTGCCTTTATACATCTCCTCCTACATGTCCCTTGTCAGTGCGGCAACAACGTGCACTCTCAGGACATTATTACATGAAGTGTTCCTTCAGTGCAGCCTGAATTTGGCAAAAAGGCCTTCTCCTACTCCGCTCCTGTTTCCTGGAATGTCTTGCAAAAAAATCTGAAGCTCTCGACCTTGACCTCTCTAAGGGATATTAAACAACTGCTAAGCTCAATGCAAAAATCAATACAGACGTTCTTGTTTTTAGTGTTTTACTGTTTCATAATGTAGCTTGTTTTTAATTTTATTTTTATACCACTACTTTTAGTTACCTGTACTTTTTATTTTATATGCTTTCTATGACTGTTCATTGTTGTCTGTACTTCATCTGTGTTCTTTGTCTAAAACAGGTCTCTCTTGTAAATGAGTCCTCGTGACTCAATGAGACTAACCTGTATAAATAAAGGTTGAATGAAAAAGTAGGACCATAAAGTTACTCTTTTGATGTATAAAACAGGTATAGCCTTCCTAGGCAGTTCTACAAAGTTTTGACTCAAAGGGACTGAGTATAAATGCTTGCCTTACTTTTCAGACTTTTATTTGCAAAAAACCCCTAAAGAACATGAATCATTTTCCTTCCACTTATGATTATGTTCTACTTTGAGTTTGTCTACGACATAAAATCCCCATAACTTACTTTGAAGTATATGGTTGTAACATGTCCAAAAGAGGAAAGGTTCGAGGGGTGAGAATACGTTTTTGAAGCACTGTATGAAACATGTGGGACACAGCATCTCACGCAGGACCAAACATTCCCTCATAAATTTGTCATTGTTACCGGCTGTCTCAAGCTGAGACGGTGTGGAAAAAGAGAATAACAATCATCATCTCAGCTGTAGGGTCCCGCACATCCCTGTCTCTGTCACACGCACTGAGCAAAGGGACCTCCTCTTTGCTAAAGCAAAAAGCTTCTAGTCAGATTTTCGGAAGCACTACATTTGAGAGCGTTCAACACAAACAAAGCAACGATCGTGTCCCTGACAGATGTTCCTTCCACTGTTACTCATACTGCGGGTGGAAAAATGAGAAATGATAAAACAACAGAGAAAGGAGGATGGCTGCCAGTGATGGCAGGCAGGCACGGCTGGCAGTGACAGATGAGAGGTTGGTTTCCGCAGGGATGGCACGGTCAGGAAGCCAATGGGGGGAGAACAAAGAGGGGAACATGGTGACCTGTGCCTGGGTGCATCCTGTTGTGTCCTGCCCTGCTCCAAGCAGAGAGCCAGCAGTAAGTGATTAACATTTCCCCAGCCAATTCCCATCATTTGGGCTTTATTACTTTGTTTTCAGCCTTGATTCTTCTGCTTTTAGCTGACACTGCACTCTACTGGTGGGGGGTGGGGTGGGGGGAATGAGGGAACAACAGCGACACCAGGGAATTCAGAGAAAAAGAAACGTGGAATTTTCTGTGTCATATGTGAAGCTTTAATCTCTACTTTCACATTTTAAATCCACGTCACTTATGAACTCACCCACTGCCCATAACACAGAGTCGTAGGTGTCTTTGTGCTCGCAGCCCATCTCAGTGTTGGTCCATGTCACCTGCAGGACTCCTGAAGACAGCTTGTCCACTCTTTTAGGGATGGAGTTCCAGGCAAACTTGGTCCCGTAAGCCTCCATGTAATCTGTCACAAGACCTGCCATTTGCTGCACGAGATCAAATCCATTAGCTACCTTCAAACAGATTATAACTTCAGACTGTGCAGAAAGAATATCAGAAAGCAATACCCGATCGAAACCCCGGAGGGCAATGCTGCGAACCATCAATGTGGTGTCCAAACCGATGCCTGTGAGGAAGCCGGCACACTCAAGAGCTACATCTATGTGACACAATGTTCAGGATTACAGGGTTTTACTACATCTGAAGAAAAAACTACTGTTCAATGCAAAAATGGTGAAACTAGATTAGGAAATTTGTCATCAAGCTTGTTTTTATCAGAGTCCAATAAATAACTAGAGCAGAATTTTGCACCATAGGTTTAAACACGTATAAATAATTAATTTACATTAACTAGTCTGATGTCAGTGTTACTTCGACTCATTATAACTACATTTTGTGTACTGATTGCTGGCAGACTCAACACCATGGCCCCCCAAAGGCATACAAAGGATACAGCTGGCTCCAACCACAAGTCTGTAAAACACAAAGACAAGCTCTTAAAACAACAAGCAACACAATAAGTTACATTTCCCTGTTTCAGCGCACTTTGTCCAAATAAAACAAAGCCATGATGAACCTGGATCTGGAGACATTACATCTCTGAACCAGATGGGTGTTGAACTGAAAAGTCTTATAACTTCAGAAGTGAAGAGGTGTGAATAAAATGTGGAAGATGAAGACAGTAAAAACTCTGAGTTCATGTGTGTGGTCCTTCTATTATTTGTCTAAACATCTGTGGTCCTGAAGAGGGCTAATTGCCAGCGCTTAGACTAATGCCTGCAGATGGGATGTGCCAGGTTCAGGGCTCAGGTCCTCCACTGTCAGCCCGCTGAGTGAAGCACATCCCCCCCCCATGGATGAGGCCCATCTCTCCGTTGTTTTTAGCCCTTTAAGCAGAACCTCCTTCCCTTGACGTCTGCTCTGACTGACAGCTCCAGCTGCCTGCGGCACATCCTGCCCCTGTCCATACTGACTCCCACTGAAAGCCCCACCACGGGTTTCCCCACTTCTGTGTAATGCACGGCTACACTTATCACGTATTGTGAAGTGGTTTAAAAGAGATTAGGCAAAGAGCTTCAGTGTGACTCCAAACTTTCATCGCTGAAAAACTGTCCCTCCCGCCCCACCCTTCTTCTAACTCAGTGTGTTTAAATGTACTTTTCTTACAGCTGTTAAACTGTAACACACTGCTAAATAAATAAAAAAGATTTGTAGTCTTTACCACAACTCTGACACCTCTGTCTTTAACAACAAATATTCAGTGGAATATTTGCAACATGTATTGTTTTACAACATAACATGACATAAAACTATAAATGTAGATGAAAGTTGTGACTGTCCGCATGTGATTAAGTCGGATACTGTTTGTGGGTAACGTTTTACTTAACACTGAACAAGCAGTATGCCGATGTCTCCCACCACTGAGTGAATGCTTGTAGTTTTCAAGATGAGTGTTTTTCTGTACTGGAACTGAACAGGGAATGTACGTAAACTTTAATGTATTTGGTGAAGATATTTAAGTGGGTAGGAGTTACACTGTGGAGAAGAATACGTGTTTTGCTTGTCCGAGGCAGCACAGAGCGAGTGGAGGGAGCATTTTATCCACCACTAGGCCCAATGCTACCTCTTTACAATAAAGCTCCAATTATAGATGGCTAGATACGTTATTAATTCCTTTATAATGCATGGAAGCTCACGGATGCTGTGCAGCTGGAAGGATTTTTACTGAAACTTTTTTAGTTTTGGACATTTGTTATGATGCGTAACCATGGCAACAAGGCAGTTTTCTACAACCAACAGCAGCTGATTAACATCTCAAAAGCTCAAATAATATCTCAACTACAGCCCCAAATCTCAAATGAGTTGAAAAGGATGTTCTGTGGATGCATTCTCATCTACCTGCTAGCTGTGCAAAAGTGCCTGACCACTGAGATCCTGGAACTAGCAGAAAACACGGCTCATGACAGTGGAAGGACATGATCGTCCCTCAGCACCTACAGTTGGCTGTCCACAGCAACGAGGAGTTCAGCAGACTGCTGGGAGGAGTGGCCATTGCTCTGGGAGGAGTTCTGCCTGGCATTCAGGTAGTCTCACAGCCCGGGGGAACCAAGAGGCCAGCCGAGTCTGGGTGGACGGATTGGATGGCTTCTGCAGCCAGTTTCTTAGGATCCACTATGGGATGGACCTTTACAAGAGATCCTTCCTGTCTACATCCATCAGTATCTAAAACATCTCTTAATGAAATGAGGATAACGAGTTACAACAACAAATAATTTCCCTTTGGGATTAATAAAGTATTTTTGAATTGAATTGAATAAACACTTTATAAATCATTAATAACGGCATATTGTGTATTAATTAAGGGTGATAAAGAGACAAACTACCAGTTTCTTGCCAAAGTGAGCCAAATCTGTTCACCTATATATTTCATCTAGAGTTGTTCTATTAAACATTTCAGACTAAGTTACTACCTTGTAAGCACAATAAGCATTTGTAAACATATTTCGATGCATTATAAGTATCTACAACTAATATTATATGATAAAAAACAGGTTTACAAATGTTTATTGTGTTTTTAAGGTAGTATTTTTTCTTCTTTTTTTTTTTCCATTTTGGCTTTATTTATCCAGGTTAGTCTCATTGAGCCACGAGAACTCATTTTCAAGAGAGACCTGTATTAGGGAGCAGATGGGGGGTAAGGGCCTTGCTCATGGGCCCAGAGTGGGGCGAATGAGTGTGGGGCAAGTGTGGGTGCTTCTCCTACCCCACCCACATTTTTGATGTTGTCGGTACCGGGGCATGAACCGGAGATCTTCCGATCACAGGCCCACCTTCTCTAACCTCTTTGCCACCGCTCCCTAATATATGTCTCCCCAAGTAACTTGGTTTGAAATGTTTAATATAACATATGTAGATGAAATATATAAGTGAACAGGTTTGACTCATTATTTGGCAAGAAACTGGTCTATTTTGTTTCTGTCACCCTTAATTAATGCATAATGGTGGGGAGTGGTGGCGCAGAGGTTAGAGAGGTGGGCTTGTGATCCGAAGATCGCCGGTTCACGCCCCGACAACATCAAAAATTGTGGGTGGGGTAGGTGAAACACCCACACTTGCCCCCACCCTCATTCGCCCCACTCTGGGCCCATGAGCAAGGCCCTTAACCCCACCATGTGCTCCCTAAACAGGTCTCTCTTGAAAATGAGTTCTCGTGGCTCAATGAGACTAACCTGGATAAATAAAGGCTAAATGAAAAAAATAAATAAATAAACAATTATTAATGATTTATAAAGTGTTTATAGAGGAATTTATAACTATCTATAAACTATTTAATAGCATCTATAAGGGGAGCCTTATTGTAAAGTGGTACTGGCCCAATGACAGAGCCAGGAGGTGGCCAATGGTGTCCTTGGCCCCCAGAGATCTTCCATGGGAGTGGTCTTAGCTGAAAGTCCTCTCCGACTGATACTTCAAGCACTAACAAATCATGCAAGAACTTTGTTTCCATGACATGCAAGGCAGCAGGCAATACACATTCTTTAAAGGAAAACTAGTTCCTTGTCACCTGTTGCGGAACGAAAAGTAAAATAGGAAATATCTGCCCGTCAAAGTTGTGAGCTCGACATCTTGATGTACAGACTTCCATTTTGGTGTGCGATTGCATCTAAGCGTAAGAAAGTTTCCTTTTGAAAAATGAGTTGCCACATAAAAATCTTAGATGGATGCTGCCATATACTGTATGTATATCTGTAAACCTTGTGAGCTGGATAACTTGGAAAAATAAGCAATGTGCGGACTTCCATTAAATGTGTGGCTGCATCTAGGTGTAAGAAAGTCACAATCAAAAATTGGGTTGCCATGTCAAAATCTAAGATAGCCACCATCGTAGCGATCCCATTCATATGAGGAAACTATGCTTTCTAGTTTTTATTTTGTTTAAAAGTATAGTTTCCTCAAATGATCGGAGCAGATTAACTACCCCCTGGCTCCACCATCACACCTTGTAGTTGATATAATTGCTCCCTCCACTTGCCAAGATCCATCACTTTGCACTGCCTGGAACTAAAACTACCTCTGTACTTCCACACAGTGTAACTCCTACCCACTTGAATATTTTGCACCAAAAACATTGTTTACTTGCATTTCCTGTTCAATACCAGTCCAGAAGAACTTGACAAACTTATGAGGAAAACTACAAACATTCACTATCCAATAGGGGTGGATGATATAGCTCAAATATAATATTGTGACATTTCAGAGCATTCTGACGATAACGATAAATTTTGTGATATAACATAAAAAAAAACAGAAATCATAGTTATTGATTTGACAAAATTAACTTAACATGTTGCTTTGCAAGATTATATAAAAACTTTAAAAAAACAAGGGTTAATTTTACTGAAATTACTTTATTTAGTAAAGTATTCAGTCTCAAAGTATAAAAATAAAAAAGATCCTTCTGTTATTTAGATTGAAAGTCTGCATAAAATATAGATCAACAAAATCTACCCCAAAAATTAAAGTGCAGGTGAAGTTTCCCAAAATAACTGAATAAAATGAAGCTTAAGATCTGTTGAACATAAATGTGACATACAACAAAATATATGTTGCCTTTAAATGAGTTATAACTTCCACAACTTGTAACAAGGTGATCATCTGACCCTGAAGCTTGTTGGTGTTTAATCTTCCTCTGTTCCTGCAGGAATGATTCATTTCTCTGATGCTCTGTCTCTGATCACCAGCTGCAGTTCGGTTCAGTAGTTCGGTGCACTCGGTTCTGTTAACGGGGCAGGGTGCCTCGCTTGTATAAGGGGAAACACTGACGTATTTGCGTCATGAAATTATCATATCGCATATTTATTTTCCCAGGCAAGCATTTTTTACCGTATTATCATGAACGATATGATATGGTCCAGCCCTACTATCCAAGTGACAGGGTCATCGACAAACAGCTTCTTATTTACTACAGTTTCTAATGGCCTTTGTCTCCAACTCCCACAACCCCCGAGTTCTTTTCTCCACCCTGAACTCAGTTCTACACCTCAGTGAGCCTTCACCTCTGGAAGCCTCAACTGAGCTGTGTGAGAACTTCCTCCATTTCTTTTTAGAAAAAGTGGCAAACACCCGGGCACTCATTTCTCCACCAGCTCATGATCTGTCCATCCCATCTCAGTGTGTGGCTGTGTTTGACCACTTTGAGCCCATCTCTCTGTCCTCTCTGGAGCAGGTAATGTGCAGCATGAAGCCATCTGGTTCCCCCTTTGATGTGGTCCCCCCTTGACTGCTAAAGGAAGTTTTTCCTACCCTGGGTCCTTTTATCCTCACTATTCTGAATAGCCGTTTATCCTCAGGTGTGGTGCCAAAGACTTTTAAACATGCTGCTGTCCAGCCCCTCCTGAAAAAACCTAACCATGACCCCTCAGTCATGTCCAACTTCCGGCCTGTCTCCAGACTCCCATTCACCTCTAAACTACTGGAAAAAATTGTGGAGTCTCAGTTGAAACAGTTTTTGGGGGATCACGCTATCCTTGAGTTATTCCAATCTGGCTTCAAATCTCGCCATAGCACTGAAACTGCTCTACTGAAGGTTTTTAATGACATTTTCATATCCACAGACGCAGGTGATTCTGTGCTGCTTGTCCTATTGGACCTTACATCTGCTTTTGACACCATCGACCACAATATCCTCATTTCTAGACTGGAGCAGTGGGTGGGCATCACAGGGTCAGCCCTTAAATGGTTTGGGTCCTACCTCTCTGACAGAACCTTCTGTGTCAATATCAAAGATTTCAGTTCGGCATCGACCGCACTCCAGTGGGGGGTACCGCAGGGGTCCATCCTCGGTCCCCTTCTCTTTTCTTTATACCTGCTGCCACTAGGTGCTATCTTCCGCAAACACGACATACCCTTTCATTTCTATGCCGATGATTGCCAAATTTACTTCCCCCTGAGGCACAGAGGCACACGCTCTATTCAGCCTCTTCTTGACTGCCTGGCTGACATCCGGGACTGGATGGCTTTAAACTTCTTAAGCTTCAATGAGAAGAAGTCTGAAGTCATGCTGTTCCATCCCAGTGGCTCACTCATGAACTATGACATTGACCTATTCTCTCTAGCCCCGCTAGAGAAACAAAAGGTGACTAATCTGGGGGTGATAATGGACCCGTCCTTAAAACTCAACAGTCACGTAAACATGATGGTCAAATCCTGTTTTTTTCAGCTGAGACGGCTGTCTAAGCTGAAGCCTATACTCAACAAAAAGAACCTCGAGACAGTGATCCACGCCTTCATAACATCTAGGCTTGATTACTGCAATTCACTTCTGTTTGGAATCAGTCAGTCCTCCATTGCTCGTCTACAACTGGTCCAAAATGCTGCAGCCCGATTTTTAACTGGTACAGGCTATAGAGAGCACATCACGCCAGTTTTGGCCTCCCTGCACTGGCTACCCATTCACCTTCGGATCCATTTCAAAATTCTCATGTATGTTTTTAAATCACTGAACAGTTCCGCCCCATCCTATCTCACTGATCTTCTGCAGCCATATGTCCCACCGCGCTCTCTGAGGTCAGCAGACCAGATGCTTCTCTCAGTCCCAGAAACCCGTCGTAAGCTCAGAGTTGACAGGGCTTTCTCTGTTGCAGGTCCACAACTGTGGAATGAGTTGCCACTGAGTGTCCGGCAGGCTCCCACACTCTCAGTCTTTAAGTCTCGCTTGAAGACCCACTTCTATTCGCTTGCCTTTAACACGGTGTGATTTGTTTTGGTCCGGTCTGTTCTCTACTCTGTTGGCCATTTTAGTTAGCTCCTGCTGCTATTTGTATCTGTATTTCTATTTTATGTTTTCCTGTCTGCTGTGCATGTTTGTGTTCTTTTGTACAGCACTTTGGTTGGCCTTGTTGCTGTTTTAAGTGCTATATAAATAAATTGGTATGGTATGGTATGGTATAAAAGTAATGGCTTTGTTATAGGAGTGGAATCAATGCACTGATTATGGATGATGCATTTTTGCAAAGCCCCACGTGGATTTAGTTTGAACTTTACACTTTGTAAGGTGCACATTAACAATCCCTGTCTTTTATTTTATACTTTTTAGAACCATTATAAATCATTAAAGAGGAAAACATTTCTTCAGTCTCTCAGTTTTTACGTATTGGGATGAACAACAAGGTAAATGCTTCATTCCCTCTGAACATTTGAACTTGTAGAAATGTATAAAATGACTGCAGTGATGTCATGTTTTGAACGTTTTGTCTGATATTTAAATGCATAACTGCACTGACAGAGGAGCGTGTGATGGAGGTACAATTTGTTGGAACATTTGAATAAAGGAGAAGTGAGTACATTTACACGTATGTATGCTTACAATCAACTTGTTTATTGTTTTGTGATATTTCTATTGAAATACTCTTGTCAATAGCAGTTTAAATGGAGTGCTTCCTCATTTTTTCTTTTTTAAGGTTACAAAAAATGATTTTTGATCTAGAGACCTCCTTCCATTGTGGGTTCATTGCACTTCCTGCTGGCACGTGCTCAATGTTTTCTCCCTGGAAGCACGATGATGGCAGCCAATTCTGGACTTCAGCCCCAAGGACAAGTCTGTCATTTAGGTGTGTGTGTGCTTGAAGGTTCATTAGACATTCATCCTTCACCGGTAACCCCACCTCCCCTCCTACACCTAGCCTGCCTGCAGAAACAACGTCCAAGACCTCACCTGCATAGCTGATGGCCTGACAACACACAAACATCTCCAGTCCAAACTCTGTTTTTATACAGGAAATAACTACTAAATCACGGCTAACCCTTTTCTGTCTGCAGGGAGGCGGAGGCCTCTACAAGTCATCACACTGTTCCATCAAAGGGCTTCCTGAGCTCACAGAGGATGATTCTGCTTCTACAAACACATTTTCCTCAGTGAGTGCAACATGTACAGGGGTGAATCTTATTGAATCTAAAATATCATATCACTTATACAAGTATATAACCTATAAAGTATATAACCTGTAAAGTGTGTAACCTGTAAAGTGGGTAACTTGTTAAGTGTGTAACCTGTAAAGTGTGTAGCCTGTAAAGTATACAACCTATAGTGTGTAACGTATAAAGTGTATAACCTATAAAGTATGTAACCTATAGTGTGTAACCTATAAAGTGGGTAACCCGTAAAGTGTGTAACCTATAAAGTGTGTAACCTATAGTGTGCAACCTATAAAGTGTGTAACAAAGTATATAACCTATAAAGTGTGCAACCTATAAAAGGTGTAACCTGTAAAGTGTGTAACCTGTAAGTGTGTAACCTGTAAAGTGTGTAACCTGTGAAATGCGTAACCTGTAAAGTGTGTAACCTGTAAAGTGTGTAGCCTGTAAAGTATATGACCTATAGTGTGTAACCTATAAAGTGTGTAACCTGTAAGATGTGTAACCTGTAAAGTGTGTAACCTGTAAAGTGTGTAACCTATTAAGTATGTAACCTATAAAGTATATAACCTAAAAAGTATGTCATCTATAATGTACATAACCTATAAAGTGTGTAACCTATAAAGTGTGTAACCTATAAAGTGTGTAACCTATAAAGTATCTAACCTATAAAGTGTGTAACCTATTAAGTATGTAACCTATAAAGTGCATAACCTATAGTGTGTAACCTATAAAGTGTGTAACCTATAAAGTGTGTAACCTATAAAGTATCTAACCTATAAAGTGTGTAACCTATAAAGTATGTAACCTATAAAGTGTGTAACCTATAAAGTATGTAACCTATAAAGTATGTAACCTATAAAGTATATAACCTATAAAGTATATAACCTATGAAGTATATAACCTATGAAGTGTGCAACCCGGAACACCTTGCAACAATATCTGAAGCTGTCCACTTTGATTTCTTTAAGGGATTTTAAACATTTGATAAGGTCATTAGAAAAATCTAAGAAAACGTGTTCTTGTTTTTAGTATTTTACCTTGTTTTATATGGCACTTTGATTTGATTGTTATAACACTACTTTTACTTTAATTGCTTTTTATTGTTGTCTGTTTAAAACAGGTCTCTCTTGTAAATGATTCCTCGTAACTCAATGAGACTAACCTGTATAAATAAAGGTTGAATGGATGAATGGATGTAGCTATTCCAGCTAAAGTGTTCTTGCCCGTGTCTGTGTGCCTTTTCTGTCAGCAAAACGTCTCATGAACTACTGGACACATTTTAATGAAACTTTCAGAAATTATTCCCAGTTCAAGTTGATCACCACAGATGAATGACCTTACAAAGCACTGAAATAGCTATAACTTACCTAGTTAACTTAATTTTAGATACTAATGTAAAGTTTGTTGTGCTGGTAGCTGTGAGTGATTCTCAACACATACTCCAAGTACTCATTGTATGATATATTTACTTACAACTTTGGCATTACTGCTGGAGTCATCCTGGTTTGTCAAAGTCTCAAACTACTTTAAAGACTTTATTGACCATTTCACCAAGTCATAACTGGTCTTACCCCAAGTGCAGGAGTTCAA
The DNA here is from genome assembly GCF_014905685.2 of Nematolebias whitei. Classification (NCBI taxonomy): domain Eukaryota; kingdom Metazoa; phylum Chordata; class Actinopteri; order Cyprinodontiformes; family Rivulidae; genus Nematolebias; species Nematolebias whitei. The sequence goes on from NC_056505.1 coordinate 35,188,073, forward strand.
GTATCTTGGGGTCTTGTTCACGAATGAGGGAAAAATGGAGCATGAGATTGATAGGCAGATAGGTGCAGCGTCTGCAGTGAAGCAGGCGCTGTGCAAGTCTGTCATGGTGAAGAGAGAGCTGAGTCAAAAGGCGAAGCTCTCAATTTACCGATCAATCTACGTTCCTACCCTCATCTATGGTCATGAACTTTGGGTTGTGACCGAAAGAACGAGATCTCGGATACAAGCGGCCAAAATGAGTTTTCTCCGCAGGGTGTCTGGGCTCTCCCTTAGAGAGAGGGTGAGAAGCTCGATCATTCGGGAGGGACTCAAGAGTAGAGCCGCTGCTTCTCCACATCGAGAGGAGCCAGTTGAGGTGGCTTGGGCATCCGTTTAGGATGCCTCCTGGACGCCTCCCTGGTGAGGTGTTCCAGACACGTCCCACCGGAAGGAGACCCAGAGGAAGACCCGGTTCACGCTGGAGGGACTATGTTTCTCGGCTGGCCTGGGAACGCCTCGGGATTCCCCCGGAGGAGCTGGCCCAAGTGGCTGGGGAGAGGGAAGTCTGGGCCTCCCTACTTAGGCTGCTACCCCCGCGACCCGACCCCAGAAAAGCAGAAGAAAATGGATGGATGGATAGATGGATAGATGGATAGATGGATGGATGGATGGATGGATGGATGGATGGATGGATGGATGGATGGATGGATAACTGGACCGACCCGTGACTTCCACTGCTAACTGATATTAGCCAACACACAAATGGCTATAAGTCGGTCATTTTAACAGACATTAAGGTAAAATTTGATTGTTAGTAGCTGAAAGTCATAACACATACTCTGAGCGTGGCATCTCTCATGATTACAATAAATTGCACATACACACACAAATCACACAATAATATATAAAGAATATGGCTGTTATCCATTAAAATCTTACGTCTAAATTTGGTGACAAACGATACATGATGAAGTAAATACATTTTAAACTTTTAAGCATGAACTATCAGTCCAAGACTGTTGAAATAAAGTAACTGTTGCTCTGAACACAGAAAAAAAGATACTTCAAACCAGGATCACACAACAAAGACATAAGAGGATGAAATATCAGCCAAAATCACCCAAACCTACATAAACAGATCTACAATACTCAGAACATTTAATACCTCCTTGTCCCAAGGTGCAGATAAATCAAACTGACAAAGAGGTTCGGTGTCAAAACACTTATTTCCTTTTATCTCTCACCACACAGCAAACAACCTCCGCACAACCAGGTACACCACAACCACCAGTCACCATCTGCGTGACGTGCCAAGAGGAAACGTCAGGAACGGACCAATTAACGGGGCGATGACAGGAGCTAAAAGGCTGGATTAAAGGACTTGTTCTGTAAAGGTCAGGATGCACGCTGCTAATCTGAATCATGAGGCGAAGACAGGCTGACAGGAAGGGAGAAAAACAAACTGCACGTCTCTGATGAAGGATGGTGCTGCGTGACAGTGCTGTGTCAGAGAGCAGCGTAGACCTGTGTGTAGATACAACTGTGAGGGTCAGAGGGTCCATTTCCAACCAAAATCCCCCAACATTAAAGGGTTTGTTATTGTTTACAGACTGAAATGATAACAAACTAACAGCCTAGCATTAGTTGAAGGAATGCATATCACCCGCCACCTCTCATGACACAATTCTTGTCTAAGATCATCCTATAATGAGAAATGACTGAGTTGTAGCTAAAAAATTTTGACTGTGCACAGTCTCATGCAATATTGTGTGACGTCCCACTCAGAGGATGTACGTGTTGTGAATGACTCTCAGTGACTACCACCTTAATCTGCAGCTCAATATCTGTACAACGGACTGCGATATAACAAGTGATTTGTAAGGTCATCTGGCTGTGGCGGGCTTCAAACATAATGAGCTGTAGAAGAACATCCAGTAATTAGTTTCTGAAAGTATTAAAATCTGTTCAGTGGGTCATAAGATGTTTTGCTAACAGACAGACAGGGTTGAATCAAAATAGTTAACGGCAAAATTTTCTACTAAAATCTTGCAGCAAAGCGATGCAGTTGGTGGAGCGGTTGTCTCTCAGGGAGACCGGTGCCAGCTCTGATCAGGACCCAGCACCTTTCTGGGTGGAGCTACACGTTGTCTCCATGCAGGTGTGGGATTCCTCAGGGTACAGTAGTCCCTGGTTTATCGTGGGGGATCCGTATGCTGAAGCCCCACGATAAGTGAAAAACCACCAAGTAGGAATAGTAGTAGTACAAGTAGCAAGTAGTAGTTTATTTTAGTATTTATATATAAAGGTGTTTTAAACCCTTCCCACACTCTTGAAATATTCTAAACAATGTTTCTAAACTCTAAACGCTTTAAAAGAGCACAGAATGCCATGATGTCAGCTCCCTGCCTCAGCTGCTCTCAGCCACCTGCAAGTGCTCTTGGCCACGCCCACTTCTCTGCTGTGCACGGAGAACAGCTGATCAGCTGCAGCAGGAAGTTCATCCTGCAGCATGGGCTGTACAAATGTGCAGGAGGTGCTAAACAATTTAAAATAATTTATTTTAAATAAAAATTCCATGTCGATCGTGCTCATGCTCGTCCATCTATCAACCAGTTGTGTGTCATGTCCAGTCTTATTTTGAAAAACCGTGATAGAGTGAATCCGCGATAAACGAATCGCGAAGTAGCGAGGGACTACTGTACTTCCAGTTTAGGCTCATTAGTAGTTTAGTAATAGATACCAGCGACCCCCACGAGCCGGAAAGGAAGATGTGGGTTAAGATAATGGACGAATGAATGGAATCATGCACGAGCTCTGCCTCAGCTACAACTAAACCAAAGTTCAGCTCATTATATTTAAAGTTGATAGAATCATAGATATTTTCTGTTTTTATAGTCAGCTGCTGCGGAAGCCATCTTGAACTGGGTTGATTCCAAAAACGTATTAGTTGTAGACAAACATCCTATTATTACTTTCTGCAAGTTGCATTAAACACTGTTCAGTTTTTCATGATATTTTTTAAACATTATTGCCTCTGCTCTAAAGTGAAGAGCGGAAAATAACCTTTTTTACAATAAATAACACAAAAAGGTCATGCATATATAATATATTGTGCGTGTAGGTGGGACCGTGCTGTGAAAATGAAACTATCCTCACGTTTTTCCAGGAGACTTCTGGAGCCAGAATATGTCGTCACTGGTGATGCCGTGCTCCACCGCTCCAGGGACCTGCAGGAAAAGTTAAAGCTGTGAACAAAACTATAAAACAAATGTGTCAATAACAGTAAACAAAAGAACAGAACCCTGTCCTCTGAAACGTCATTAGCTTCAGGGTCTCAACTGAACAACTCGAGCTGAGGAACAAAGCATCTCAGCCAAACGATTATTTACATTTGTTGGATACTTGGGCCGTCCACCTGTGGCGATTACAATATTCTTGGCCGTCAGGATCGTCTGCAGGAGAAAAGAGGAAAACACCAGCTTTTGTTTACATCGTTAAAATGTCAAACAGCATCAAGTTGTCTCTACAGTATTCTGTGTGAGGGTGATGACAGGAAACCTCACAGGCGCTAAAACAGAGCAGGACTCAACAGATTGTGAATATTTAATGTAAAAATTCAACATGATGCAGAAAAGCAGAGGAGTTATTGTCTAAACTGAAAAGTTGTTTTTTATACATCACTCAGCTCTGGTTCTGCAAGATCCACATGAATAGGATGTAAAATCATGCATCTTCCAGTTTTAGCCTCAGATCTCAGGCAGTGAAGCAAACCGAGCAGCAGTGTTTACAGACAGCAGCTGATGGAGGACGGGCTGCCGAGTTTGCTGCTTGTTTCAAAACAACGAGCAGCAGAGAAACCAAAAAAATCTTCCTTTTCAGAGTTTAAGTTTAGTCATGGAGTTCCTCAGGGTTCAATACTTGGACCAATACTCTTTACCTTGTATATGCTTCCATTGGATAATGTTATTAATAATAATAATAATAATAATAATAATAATAATAATAATAATAAAGTGCTATGTATTGTCATCATTGTATGTTCCCATACAAAGACGAAGTTGGCTCTCTGCATTTAACCCAGCGCACCTGGGATACCCCCAGGTGGAGCAGTGGGTAGCTATGTAAGTGCCCGGGGAGCATTTCGGGATTGGGTGTCCTGCTCAGAGACACCACGAGATGTTCAATGATCGGGGATCTAACCCAGGACCTTCGGGTCCCGAGTCGGCTGCCCTGCCCCTACACCATCTCGGCCCCTATTAAACAGCGTGGGATACATTTTCATTGTTATGATGACGATACTGATTTGTCCATGAAACCCAATGAATCCAATCAGCTACTTAGACTAAGCATGTCTTAAAGACATAAAAACCTGGATGACCCTTAATTTTCTCCTGTTGAACACAGACAATGAGGTTTTGGTTTTTGGACCTGAGCACCTTAGGAATTAATTTTTCAGTCTTTCTCCCTCCTTGGATGGCATTAATCTGTCCTCCAGCTCTAATGTTAAAATCTTGGTGTTATTTTTGATCAGGACATTATTTTATCCCCCACATTAAAAACGTTACTAGAACTGCCTTCTTCCACCTGTGTAATATCACTAAAATTAGAAACATCTTATCTAAAAATGATGCAGAAAAACTGGTTCATGCATTTGTCACGTCTAGACTGGACTATTGTAATGGTTTATTATCTGAGTGTTCAAATACTTCTTTAAAACGTCTTCAGTTGATCCAAAATGCTGCTGCCAGAGTCTTAACTGGAGTTAGTAGGAGAGATCATATTTCTCCAGTTTTAGTTTCTCTCCATTGGCTCCCTGTCAAATCCAGAACTGAATTATAAGTTTTACTTCTAACCTACAAAGCTCTCAACAACCTAGCTCCATCTTATATTTGAGATCTTATTGTTCCATATTTTCCTAACAGAGCACTTCGTTCTCAAACTGCAGGTTTACTTGTGGTTCCTAGAGTTTCCAGAAGCAGAATGGGAGGAAGATCTTTCAGTTATCAGGCTCCTCTCTTGTGGAACCAACTTCCAGTTTCTGTCCATGAGGCTGACACATTGTCCAGTTTTAAGACTGGGATCAAGACTTTCCTTTTTGATAAATCCTATAGTTAGGGTTGGCTTGTTATGCTGCTATAAGTTTAGACTACTAGAGGACAAATTGACCTCATTTCTTAAATTGAATAGTTTTCATTTTATACTATTTCTATCTTAACATGTGATTCTTGACCTGCCATTGTGTATCTATTCCTACCAAACCCAGCTGGTTGAAGCAGATGGACGCTTGTACTGAGCCTGGTTCTGCTAAAGGTTTCTTCCTCATGAGGGAGTTTTTCCTTTCCACTGTCGCCTCCATGCTTGCTCAAGATGAGAGTTCTGCAATGGAGTTAAATTCAAAGCAGTCTGCTCCTCAGATAAATAATGATAAATTATTATTTTTATATATGAATGTTTCTGTTCAGTCCCTGAGACGACTTCTGTTGTGACTTGGCGCTATATAAATAACTTGAACTGAATTTAAGTAAGCAGAACTTTAAATCTCTGTTTGAAAGTCTTTTAATCACATTAAATAATATTTATTAACAGCAGTTAGTGCGTCTGCGATGATGTGAAATGTAACTGTGTGTGTGGCAGATGGCAGCCAGGTTTCAGCTACTCAACGAAGAACACTCTGTTGTGTTTTTAGACACTTGTCCAAAGTCTTATTGAAGAAATTATTGACATATATGAGGATAAATTGTATGAAGGTTCTTAGACTTCCAGAGCAAATAAAAACTATATAATTGTGTGTTTTACTGTAAATTAGAAATAGCAGAACAGTTGTGGCAAAGCCGTTGACGTTGAGTCCGTGTTCTTCTTTTCATAAATTCCAGTTCAGGATGTCCACTGCCTTGCACCCAGTAAGAGCTGCTACAGTCCACAGCTTCTGTGATGCTACTGTATAATTTATGAATGGACTGGACATTTTAATATAAATATATTACATTTTATATTTTTGTCATAATTAAATAAGGTTATTTACATGAATATGTATATGTTACAATGTGAAAAAGCCTCCTACCTCTTTTCCTGCTTTGCTCACTCCTCTTACTGTGTGTTCATCCAGCAAACTGCCTTTCAGGTTCAGATATTTCACCTTCCTGCAAAACCAGAGAACAAGCACATCACTAATGCTGCTGTATGTTCAGTAACTGGTTCAGGGAGAACAGCGCACGGCCATGTTTGTAACTCAGCTCCTACAAAGTCCCTCAGTATGTCTCTAAATGATTTCATCTGCTGAGATACACAAAGAACAGGGTGTAACAGGGAGCCAGCATACATTTTCTGCCTCAAACTAAATTTGACTTTGTTCCTGACACAATAATGACCAAACAATTTAACTCATTTCTCATTGTTTATGTTCTGAATACACTTTTCTGGCTCTGTGATTACAAATGGTGCTGCACTGATTTGTGAATGCATGCTCTTTTGGAGCTGTTGAAAGAAATAAAGTAAGAACAGTAGAGACTGGGGCATGAATAAAATCCTGATTTCCAGTAAATGATTTCATTGGAGTGAGAGGTTAACACCTGCTCGCCCTGCAGCCAGTCACTCCATCAACGCTTGGCTGCTGCAGCTCAGTCCTGCCGCTGCAGAGTGCAGCAGAAATCCACAGCCTTCAGCTGTTTCATGTGGTTAAAATAAATCATTTGATTTCTGAAAAGTGAGGACTACACGTATCTATTGTGCACAAGTTCTAAAGGTTTACTGAACATTTACTGTCCTGAACCAGCCCCCATTCTAATGTGTAGTCCTGTTTATAGATATGTAGACGAATCTATTTCCCTTTCTGATTAAGTGAGTGGCATAACCAGAGCATAATCAGAAAAAGAGAGGACAAAGTGAGAAGATCTGTTGTCACTCACTTGTCCTGCAGCTGGACTCTGTGACCCCAGTTTAAAGACTTGACATGATTCTGGACAGCCTCTGCCATGGTGGTCCTGAAAAACAACCCCAGAATTAAATTAAACACAAACCGCATTCAAGCTTATTTAACATTTTTAAACAATTACAGACAAGGATTTTTTTTGGTTCACTCATAATTTCTATATAATTTGATAAATGGTTGAAATTATTTACAAATTTTAACATTTTTAAATTGTGTTGTTTTTTTTAATGGTCACGAAAACTGAAACTAAGTACGACAAAACCAAAACTCAATCTGAAAAACCTCCCTAAAGCAGCAGCACTGTCATGTTGTATCTTCACCACAAGATGGTGCTGTTTACTCACTAATCCTCACGTGTAAGTGCACTGGAAGAGTTGTTACCAGTCATGGCAGACTGTCCCTGCTATCTGCCAGCCGTACTTCTGAGCATCTTTGACTGCAGCGCCAAGGAGGGCAGCCTGATGCATGAGCTTCTTAGGGATGCAGCCGACGTTGACACATGTACCGCCAAGACCCCACCGGGTACCTGTTCAGGCAAGAATTACCTGTGCTGTGATTTCCTGACCAGATTTGTCTGATGGAAACAGTGAAGCATGTTTTACCTTTAGCAGATGGCTCCACATAATCCAGAACAGCGACCTTCAGTCCCAGCTGAGCCGCTGCAGTGTGGACTCACAGTTAGTGTGTGATTAGACAGGAATCTATTTAACAGGCGACTATATATTATGAATAAAAGATCAAATAATTTCACCTTCTTTGGAGCAAGCCAGGCCTCCAGATCCACCACCAATAACCACCAAGTCATAGTCGCACTTCCCTGTGAGGCAACACAGCAAGTTGAATGCCTGACAGTCAAATCAGATTTAACAGAGTTGTTGTTGGCTGGAGGTGTGAAGCACAGCAATAACTGAGAATAAAGGTGACATTTAAAGAATATACGACTATGTGAACATAAAACGTACACTATTTGCAAAAGTTTGGCAGCGTTCAATACGTTTCAACTGGATAAAACTTCAAAAGTTTTATTCATTAAACAACTGTATCAATAGAGCTTTTTTTTCCCAGAAAGGTCCAAATATTATTTAGCATGAAGCAAAACAAACACAAGTGTGATTTTCAAAAGTATCATGTTAAAACTGTTCATGGTATGTGGTACATGTGGCACAGCGGTGCACTATGATCTTTGTGGTAAACATTCAAGGATTTTTTATTGCAGCTCACATTTTCCTGGTTGTGGTACGAAATTCGGACTCCGTGGTAAACACGGTGAGTAAAACATTTAGAACGTTGTGATCAGAGATCGCTTTCATTTTTGGCAAGTTCTGAGTTGATAAAGAAGCTTTCAAGAGAGAGAACACAACATTGTTTGTTCAAGTAGAATGGGACTGAACAGATGTCGGGATAGGAAAAACACATCAGTGAGGCCAAAATAGGCTTAAATTTAATAAGTCTCTTTAGGATTGGATTCTGTGTTCTGATGAGTTACTTTAGTCCATTGCAGAGTGATAAATTAATCAGGAAAAAAACTATCAATTTTATTTATTGCCTAGAGACTATAAACATTTTAAAGACCATAGACATACAAGTCTATAAAGACCCGAGTTTGATTTAGGTTGTTTGGTTCTGATAAACGAAGATCTGGTTAATGAATGTCTTTAATCCAAACCTTTTTGTTCCCTAATGGGAATGGAATTTATTTATTTATGTTAGTAAGGATTAATACTTTCAACATAGACTGGACACAGTGTACAGGTTTTAATCTGAACTCCTAATCTCATCGATGTGGTTGAGAATATGCGCCATTCATTCATGGAAGAAATCCAGCTGTCACTGTTTGGGGTTAAGGTAAAAATTAAAAAAAGACGATAAGTTTGAAAAGTGTTTAGTTTATTTGAATAAGTTGTGCGGCTCTGTTGGTTTGTTTGACAGAAGAAGACACGGAGTAATTTAACACAGATAAAACCCTCACTGTTTACGGTTTTAATGTAATTCATGAAACTTTTATGTCAAAGACGTAGTGCACAAAAGCTACACAAACACAATTAAAACATTTAATGTAATTTACCCGCGAGGTTTCTTGTGAAAACGTGTAAATATTGAATCCGTTTCCACCGGTGTCTGATCCTACAGAGGGCCGCCATGTTGTTATTAAGGAAGGACCCAAGATGGGACGGGGGTGGCTAAAAATTCGCCTTAACATAAATAAATTATTACAAAATACAGTAAATTGGTTGTAAAAATTTGTTTTGAAAAAGTCTTTTTCTTCATATTAACATAAGCAGATTTTTTTTTCTCATCATAAATTTACTATGCTTACTGAAATACACATTGAATAAAAAACAATTAAAGATATTAAGCGTAATCTGTAATAACTCAAATAGGCCTAAATGTCAGTCTAAGATGAAATTTAGTTATATTAACACTATCATTTTTTTAAGGGTTTTGAAATTTATTTCAACAAAATTTAATTTGAATTATATTCAATAACTTTTAGCCACAACAAAATTAAAAAAACAAAAACAAACAAAAACTACCTTAAATATAGAACAAGCAACTAAAATACAAGGGGGGACGACATATGAAAGTCACTCTAGAGTCCTTACTGAAGCAGACAGAAATTACCTCAATGCTACGGCTCCGATGTCTGAACAGGCTTGTGACAGAAAACAGTTTAATCAGTTTTATGGAAGGTTTAGTGTCGTTAGTTTAACAACTTATACAAAATTATTTTTCCTTTATGAGCTTAAGGATCTTCAGAGCTGCATGGAGATAGCTTTATCCATTTTTTCTTCAGTTTCTTTGTGTCTCTTTCTGATGTCCATTGCACTTTCCAGCACATAAAACACTGCAAGAATTAAAGCTTCCTCTTAAGGTGGAATCAGCATTGTCTCTTCTCGTAAAGAGCATCATTGCTACATTTTCAGTTCAGTCTGTTGCTCAGGTGAACATCCAGATATTTCTTGTCCTCCACCACATCCACCCTAGCTGTCTCACTGGAAGGACAGAATTTGGGGTTTGTTGCAACTATTTCTAAAATGCAGTTATTTTCTTTTCTTGTTCACATGTATTATAACATGTAACATGTTGTTTTCACAATATGGCCCAAAGCCTTCACTTAGCTTAAAAAAAACATTCCACAAGTGTAAAGTGCTGCAAGTGTAGTGTTGAAATGTCTAGCACACCTGTTGGGTTCTTTCGATAGCTCAGTTGCTAGGTTAAGGCTGCTGGGACATGGTTTGGGTTGTTTAGATCAAATATTGGGATCAATAGTTTGACTCAGTGGTTAAATCTGAGACAAAGTGTCATTTCTTTCTTTCATTAATTGTTTTTTTTCTCTTGGTGAAGGCGGATACTTTTCCCTCCTGCTCCTTTCTTGCTCTGCTCTTTGTCCAGTGAAACTTTTTTACAGCCTCTTTTTACATATCTTCCGAATTATGGATCTGGTCAGCTGGTCTCTCAATGCAATTGATCAAATTTTCTCAACAAGAAGACAGGGTGAAGGAGAGTCCTCCTGCCCCGATGGGACACTGGCAGCCGGATACACAATGGATTACTGGGGGAAGTGGAAGATCGTGTGTATGTTAGTCGAGGATGTTGAAGATAATTGGATTTATGATAACAGGATTTCTGCTTTTTGGAGTTGGTGGTTACCTGACATATCGAGAAATTTGGAAAACATCAGCAGCTGTTCTGGCCATTGTAAGGCTGCCCGTCATGTGTGAAGGAATGTGCTGTGCTGTCAACACTCAGACTCAAATGCTGTGCGAGCTGAGCCGTAACCTGGACACGATTCTTGATGAGAATTGCAGGTTTGGGGCTCCTGAATCTTGCTGGTGGGAAGGAATAGATCTTGGAGAAGTTGTAAGCTCTACTTGGCGTATGTGACCACAGTTTGGCTGTTTGGAGTCTCCATTGCAACGGACTAGCGAGACTGTAAAAGGCAGATGGAAATTATCAGAGCTCGGCCTGCGACTTTGCAAGTTCTCCGACTTAGAAATCATGAAGGGGTCTGAAATTTTCATCTTAGGTGCAAGTTCAATGTGAGAGACGTAATCTAAAAAAAATCCGGAAATCACAATGTATGATTTTGTACTAATTTATTTGTGTGTTACTGCTGCAAATAAGTATTTGAACACCTGCCAATCAGTTCTGGCCCTCAAAGACCTGTTAGTCCACCTCTAAAAAGTCAGCCTCCACTCCACTGATTATTCTAAATTAGAAGCACCTGTTTGAGGTCGGTAGCTGCATAAAGACACCGGTCCACCCCACACAATCAGTAAGACTCCAACTACTAACATGGCAAAGACCAAAGAGCTGTCCAAAGACACCAGAGACAAAATCGTAGACCTCCACAAGGCTGGAAAGTGCTACGGGGCAATTGCCAAGCAGCTTGGTGAAAAAGATCAACTGTTGGAGCAATTATTAGAAAATGGAAGAAGCTAAACATGACTGTCAATCTCCCTCGGACTGGGGCTCCATGCAAGATCTCACCTCGTGGCGTATCAATGATCCTAAGAAAGGTGAGGAATCAGCCCAGAACTACACGGGAGGAGCTGGTCAATGACCTGAAGAGAGCTGGCACCACTGTTTCCACGGTTACTGTGGGTAATACACTAAGATGTCATAGTTTAAAGTCATGCATGGCACAGAAGGTTCCCCTGCTTAAATCAGCACACGTCCAGGCCCGTCTTAAGTTTGCCCATGACCATTTGGATGATCCAGAGGAGTCATGGCAGAAAGTTATGTGGTCAAATGAGACCAAAATAGAACTTTTTGGTCTTAATTCCACTCGACGTGTTTGGAGGACGAAGAATGATGAGTACCATCCCAAAAACACCATCCCTACTGTGAAGCATGGGGGTGGAAGCATCATGCTTTGGGGCTGTTTTTCTGTAAATGGGACAGGACAACTGCACTGTATTAAGGAGAGGATGACCGGGGCCATGTATTGTGAGATTTTGGGGAACAACCTCCTTCCCTCAGTTAGATCATTGAAGATGGGTCGTGGCTGGATCTTCCAACATGACAATGACCCGAAGCACACAGCCAGGAGAACCAAGGAGTGGCTCCGTAAGAAGCATATCAAGGTTCTGGAGTGGCCTAGCCAGTCTCCAGACCTACACCCTATAGAAAATCTTTGTAGGAGCTTGTAGTGAGTCACGTGAGGTACGTGTCACTTGTTGTATGACAAATATATGGATATATATTTATGCATACTTTTCACGAGTTCTTCATTTTTCTGACTGTGTAAATGTCGTGCATTGAATTTAAAGGAATGCGAACGAGAGACGTTATTACCTTTGACCCATCAAATGAATGGAATCATTTATTTTCAAAATCAAAGTTTAACATCAAACATTTACATTAATTTGGCAAAATATGAAAATAATAACAGACAGTTTCACAGAAAATGAACTTCAAATCACTCGGCGGTGATTTGAGGACTTTGCTTCAGACATTTCTAAAAATATCTGTACTGATTTATGAGAGAGAAGAGTTTAAGATTAAATTGAGATTTATCTTACAGAGGAAATATGTGAGGGAATTTAATCTGTTTGACCAGAAGTTGCACGCTCCGTCCGATCTCAGCTTCTCACGGTACACTTGGTCAAAATAGAACCATCTACCTGTTGATGATGAATCAGCCTTGGAGTAGTTCCTTTCTGACTCGTTTCAGCGTCTCCGTCGAGAGCTACCAAACCTTCAAAGAGTCGTGCGTGGTTAGCTCAAAACAGAATTATAATCCCCAAAAAACCTCTGGATTCTTCATTGCTCTGAAGCTTTCAGAACCGACTGCACTCTCAATCTTGGAACTCTCACGTTCTCCAGAACTCTCAATCTAACATGAACTGGGGAGTTGCCACATTTTATTTGGGTCGACTTCCTGTTCAATTTAGAGCTTTCTGATTCGTGGAAGGACCAGAAAGAGGAGTGGTTTTGACGTAAGGTGTTTATCAACAGTCGAGGTCAGAGAATGAAACTTGTTTAACATACAGAAAAGATTATTGCAGAAGCAGCAGACTTTTTGGAGTCTACTCTTGGTAATCTTCTGAAAAAGTTTAAACATGACATTTCTTCTTCAGTAAACATTTAGCTGACCGAAGCCTCAACTTTCACACACTTACGACTTGCTCATTTCAGACAGAAAATCAAGAAAGGCATATTCAGGTGATTTCTTCTCTGAATGAGGAACAAAAATCATTACTTACTGTTTATGTAAAATAAAAATGAGTAGTTCTTTTCAACCTGTAAAGCATTGAGTGAACTAACACAATTTGATTATCAAAACATTCGTAAGACAGTAATGATTATAAAGAATTGTCTTTTCTGCTTGATTAATTCAAGAAAGAAAGTTCATCAGATGGTTCAGACTTATTCAGATCAATGAAAATAACAGTCTCTGTCCATCTGGTAGATTTGAGGTCATCTGGTTCACTACAAGCTCAAACTCCGTGTTTTTCAGTGACAGCCCAGAAACCTGACTGATCTAGAGAAGATCTGTGTGGAGGAATGGTCCACGATCCTGCTGCAGTGTGTGCACACCTGGTTAAAACTACAGGAAACCTTTGACCTCTGTAAGTGCAAACAAAGGCTACTGTACCAAATATTAACATTGATTTTCACAGGTGTTCAAATTCTTATTTGTAGCAGTAACACACGAATAATTAAAAAAATCATACATTGTGATTTCCTGATTTTATTTTTTTAGATTGTCTCTCACAGTGGACATGCACTTAAGATGAAAATTTCAGACCCCTCCATGATTTATAAGTTGGAGAACTTGCAAAGTCACAGGGTGTTCAAATACCTGTTTCCCTCACTGTAGACTGTAGATGCGAAAGCGTCAGTGGCTGCGTCGCTCACTTGGGCAGCCTGTGCTGAGACACCCACCCTCACCCACTCCACATGCATATGTCTTTATGTCACAAGTATATTGCTTTTTTTGTGCTGGTTTTTTTGCAGAAATATGATTTTTTTTTTTTTTTTTTTTTTTTACCTCCTCTTCCCTCATGTTCCCCTTTTTCTAATCTAAAGAAAAAGGAAACACCTCTCAGTGAGACTCAGGCTGCAGCCTCAGACACCTCATCTACCCTGTCTGTTGTTTGTTTGTTTGCGTTTCTTCGGATGAGCTGTATTGAAATGTAGTTTGTCTGTGCTACTGTGCAATGACAATGAATCTGATTCTGATTATCATTCCACTATTAAGACTATATGTGATCAAACTGAACATAATTGGACATATGCTTTTGGATGTCATAAATTAAGGTAAGATGATAAAAACTAACTTGTAAGATGTCCTGATGCATGCTCAATAATATATGTAGATTAATTTAACAAGACTGAGCCAGGTCCTCTGGACGGATTCTTCTGTGCTGAAACGTTTAATCTTTTATCCAAAAGACTTCAGTCTGAGGAGCTGCAACAGTCTTATAAGCAGCACCTCATAGTGGATCAGCCAGTTTGTTTATGACAGCCAAAACTAGCTGTTCACATAATAAAGAAGGACCATCAGCCTAATGACCAAGCGTTAGCTGGCCGCTTGCTATTCACAGAGGGCTGAGTGATACTAGCAAAAACAGCACTGTAAGAAGGTGACGAACACGGAGGCCTCCGCCCCTGACAGTTTCTTTTCACAAAGATGGCCTCCTTTACTCCTCTCTCAAACCACTGTTCCTCTCTGTCCAGGATGTGAACATCTTCATCCCTGAAAGAGTGACCGCTGGCCTGGAGATGAGTGTAGACCACAGAGTCCTGGCCTGATGATGTTGATCTTCTGTGCTGGGCCATCCTTTTGGCCAGTGGCTGTTTTGTTTCCCCGATGTAAGACTGATCACCCTCCTGACACTGAACAGCATACACAACATTACTCTGTTTGTGCCGGGGGACTGGATCTTTGGGATGAACCAGTCTTTGCCGTAATGTATTTTGGGGTTTAAAAGCCACTGGGACGTTATGTTTAGAAAATAAACGTCTCAGTTTCTCTGATACTCCCTCAACATACGGAATGACCACTGGTCTGGATCTGGGTTCCTCCTTTTCACCTGATGGCTGACTGGAGTCCTGTTTGGGTTTCTTCTCTGCTTTTAGGAAGGCCCAGTTAGGATATCCACATTGCTCTAGAGCCTGTCTTGTGTAGGATTTTTCTTCTCCCTGACTCCTGGTGTCCCCAATAACTATGGTTATATATCAGCTTATAAGACTGAGTTTGACACATCTCCTCAGGCAGAAGAAGTCTTTTGGATAAAAAACAAAACATTTCAACAAAGAGGAGTCCATTCAGAGGACCTGACTCAACCTAGTTGGAGAACTTGTAAGATGTTCAACCTGCTCGGCTTTTAAACTAGTTTGCCTGGCTGTGACGGGTGTACGCTGCCTCACAGTGCTGAAGATAGGCACCAGCTTCCCATGAACCAAAAAAAGATAAAGCTGGTGAAGAAAATATATAGTTTACAATAGACCATGAGTTACAACAACCAAATAGCATTTGCTGGGGCTAGCTAGCTAATGTTAATTAAAGTAAACCTAAGTTGTAATGATCAAATAACCCATGGAGTTGTTCTTTTAAGTTCAACTCAACAGACCAATCAACAGACCACGATGATCAACCATTTTAACCCAGTTTGCTGGATCAAACTGATAAGATTCTGCAGATGTTGGATGCTATCTACCATGGGGCACTAAGGTTCATTACTGGTTGTAACTATCATGCCCATCATTGTACTCTGTACTCATTGGTCAGTTGGTCAACATTATCTACACAGACTCTCACACTGGTACATTTTCATTGATAAATTGCTCCTTGGTCTGCTGCCTTCTTGTATCTCCTCCCACGTGACTTTGTCAATGCAGTTACGGCGTGCACTCTCAAGGGACCTGCAGCGTCCCCTCAGTGCGGACCGAACTCGGCAAAAAGGTATTTTCTTACGCTGCTCCTGTAACCTGGAACACCTTGCAACAAGATCCGAAGCTGTCCACTTTGACTTCTTTAAGAGATTTTAAACATTTTGTGCCAATACAAAAAATCTATGCAAATGTCCTTTTTAGTATTTTACCGTGTTTTACATGGCAACTTGATTCAAATGTTTTTATAATTACTTTTATTTGATTGCTTTTTGTTGAATACCTTCTGTAATTTCAATTCAATTTCAATTCAGTTTATTTATATAGCACCAAGTCACCACAGAAGTCATCTCAGGGCACTGAACAGAAACATTCATATATAAAAATAATAATTTAACATTATTTATCTGAGGAGCAGACTGCTTTTTTTTTAACTCCATTGCAGAACTCTCATCTTGAGCATGAAGGCGACAGTGGAAAGAAAAAAACTCCCTCATGAGGAAGAAACCTTTAGCAGAACCAGGCTCAGTACAAGCGACCATCTGCTTCGACCGACTGGGTTTGAGAGGAACAGATACACAATGGCAGGTCAAGAATCACATGTTAAAATAGAAATCGTATAAAATGAAAACTATTCAATTTTAAAAATTCATTTAAGGAAATGAGGTCAATTTGTCCTGTTTGTCCTCTAGTAGTCTAAGCCTATAGCAGCACAACAAGCCAACCCTAACTATAGGATTTATCAAAAAGGAAAGTTAATCCCAGTCTTAAAACTGGATCATGTGTCAGCCTCATGGACATAAACTGGAAGTTGTTTCCACAAGAGAGGAGCCTGATAACTGGAAGATCTGCCTCCCATTCTGCTTTTGGAAACTCTAGGAACCACAAGTAAACCTGCAGTCTGAGAGCAAAGTGCTCTGTTAGGAAAATATGGAACAATAAGATCTGTAATATAAGATGGAGCTAGGTTGTTGAGAGCTTTGTAGGTTAGAAGTAAGATTTTGAATTCTATTCTGGATTTGATTTAGGTACAAACTAAAACTGGAGAGATATGATCTCTCCTACTAACTCCAGTTAAGACTCTGGCAGCAGCATTTTGGATCAACTGAAGACGTTTTAAAGAAGTATTTGGACACCCAGATAATAAACCATTGCAATAGTCCAGTCTAGACGTGACAAATTCATGGACCAGTTTTTCTGCATCATTTTTAGATAAGATGTTTCTAATTTTAGAATGGTTGTTTGTCTCTATGTGGCCCTGTGATGGACTTGCGACCCGTCCAGGGTGTACCCCGCCCCTCGCACAGTGATTGCTAGACATGGGCACCGGCAACCCCCGTGACCCAAAAATGGAAGAAGTGGTTAAAGATAAAGGATGGATGGTTTCTAATTTTAGCGATATTACGCAGATGGAAGAAGGCAGTTCTAATAAAGTTTTTAATGTGGGGGATAAAAGACATGTCCTGATCAAAAATAACACTAAGATTTTTAACATTAGAGCTGGAGGACAGATTAATGCCATCTAAGGAGGGAGAAAGACTGAATTTTTTTTTCCTAAGACACTCAGGTCCAAAAACCAAAACATCAGTCTTGTCTATGTTCAAAAGCAGAAAATTTAGGGTCATCCAGGTTTTTATGTCTTTAAGACATGCTTGTAGTCTAAGTAACTTATTGAATTCATTGGGTTTAATGGACAAATATAATTATGTATCATCAGCATAACAATGAAAATTTATCCCATGCTGTTTAATAACTTTACCTAATGGAAGCATATATAATGTAAAGATTATTGTTCCAAGCACTGAGCCCTGAGGAACTCAATGACTAACTTTGGTGTATGATGAAGATTCATTTACATTCACAAATTGTAATCTATCAGATAAACCAATATAGAGCCATTCCTGTAATCCCAACATCATATTCAAGCCTCTGTAGTAAAATAGTGATCAACTGTATCAAATGCAGCAGAGATCCAACAGGACCGAGACACAAGTCCATTGTCTGAGGCCACGAGAATATCAGTAACTTTCACCAGTGCAGTTTCAGTGCTATGGTGTGCTCTATACCATGACTGAACTTTGCATGTTGTCTGTCTAAAACAGGTCTCTTGTCAATGAGTCCTCGTGACTCAATGAGACTAACCTGTATAAATAAAGGTTGAATGAATAAATGAAAACCCAACCATACTGAGTAAAATTACCAATGTTTGTCTTGGTCCAGCGTTGATCCAACACAGATTACAAACTGGACTGTTTTTAACCCAGCAAGTTTTAGTGGGTACAGGAGGAGATGTTCTGACAGCATCATTACCAGGACTGTACTGTTTCAGTGATGCTTTTTATTTTTCAGGAACAAAAGCATTTAAAATATTTCTGAGACTGGATAAAAAAAAAAGCTATATATATACATATATACACACATATATATATACACATATATCTATATACATATATATACATATATATTATAATATACAAACAAAACCTGGAGGTTATGAATATAGCTAGTGTTCCCTGATGGAGGGAAATGAGGTAACAGTGCCCTTGCGGGACCAACTGATCGTGCCAACCATGATTGTGAATCATTTGTACTCAGTTTTCTACACAGCTTTTCCATTTCGTCTTCATTTGGATATTGCTGGGTTGTGAGTTTTTGTACACAAGATCTGAGTATGTTTAGAACCTGGTAAAAACCAGATCATATTATTATGCCCTTATGGTTTTGTCTTTTTCCCATGAATGTTATAGTGAGATATGACATTCTGACTGCACACAGTGGGATTATCTGGATTAATCATGTGACCTCTGTCAGTGATTGGCAGCAACAGAACTTATTATTTTGGCTGTAAATTGAAAGGGAGTGAAGACATCTCATCAGTACGGAGTGGGAGGTGGGTGTTGGGACACAAGACACTGAGCCAGGTGACTTTCTTTCCAGGCATGATTTATTGAAAACACACCAAATTTATACTCTACAAACCAGCATTTTTTCCATTATGTTTAACAAGCGTAATATTTGCCTCTGGGTATTAGTAAAAGGAACATAATACATTCTGTCACTGTGGCATCGCCTCTGAGCGCTACAAAACCATCATCAGCTTCACTTCTCTAGGAAACCAAACCCATTTTTCAAATGACTAACTCTTTAAAAGTTTATTATACAATGTAATACAAGGCAGAAACCCGCCAACAGTCTAAACTACATCAAGGGGGACTGAGGGGTGGGGACGGGATGGATGGAATGAGGAGTTTTAGTGGGTGGGGGGGCTGACACGGGGAGGGATGATGAACAGAAGGAATGAGATGACAGAAGGGTTGGAATGGAGTTATATAAAACACATTTCTCTTCATCTAGCATGGAAAAGATTAAGGCACGTGAAAAGGTACAAACACATCTGCTACTCAGTTCCTTTAGCTGGACGTCTTGAATCGGTTCTACCTACACAGGTGGGTTGGTTTGACCCGACCCGTCCGTGGATTTTACAGCACAGTTTACAGTTCTCTGTTCTGTGTAAGATGGGCTGCGCATTCACAAAAACCCAAGAAGCCCACTTTTTTTTTTTTTTTCTGATTTCATGACACAACTCCAGATCCTTTGGTTGTGGTAGTGCATTTAGGAACAGACAGCCTCATGGGTCTTTGTCCAATGGAACCACACGTGTGAGGACACACAGAAGGGATGGTGGGCACTATGACATTTTTAGTCTTTTTTTTCCTTTAGAAATCTGAAATTATTTTACAGTAAGTTGATTTTTAACCACAACATACATCTTTGTAAACACGGTGTAAAATATGCAAGCTTTACAAAGTCACATACGTCACAAAGAAAAACTCGGACTCCAACGCAGGCACATGCCGTTCGCCTTAAGTGAGAGACGCATGAGTGACACCAGCTCAGACCGGACCAGGATTCTGCACCTCGTCTTCCCACCCCAACACGACTGTAAAAATATAGATGCTATAAGTCCAACCTTATTTAAACGTACACACTGCCACCGTCGTTTTGGCTCCAACCACAACCCATGATGCACCTCTCCTCTCCTCCTGCACTCGAATGAATTAGTTCATATTCATAAACAACACCACGAGAAAACTGGCACTTGGAAAGAATATAAACATCTGTAAAGATTTTTTTCTTCATGCTCACGACTTAAAAGTTTCATTAAAGATGCAGCAGCAGGTTTGTGATTAACTAATCTGTAAATGCATGAGGAAAGAAAAAAAAACATTTATATTTATTAATAATGTCATCGTTTTGTTCCTCGTTTCCTCTTTTTGACCCCACCAGAGAAACGCATCCTTTTTGATTAAAAAATAAAATAATGCAGTTTGTTTTTCTCGTTACCTTTCTGGCAAATACAAAATATAAATAGGTGAACCTCGCTGTGACGACAAAATCTGACACACTGAAATTAAACATGTGGTTATTTGTTGTTTACAAACAAGGTGAGCCATTATCAAATGAAATGTGCTTTCCAAACAATGTCATATACAAGAACTCTGACTTTTTGTTTTGTTTCAGCCGTCATTTTTCTTTTTTTTTTCTTCTTTGTTTTATTTTACTCTAATATACATTTATATAAAATCCAACTTTTAGAGCTAAGTGAGCACTTAAAAAAAAACTGAATAAAACAAAAATCATCTATAAACAATGTTTTATAATTTCTTTAATACACAACGCTAACAAACAGCAACTAGCTCAGAAACTCATGGAGCCGCGTCACTACACAACCTGAGTGTTCACACGAGTAACCTTTTGGCTCATACAGGCCACCGTACGCTGCAGTCTGGCTCTGTTTCTCTTTAACCTTCCTCTCGTCACCGTGTGAACAAAAACGCCACCAGATGGAGTCAACACGTCACCTGCTTTTTCCTCAGATCACAACCTGCACACTTTACAAGCCGTTCCACACGTCTGATTTAAAAGCAGTGCACTTTTTAATTATTTTTTGTAAAAACGCAGTGAGCCCAGATGAGCCGTCAGCTCATGGGAGCAGACAGCTTCGTGTTCCTCTACAATGCTACAACTTTTCTCAGGCTCCGTTTCTCTTTCCGTCTCTCTACGTCCATCTTGCTAAACATTCAGGAGCTTTCGAACACACCAGTCTAAACCCGTCTACGTCAAGATGTCAAAGTGTGAAAATAAACCAAGAGCAAAATCATTAGAAACACTTTGTAACACTGGAATCATTTTGATGCACAGGTTTTCTTTCATTGCACGTTCATATCCCACCAGCACCTCTTCACTTTGCTTCCTCCTCTTCTTACGTTTCCGCTCCTTCACCAGCCTCCATCTTGTTGCAGTAAACACTGTAAAAATTCACATGATGTCCGGGAATGTAGATATGATAAAAAGAGTAAGAGAAGTCACTTGTTTTTGTTGTTTTTAAGCTTTTTCAGTTTTTTTTTTTTTTTTTTTCATTTTGAAGAGCACGACTGAGCTGCTGCTGGGTAGTTGCTGTTGTGATCGTTATCGTTTGAAATCCTCTCTGCTGTACAAAGTCCGACTCCAAAGACGAGCTCCTGTGAAATGGCAGTGGTGATGTGACAGATCCTCTTCTAGCTGGGGGTGTCACACTGTTGCTGTTTTTAAGCCTGGAGCATACAGAAGAAAGAAACCAAAATATGAAATATAGAAAATGTAAAATAAGAGTTTCAGTGAAAAACATGAAATAATCTAAATTTGAATAGTAAACAACATCTACTTCAGCTGGTTCTCACAAAGGCTGTATGAGGATTTATTAGACCTCTAACCTGCAGCCTTATTGTTGAAACATCTTTTTTATTTGGTAATAACAGCTTTAAATGTGAACAGATACTCTTAATTTGTGTTTGAAAGCATTGCTCCAGATGGCAAATGAAGAATCAAACAGATGCTTAATGAGCTGCGTGAGATCCCGAGAGTGCTAAATGAACTACACATCTTACCTGATGCTTCATTCACAGCTTTTATCCCCACTCTCTACCAAAGAGGCAAAACCCCAGTGAACACTAAAACTCTCTTACGTTATCACAGCATGAGGCATTTCCTGATGGATGGAACTGAGGAGTGAATGGATGGCCACTAAAAAAAGATGATTTGGGATGAAAATCAAAGGCAAAGGAGTCTGATAGAAGATACATGCAGGCGACAGGACAGGTAGACACGCTCACCCAGACCAGCTTGGAGAAAGTCATGTGTTGGGGCTAAAAACGTTGGAGCACAGAAAATCTATAAAATATTTGTGTAAGGGGCTTTAAGATATCAAATAACTTAAAAGATGATCTTATCTTAGATGCAGAGAGGCAGCATTTAGGAGATTTTAGTGGCTTTTGGTTTGAATTTTCACATGTAACAGAGTTTGAAGAGGAACAATGTAGGTTCCTGGCCGTGGAACACTGGACCAGCTCTTTACCCTCACTAGGGTCCTCAAAGGGTCACTGGAGTTTACCCATTAGGTCTACATGTGTGTTGTGGACTTGGAGAAGGCGTTTGACAGTGGGGGGTGCTCCGTGAGTATGGGATTGGGGGTCGGTTGTTACAGGCTGTTCGGTCCCTATACAAGCGGTGAGAGTTTGGTTCACATTGCCGGTAGTAAGTCAGACTCCTTCAGGGTGGGAGTTGGACTCCACCAGGGCTGCCCGTTGTCACAGATTCTGTCCATAACTTTTATGGACAGAATTTCTCGGTGCATCCAGGGGCGGAGGGGTTTCGGTTTGTTGGCATCAGGATTCCATCTCTGCTCTTTGCAGATGATGTGGTCCAGTTGGCGTCATCGTGCCGTGATCTTCAGCTCTCATTGAAGTGGTTCGCAGCCGAGTGTGAAGCAACTGGGATGAGAATCAGCACCTCCAAATCTGAGGCCATGGTCCTCAATCGGAAAAAGGTGGATTGCTCTCTTCAGGTAGAGGGTGAGGTTCTGCCTCAAGTGGAGGAGTTCAAGTATCTCATTTTGTTCATGAGTGAGGGAAGAATGGAGCGTGAGACTGGTGCAGCATCCACAGTATTGCAGACTCTGTACCGGTCTGCTGTGGTCAAGAGGGATCTGAGCTGGAAGGCAAAGCTCTCTGTTTACTGGTCAGTCTACGTTCTTACCCTCACCTATGGTCACAAACTTTGGGTAGTGACTGAAAGAATGAGATCACAGATGCAGGTGGTTGAAATGAGTTTCCTCTGCAGGGCAGCTATCAGGAGACACTCTGAGAAGAACCGCTGCTCCTCCACATCGAGAGGAGCCAGTTGAGGTGGTTCGGGCATGTGGTAAAGATGCTTCCTGGGCGCCTCCCTAGGGAGCTGCTTCAGGCATGTCCAAATGGGAGAAGACCCCAGGGAAGACCCAGAACATGCTGGAGAGACTATGTCTCTCGGTTGGCCTGGGAACGCCTTGAGTCCTCCCAGAAGAGCTGGAAGAAGTGTCAGTGGAAAGAGATGCCTGGACCTCCCTGCTAAAGCTGCTGCCCCCTCGACCTGACTTCGAAACAAGCGGAAGATGATGGATGAATGGATGGAATGAAGTTTGACACTGCTGCTATAAACTGAAATTATTATAAACTAAATTTTCTGTTCAACAACCTCAAAATGTACCTTTCAAATTACTGCAATACATCATGTCTGCTTCCATCATCTGAATACATAAATCACTGGCTTAAACTACTGCTTTACCCTGGAAGTGTGACAAATAAAACGTGAGCATGTGCACATAGCTTTCTTTTTCTTCTTCACTACAGCTTTTCAATAAAGGACACCCGAGTCCCCAGAGGACGTGTTTATAGTGCAGAAGAATGACTCCTCTTCGTCATTCGCCTCCAATTCCAGCATCAGCTGTCGGGGGAAGCAGCGAGCGAGGTGCTGGGCATACATTTAAACGAAGCAGGCGGAGCCAAGTTGAAAACGGAGACCAGAGTGTGTCATTGGGTGGATAAGCTGTGTTTGTGAATTTCCAAGTCGATCTCCCTGAGCAGCAGCGTCAGGCGCAGTGGCAGCTGGATGTTAGCTGCACTGCATTGCACATTTGCACGTTTTAAATCACCGTCTTTGATTTTATTCACTGAAGCAAAACAATAAATCTTAAATCATTCTGGGGGTGAGTTGGGGGTGTGTTTCAGTGACTTCTCCAGCTGATTGCTTTAAGGGTGGCAGCAGGACTACATGGCAAAGTGTGGGGATGCAAAAGGGGGAAAAGAACCAGAAATGAACAAGTAATAGAAAATAAAAGGATGCACAATCACTCAGAGGGTGCAGGAAGTTACTTTGGTTTGTGCGTTGACTTGTTTGTTGCAGACCTACCATGCATGCATTTAGACCCAGGAGTCAACAGGCTGGGGCTTAACATCACAAGCGTCCACCAGACTGACCGCAGGCCTGTTACTCCTAATATAGTGCTTCCTATTTGTGTCATTCTGTAGCCACAGGGGGACAGGTTAGGAAAAAAAACACAGCAAAACAACAAGGGGTCAATGTATTTGTCATATACGTTTACACACACACATCCAGGATCAGAGAAGCCAGCAATAATATCTTTTAGGAAAAGCTTTGGTAAGAAGGCAGAAAGATTACAAACACATGCAAATCGAAATAGAGAAGTTTGAAGGACCGAGCTGCAGTCAGAGCAGGTCGAGGATCAGCTCCAGGAAACACGGATGGCGGCTTGGTAAATGATGACGAGCACCCCTTCCTGCTGGGGTGACCTGTCTGGAGTTAGTGAGCTGACTGAAATACCCGACAGTCTGATGGGAGCGAGCACCTCCACCTCTCCAGTACAACAAACACTTGCCTGTCTGATAAAAAGTATGATAGCTAAATCTACTTAGTTCAATAAATGTCTGAGAATCTTCATAAACATCTTTTCATCAAACCATTTATTCCTCAGCTGACATTTCAAACCTGCCTGAAAAACAAACAAACAAACTGACAAATCGTGACAGCTCAATAAATCAGCATGAAAAATGTGACAAACAACAACAACACCTCTGATTTGGATCCAACTGGGATCCATGTTTTCTTATCATTTAAGCTGCTGTTTTATACGTTTCATAAATCCTGTATGTTTGTTTTTAAAGTGACGGTGGAAGTGGGTAAGTTGGTGAGAAACTGGACACGTCTGTACACACATGACCAGAAACCTCCGTGCTCTGATGCGAGACCTTTCATAGTTTATGCAAACACCGTGTCTCAGAGTTAAAACCAGACTGTTGGTGAGTTTGTACATGCACAAACTGTTCTGGTGTAGTTCGAGCTGCAGCAGAGCACGTGTCAGACGCCAAAAGAGCAATAAAACTTAAACTTCTATTTTACTGGAGACTGCAACAACAAACTGTCCACGTGCCGTTCAGATGCTTTGATGGGTGCTACCATCACGCTACATTTCAGAGTCACGCCCAACTCTTTAAACCTAATACTAGGTTTTCAACGCTTTTTTTTGTATTTCTTTTATACAGAATACAAGTCTGTCGTCTTAACACGACCTGTATTTATCTTAAAGTATCTCAAGGACATCCTGAACTTTGAACGGAAGAATTGGAGGTCACCTCCATAAACACTTGCTCCTGTTTCTGAGCTTTACGATTACATTTATGTCAGTGTAGATTTCATTTGAAAGTTTTGATATGCTTGTATTGATGTGTATATTTTACACTAATAGTTGATTTATTTTTGTATAACAGCTCTCTCTTGAAAATTAGCCAATAGTGTCTCCAGGTGACCAACCTGTGTAAAAGAAATTTATCTTTTTTGCTTTTGATTGTTGATGCACTTAAAGAGGAAATGATGTCACCGACCATAAAAGTGGTATTGGTCTTGAGCGCTGGAGTGTTTTTATAAGTACAAGAACGAGTATTTGAGGCTGGTATTGAGCCGGGTTCCACTCGGGACACCACCACTTTAAACTGTAAATAGTAAATATGTTCTCTGATAAAATATCTAAATTCAGGTTAATATAGAAAAACTAAACCATTCACTGGATTGTTTACCGGCCTAAATTGATTGAACTGATATTGGCACAGCAATTGTTTACGAAGGGACTTTAAACCTGCACAGAGAAGGAAATATATCTCACAAGCAACTTCATTACTGTTTGCATTTCAGAGTGCCGAGCAGTAATTTCCATCCACCACACAATTTAGTAGATGAAAACTCAACAACCAAGAAGTACTTGAAAGACATCTGACATGTCAAACACCCTCTGAGGACATTATCTTGTGACTCCACTTGGAGGCTGGATTGCCACTCGGCTCGACAGCACACCGTGGCTGCTGCATAATCAGCACACAGCCTCGTGATAATTCCCCTCCGTTCTGAAACGGGGCTCGTCTGCAAGAAGTGCGCCTGTGTTGGCATTTCTTTTAATCAGCCTCAGATTAATTACCTCACAGACACCAAAAGCTTACACTCAATTAACTGCTGGCTCCCAGATCTGAGAGCGAGGCAACAGTAACAGAACGACAACTCGCAGCCTCTTCACAGAGTCGATAACATTAAGAGCCTCTAATGAGAGGCCACCGCAGAAGTCACAGAGCGGCAACGACAGAAACACACACGGAAGGAATGTGACGGTGCTTTTCCACATGAAGTCATTATTTAATCTTTCGTGTCCTGAACCCTGGATGAGATCAGAGGAGGTCGATTTTACCTTTAATGGTTCCCGTTCTGTTGGGTCGGCTGAGCCGTCGTCTGTTTTATATTTGCACTCCTTGGCCCTCTGGTCAATGGTGGTGTAACCATCTAATGAGGTCAGAGAACAAAGATCAATTAAT
The DNA here is from genome assembly GCF_014905685.2 of Nematolebias whitei. Lineage (NCBI taxonomy): Eukaryota > Metazoa > Chordata > Actinopteri > Cyprinodontiformes > Rivulidae > Nematolebias > Nematolebias whitei. The sequence continues at coordinate 35,214,551 of NC_056505.1, forward strand.
GCCTCTGACTCTGACTAACAGGAAAAACACAGATCTTTTGTTGCAAAGTGCAAGAAAAGGTGCTCAGGACAATTAAAAACTGAAAATATCCCTTCTCATGCATCCACACTGTTCATTCAGTCTTTCAGCAGGTTCTGAACCAAGTAAATTATACAGTATATATATATATATATATATATATATATATATATATATATACACATTTATACCGTATTTTACATTGTATAAGTCAATTTTTTGTGTAATTTGCACGCCCTGCGACTTGTACGGCGAAGCGACGTATTTATGGATTTTTTTCCATATTTTTAGACCAATTTTTGGCTGAGATATGATCGTTTCCATTCATTCTGACTGAAAAATAGTGCCGTACCATTTTAGAGGGCCCTCTAAGCTTTTGACGACTACCGGTATACCTGTAGGCATAAAACCATGCCGAAGGAGGAGTTTCCCTCGTGCGTGGTTGTGACAGTTAATGAGAAGGGGTGGATGGACACAGACATTATGATAGTGATGTCAAAATGAGGCTTTTTGAAGCATAGAATCATTTTGAACCATTGTGTCATAAAGTGGTTCACTACCCGAAGCTTCATTCAATTCCCTTGGGTGACATTTACTGGCAGTAGCGATTGTTGCACCAACTGAAGCCCTGCGAATGTGATGCACCTCTTGCGTAAATAATAGCACTTATGTGTATATGTGTGTTGTACATGTGTTTTTAGTACCTCATTAAAGATTCTAACTAACAATAATAGGCTAATTTAAAAACAATGTGAACTGTAGAGGCGCGCGGGGGGGGGGGGGGGGGGTAGATCCTCCCCCAGAAAATATGGAATAAGAGATGCTATTTCCTGCATTTTGGTGTCTTTTAACAGGTTGTTGGCGCGGACAGAACATCCACTTGTTGTACTTTTAATAAATAATAAAAATGCGCAATGACTTTGGACTTTTTAGGGGTGGAGTGGGCGGATAAGAGCGTTCAAAATTATAGAGTTCCAGGATCTTGTTCTGACAGGATCCGGCTCAAATTAACCACTGTCTGAATATAAAAAAAAACAAGAGCTGTTCGTAACGTATAATACGTGAAGAACGGGGATGTGAGGCGGGGCTTGAGCATCTTAAATACACTGAATCACGCCAAATGTTTGAAACTCCGCCTGTCAACTCGAAGCAGTCAGCTGACTCGGTCTGAATGAAGCAGTGAAGTGGTTCACACGTCATCGGTGACGTCACATGAAGCAAGCTCTGGCCCACTGCTTCACCATAACTACCCTGTAGAGTTTGAAGCGTGCTTTGAAGCTTCGGTGTTAGAGGTAACTTCACTACATGATGAAGTGCTACACGAAGTGGCCAGAAGGATTTTTAGAGCAAAAAAAGCCCCGCTGGTGATGGACAGCATGCGTGCGCACATCACGCCACAATTTAAAGATAAAATTAAATTGTGCAACTCCATCCCTGCCATCATCCCGGGAGGCTTGACAAAAGTGCTGCAGCCTCTAGACATTTCTGTGAATCGGAGCTTCAAAGCAGCTCTGCGCCGCCTTTGGGAACAGTGGATGGTGGACGGAGAGCACAGCTTCACGGCTACCGGACGGATGCGTCACGTGACGTTCCAGCAGGTCCTCGGCTGGATCGATAAAGCCTGGACATCAGTCACCAAAGAAACGATCCAGTCGGAGTTCAGAAAGGCAAGGATGTTAGCTGGAGCTGCAGCTGACGCAGAGGAGGACTCCGACAGCCCCGGGGAGGAAGAGGAGGCAGCGTTGCATACAAAGTATATATATATATATATA
>NC_056505.1:35216440-35228869 GCF_014905685.2 Nematolebias whitei
TCATCTCGTGATCACGTGAAACACATGATCTCTGGGGCACAACAAAGTATTTGCAGTCACTCGACATCAGTGTGAATCATGCATTAATGTGGCACTCCGAGCTCAGTGGAGGCTTGGATGAAAATCGTTGACCAAAACTGGCTCCATGCAAAGAGTAACTTTTGCACAAATCTGCCAGTGGATCCTGACAGTGGAGCAGTGTCAACAAATCCACAATCACCAACGGGTTTCTAAAGGCTGGACTGCTGCGTGACGAAGAGGACAGCACAAGCTCAAGTGTGAATTTACCTCGAAACAAAAGTGACGTTGAGATTGACAACGAAAGAGAGACTGAGGACGTGTGTGATGAAGTTTTTCTGAGGCTGTTCAATTCTGACTGAAGAAGACTTTAGTGGTTTTAGTGCACAGGAGGAAGATGAAGAGTGTTCAATGACTTTTCCTGGTAGGCTGCTGTATGATTCTTTTTTTAAAACCAGCTGTTACAGGCACTTTTCAGAAAAAAAAAAACTTTGATTAAGCTTCTGTTTTGTACATTAAAACAACTTATTTAAGTTGTTAATGACTGATTAAGTGGTTGGTTATTTTCCAGCTCTAAGAGTTAAAGTAGAAATTCAAGGAAAAATAAAAGAAAACGTTTTTCCATACAGATATTGAGAGTACAAAGTATTCCAGCTTTCAATGTTGACTTTTGAAGTGAAGTGTTTTTAATTTTAGTTTAATTTTCAGTACGAGTCCCAGGAGGGAAAGTGAGCTGCCTGACATAAACAGGCTCAAAGGCTCAGAGGAAGCCTGGCATCGTACACTCCCAGAGGCTGACTTCAAGTAACAAGGAAGAGGAAGTGGAAACAGCAAGGGCAAAAAGTCATTTCCAGTCGCTCTTAGAAGTCACTGCTGAATAAAGATTGTAAAAGTTACAGTTCAATATTTATAACTAGGAGAAAACGGTGATGGAAGCACAGTAAATAAAATCTGAAGCAGCTGAAGCTCATTCCAAATCCTTCTCACCATAATCTGACTCTTAAAGTTCCAGGATAAGATATTTAAAGAACTGAATGGACGGATGGCACAAAGACAGTACTGAAGTGTTTGCTCCTCTTTAGCTGAGGACCATCAAGCAGACCAGCTCTCACCTGGACGCAGCTCGTCTACAGGTATCATATCAGCACTGCCACATTTCCTGGGGCCTGAAAAGCATTTATCTGCCATTTGTACAAAACCCTCCACTAACAAACAAGCTGAGCTGCTGAGCCAAAGCAGCTGCAGCATTTTGGGGATAATGGTTATTCTCCAGTGATTAAATAAGGTAAACTGAGAGTGTGGAGGCACAAGTGTCACCAGTGTGGCAAAGAAAAACAATTTGAAGTGATGCTCCTAATTTAACCATCACACAAAAAGATTTGGATTAGACTTTTTGCTGAATTAAAGAGCACAACACCGCCACACAGAAGGATGAGTTATAATGGTGCAAGAATGGCTTCATCTAAAAAAGCTATGATAAAAACAAACATGTACACACACATGCACACAGTCAAATAATGTGTTGCAGTAAAAAGTAGTACTTTCATTTTTACCAACTTTGAGGAAGAAATTTCAATTACACAAATGAAGCCTTGAGTTTTTTACGTTAAATTTAAGCTCCACATAAACTGACATCCATTTGCTAAACTTTTCTCTCCCAGACAACACAACAGTTCATCATTTTGATCTTTCTGAAGTGGTCAAAAGGTGGACAAACACAAATACACTGACCTTGGTTCTTCTCCATCAGGGGCAGAGTGGTGTCATCATAGCCTGGTTTGCCATTTTTGGTAGCTTTAGGGGTGACGGTCACAGCGGGCTGAGTGAAAAGGTAAACATCAGGTTAGAATTTGAAAGTAATTGAGTTTTATAAATTAATATCAGAAGGTGCTGAAGTTGCCTTAATGCATTAAATATGTCATAATACTTCAGCTTGAACATGTTTTATTTTATGGATATTCGTTTGTAATCATTCTATGAAGCCTGAAGTAAATATTTAATTTATTCATGCTCCAAACTAAACATCTCAAAAAGAAAAACAACTAGGGATGCACGATATTATCGGCATGGTATCAGTATCGGATGATTTTAGTGTTAAAGCTTAATATCGGACATTGGCCATTCCATTAAAATAACTCACCGATATAAAAAGACACTGTTTTTGTTTGACAGCCCAGTGACGAGGATGCCTGCAGCGCCAGCACAACGTGATGACGTCACGTGCGCCTACCTGATCTGATCATGGCGGAGAGGAAGAAGTCAAAATGTCGACAGTGTGTTATATTTTTTTTCTTCTCGTTGAGGATGTCGGATTCCAAAGACTTTTGGACTACGTTGAGCCTCGCTACATCGTCCCCAGTCTGAGATATTTTTTCAACCTAGCGTTATCCGATTTACCAGCCGTCATTTCTGAAGTCATTGAGAAGCTGATAGCTGATAGCACGACTTGTTGGGTGAGTTTTACCACAGACATTTAGACATCCTGTTAGCCCCGTTAGCATGATTAGTCTTACGGCACAATAGACAAAAACTTTGAACTTAAAAAGTCTGTCCTTCATGCACAGGAGTGCAGAGGATCTGCAGCTAGGAACCTGGAACAAGCCTCCACAAGTGAGACAGCATCGCAGGTGACTAATGCTAATAAATAACATTTAACATGTTTCATTTAATATAAGTTAAAGTGCTATACATATCATATGGCTGTTATTGAATATATGTCACCAGCTCTTACAGCTGTTGCACAATTTTTGTAGCAAATAAGCCTAAATAAGAGGAATATGTCCTGACAAAGGAACGTATTGTATATAAAATATTGGCATCGGTTATCGCCCAAATACGTTTTAACATATCAGCCAAAAATCCAATATCGTGCATCCCTAAAAAAAGTATTTCTTTTTACAAATAATGTGTTTTTTAATGTTTTAAAAAAAACTTTCAGTCCGTGGATTTGTGTTAGAGCAGTAGTTTCTCTGAGAATCACGGTAGTTTAATATATAATTTTTAGAGCTAAGATGAAGTTAAAAGATGTTGGATTACTGTGGACAATTTACATGTTTTCATTTTAGGATAAAGAAGAAGAGCCGGTTTGCATGTGGAGGTTTTGTACCTGGAAGTGGCTTTTGTTCCAGCCGTCCTTGGTCAAAGCGTTCCTCAGCTCCTTGTAGCTCCAAACAGTCTGCAGCACGTGGGACGCCGCCTTTGTTTCACGAGCTGATTGGCTGAGGGGGCGACAAAAAAAAAAAGAAGGGAATAAATGAAGGAGCTACAGAAGCAATTAAAGTGAGAAACCCCAGCTAACCCCAAGGAAGCAGCAGCCGATGTGCCAGCTTGGTGCTGCTGCAATCACTCTTTTTATTCAAATACTGTCTCCCCTGGCAGCTCTGGGCTGGTTTTTTAATTCATAACCAGACGAATGCACATTTTCTTTCATTAGCTACCTCTGAGCCAGCAGTATTAATTAAAAGTGAAAGGGGGTGGGGGGTGTTACATCAAAGAAAGCTAATCCCATGGGGCAGAGGAAAAACACATTTATTCAGTCTGTGAATGAACTATGTATAGTCATGTTAATTAGCAGCTCTCAGAGAGATCAATACGTCTCCAAACAAGAGATGGCTGCTGGAAAATACTCGATCCTAAAATAAACAGTGCGACGTGGGACAGGATCACCCCATCTTGTTTGTTTAACTGTGTTCTGAAATAAGTCACAACTGACAAATATATGTCTGACGACTTGCAGCATAATCTGCAGAGTCAGAAGAACCAGCAGCACTGGCCTCCAGCTGTAAAAGTTAATTCATGTGTGGTGGACAGTAACGTCTGTAGGCGCATGTACGTATGTAGCAGGCAAGCTCCCACCCTGCAGAAGCACACTGAATACATCTTACACGAATATCAACAAAAATCCCATAATGCAACTAGATACCAAGGTCTGACTAGAATAATCCTGTTTACATCGTCTCTAAATGTGTACATAATCTGTAATCTGGTTGACTGTGTGTCAGTATAGGGAGTGCAGCCTAAAGGGACATTTTTGAAGTGGGGTTCTGTGTTAAAGACATGAGCAATAATCATCTTACCTGTTGTAGATAGCTCTTTGAACGGCCTCAGTTGGGAGAACAGTTGAACTCTGACCAGGCTGACAGGCTAAAGGCTAGCATGCATCAGGATGCTAAAGGCTAGTGTGAGTGGGGCCATGGCCAAAGAGGACTGCTGCTGTTAGCAACTCTAATATTCACAACTAATCAAAGTTCATGCGCAATAATCCAGGTAAAAAAAATCCAACAAAGAGAAGGACTTTGGTGTTTTGAACCACTTTGGCCATGGCTGCCTCAGAGGAGACAACGGGGGAGAGGGCAGCCCCAGAAACCATCACCATCAAACTGGTTGGCTCACTATGTGAGTGTGCTGCTTGTGGGACTGTTTGTTGTGGCTCCTCGGACTGATGAAGTCCTTTGGATGAAACGTCTCAACAAAAAGAAAACCGTCCAGAGGACCTGACTGAACTTTGTTGGGCTTCACAGTTAATTATTTTATAAACTTTTACACCAACATCAGTTTTGAGTTTCACTAGAATTCAGTGGGTATTTCCCAGCACAAACAGCAGCAGCAGCAAGCTGTAGCACTTACGTTCATGAATTTGGGGTTTCCATGTTGGTTTTGTAGGCTAAGTTTATTTTTGTTATTTGTTAAAAGTTCAGTAATCATTTTGTTTGTTTTAAATAATTGGGTATTTTCTTGCATTCAGCTTGTTTTCCTGTTCAATTATTCATTCACACCTGTTCATCAGCTTCACCTGCACAGACTCAGTAATCGCCCCTCCCTGTATAAACACACCATGTGTGCTGCTCATAGACTTTATTTTTTTACGTCATCATTATTAAAAGTTAAAGTTTTTTTTCTATTCCGATCCTTTTGTTCCTCGAGTCTGCATGTTGGTTCCTCCACATCGTACACGTGCTGCCTAGGGTCCAGTGTGGCAGGACTTTCATTATATTTCTGCTGAAATATTCATGTGATGTAAAATGAACAGCAGTGTAAATGTTTCAATAATATTTCAATGAACTGTTATGACATCTTGATGATTGAAGTGGTTTAAAAAAGGCTAAATCAGATTGGACGAGCGTCCACTCAGACAAGCTAATATTACCTAATCAATAAGGCCAGAGCAAAAACATTTTCACGCTGGAATTGACCCAGAATGTGTTACAGCTAGCTGCTGCTGCTATTAGCTTTGCACTTAACAAGAGTTGTGGGCAGATAACTGCACTGAGAAACTAACGGTGTATTAAAGTCTGTGTAAAAGCTTTCACAAGAGCTGCTGCTATGAATATTTATGAGATTAGGGTCATTTTATTGGTCTAGCTGAAAGTGGGCTAGCTATTAGTTCGTCAGTCCAGTCAGAGTAAAACGTAATGTATTTAAACAGATATTGTTAAAAGCAAGGTTTACAAGAGGTATGATGATAAATGTTCATAACTTTACACAGAACATTTCAAAGGGGCTGAATTATCCATATAACTAACAGGGTAAACACACGCACACACGAAAACCCCCCAAAATACACACTGCGCTTCCATCCACACAACGTTTGCATGTTCGCAAACTGTGGCAAAGCAAACCGACCGATACTTCAGGTCCTTTATTAGTGCTACTGCGTTGCTGAAGTACCTTGTCCTGTTGATGGCGACCAGCTTCTCGATGGCCTGGGCCTGGATGAGGGAGCGAGCGTTTTCAGAGCTGTCCGTGACTATCTCATGAATGGTGTTGAGGATGGCGACCACGGTGTCCTCCTCCAGGTTCTTGGCTGGTCGCTGCTGACCGCTGGGCAGGTTGCTCACCAAGTCCCGCATGGCATAACTTCCTATAAGATGAAACATTTTCTAAGGTAAAATTTATTTGCAGTGGCATCGAGATTTATAGCAAATTGTCCTTAATTCTGTTAGCATATGAAAATAATCTTAACATATCATCTATAGATTTTAAACCTTTTATATCTTATAATTATGTAGCGTTGATACTGTTAATGATTCTAACTGATCAGAAATAGTAAAAGTTCAGACCTGCTTGATGTTTACATGTGTAGCATTTTTCACCTTCACAACATTTACAGTTTGGTCTTTCTAAAAGCTATGTTCAAGTTTTTCCAAAGCTCATCAGCAAACCTGATCTGTTTCTGGTAACTATAATATAAAACATATCTGCCGAGTGCCTAATTTAAACATTTAAAGTTGGAGTTAATTTAGGCCAAAGTATCTTTTCAAACAGCACAGTGCCCTTTCTGAGCTCTGAGGGAACACTGCAACTATTTAAAAACTCCGTTGCACTTTACAAACTCATGCTGCTGAGGCATCACTTTGCTCTAGCTGAACCTCTGCTTCCTACTTCTTGCATCAGCACAGGGATTTCTTTAAGGCCAGCCTGGACAGAAAGAATAATTACGTAAAGCCACCACTGACTTTTTCAGTGCGCACATTAACACTTTTAAGAGTAGACTAGTAAAACTATGATCCAAACCAGTGCTGTAGTCTACGTGATATACAAGTATATGGTGTATAACCACAAAAAATGCTTGGGAATTTCCGCATAACCAATTAAAAGTGCCCAATGATACGTAATGATCCCTCTATGCTGCACAGTTAGGCTAACTGGGCACAGGACAAAGCAAAATATCTGGTTATCTCCCACTTTATAATAAACTTTAATAATGAACAGTCAGTCTGAGTGCAGCGGTCTCTACACACTGTCTGTATGCAGCGCATGAATGTGTGCAGAGTGGAGGAAGGATTCCCCCCCCCACCCCTGTCAAAACAGACCTGTGTCACATGATTTGTGTAGCGACAACAGAAGTTTACAAAGAGGTAAAAAGTTCAACCAATGAAATCACAGGCGAACTTTCATTCAAGCCAGTCAGCGTCTTCTGGAGTTTTGGTGTTGACGTGCGAAGAAGCTAAGTAGCTACAAGCAAACTCCTTGGCTTCTAGCTTTCCAAGCTTTATACTGCATATTTCATCACATAGTGAGGAATAATATGTGGCGTTGTGGATTTGTCACAGAAGTTTACGGTCGTATGACATCAAACAAAGGCAGTACGTAAGCTAATCCCACGACTTGTAGCTGTTTTCATCATGCTAAGTGTTAGCATAGTGCACGGTGTATATCTGGATGGGACTAAACTGATTTTGTACAAAGTGTTTAATAGTTAAAGTTCAAGTTGTGTTTACTTGTCGTATGCAGGTTAACACAAGGTTAACACAAGGTTAACACAAGGTCAACAGAACAATGAAATGCTCAGGATGAGAAGAACCGATGTGACTCGTTAAAAAAACAAAGAACAAACAAGAAATAAGGAAATGCAATAAGGGTACAAAAATAAAGCACCAAAAAGTGATAATGTAATTTACAATATTTACAAGGTCCTAAAAAGAAAATAGTAAACAAGAACATGGTAGAATTTTAACGGTGCAAGCAGGATGAATTTGTATGAATGAGTATTTCAAGGTAGTAATATAAGGTAAAATGCACGTGCTATATATTGCACGTAAATAACAACATTTCCAAGCACAGTTCACCCAGTACAAAAATGCAGAGTACACCACAGATCCAAACGTTGAACATAAGACATGTATTTTAGCTTCAGTCTAAAAGAGTAGGAACATGTGCAGCATCTTTGTCTTTAATCCTACATGAGAGTGTGATTCTGATAACTGGTACCGATCAGATCCTTGTTGCGGCGGTCGATGGACAGGTTTCGCAGGGCGATGGCCACAGCTCGGACCACCTTGTCTGAATCGGAGCGCAGCAGCTCCACCAGGATGGGCAGTCCTTTCTCCTTCCGCACCGTGGCTCGGATATAGTTGGACCACTGAAGGGCAAAAGAAGGTCAAGTTACAATGTGACTTTGATGTTTTCATGCTTGCAGCGATTAAGACTTTTCTTCTGTTTGCCACACAGTGAGGCTTTAAATAGACTTGTGATATAATGTCATAATTTAAAAATCACTGGATTTTCACTTCTTGTTTTATGCAACAGCAAACATTAGCTTTGACATAAAAAAAAAGATTCTCTTGTTAGTGCTGGTACCCCTAGAGATGTAATTAGGCAGAAAGTGGGTGCAGCTGAGCCACCAGGTGGCAGTAGTAAGCTGTGGGAAAATGGGTTGGAGAGAAGCAAAAAGGGAGAAAGATCAAAAACAGGAGCTCTGATGTCTTTGTCCAGCTGACAGGGTGACACTGATGTGCTCGTGACACCACAGGCTCCTCTGCACCACCTGGCCTCCTCGTTAATTCAACAGGTCACTGCAAACGTGACATGAACTCCACTTTAAAACGCTAACACTAGTTCAGAATTGCTACTACTGAAGATTATCAAACTTTATATTAAAGACTCACAGCTACTTTTATGGGAAAACAAACAAAATCTAAAGATTTCTGGTCTTTTTTTTAAACCAGGGGAGCTTGATGTTGCTGAAATTGAAAGAAAGAAAAATGTGCATGTGAAGAGAAACACTTTGAATAACTAATCAAGTCAACAGAATTAAAATCGTCCCAACAGAGCTTTGTCTTTTCTCGTGGTTTTCCTTTAGTCAAGAAAAAAAAACTAACATTTTAACAAGATTACTTGTGAACATTCAAGGTTTTGTAAACTGCAGTAGTCCCTCACTACTTCATGGTTCGTATTTTGTGGTTTTTCAAAGTAAGATTGGACTTGACACACAATTGACTGATTGATGGACGAGTCCACAATCGGCATGGAATTGTTATTTAAAATAAATTATTTTAAATGATTTAGCACCTGGGCAGCACGGTGGCGCAACTGGTAGAGCTGCTGCCTCTCAACGAGAAGGTTCCTGGTTCAAACCCCGGTCCAGGGGTCTTTCTGGGTGGAGTTTGCATGTTCTCTCCGTGCATGCGTGGGTTTTCTCCGGGTGCTCCGGTTTCCTCCCACAGACCAAAAACATGCATGTTAGGCTGATTGGTAACTCTAAATTGTCCCTAGGTGTGAGTGAGAGAGTGAATGGTTGTTTGTCTCGTTTGTCTCTATGTGGCCCTGTGATGGACTTGCGACCCGTCCAGGGTGTACCCCGCCCCTCGCACAGTGATTGCTGGACATGGGCACCAGCGACCCCCATGACCCAAAATGGAATAAACGGGTAAAGATAATGGATGGATGGATGGATGGATGGATGGATTTAGCACCTGTGTGCAGCTCACAGCTGAGGGAGAAGCTTCCTCCTGCAGCTGATCAGCTGATCTCCAGAGCTCAGTGGAGAAGTGGGCGTGGCCAAGAGTGCAGCCGGAGGCAAAGCTGTGATCATGACATGTTGTGCTTGTTTAGAACGTTTAGCGTTTAGAAACATTGTTTAGAATATTGCAAGAGTGTGGGAAGGGTTTAAAATGTCTTATTATATATATATATATATATATATATATATACACACACTAAAATAAACTACTACTTGTACTACTATTCCTACTTCGTGGTTTTTCACTTATCGCGGGGCTTCAAGGTACAGATCCCCCGCGATAAACGAGGGACTACTGTACACTGTTTCAGTTTACATCTCTTTAACCTACATTTTTCTTTTACCTTCATAAGATTTGACAAAGTTTGTTTTATTGAAATAAATTGACGATCTCCTAAACATGATGCTTGGTTTTGTTTCAGCTGTTTGACTTACAACTTATTTTGAATTTGTGTTGTCTTTTGAGCCTGACTGCTGCTCACTGTTGTAACATACGAATCACTGTAAGGCCATGACAAGACACAAAATGTAAGAAAGTAAGTAATTAGGCAAAAGAGTCGGATAGAACGTTGTGTTGTTTGTGTCTTTCCAACCCAGGACTCACAGTCCACTGTCCAGCGCTGAGGTTCTGCAGAGCTCCTGCAGCTGCCTCCAGGGTGTTATAGTTCTGGCTCTCCGTCAGCAGAGAAAGGTACAGCCGGACCACTTCTGGCTGGTACAGCAGCTCAAAGCCTGCAGGGGGACACAGAGACACAGACACCATGGTGAAAAATCCCGCACAGTTCAGACGAGCTGGTTAGGCTTTGAGGAAGTGCTGGCAGAACAGTAACTACATTTATCTCCACCCCAAAAGGAGCATCCTTTGGCGAAGCAAAAGAGGGGAAAAGTTTGGGTTTGTTATAATGCAAACAACCTCTGGAAATGGGAAACACCTTGACAAATGCAACTTGGTTTAAAGGTTTTTCATTAAAAAGTTTTACAACTTTTAAAATGTGGCAATTCCCTTCAGTAAAGGAAGTGCGATATAAAGCAATGAAAACACTTCAGTTTTCTGAGAGAACACAAGAGGAGGTTATTGATCCAGCATTCAAGGCCCAACCTCGACTATGTGAGAGGGAGCTTTATCTCACTAACACAACACATCTCACACTAGTCAATCAGTAGCCCTCTCGCTGATGGAAACGTAATTACATCTATCAGCTATTAGACAGAGCCGGGGGCAGGGAGAAAGTCACAGACATCAAATCAAATCAAGCTCATCCAACAAATGTTTGTTTTAGTTTAAACAGACTCATCCGAGTTTTACAAGGGACAAAAAGACCAATTAAAAGGTGGAGATATCTTAACAAGGTCATGCTGAGATGATTCTGAACAAAGCCATATAAATATTACAGTGTGATACATCACACTGAGGGAGGTTTCTGATGTTTGTTGCGACAAAAACAGATTATTTTCTGTTTTTTTTTTACTCATCAGCATATTATTTCAGAGCTTACTATCCATTTGATTTTAATTCAGTCACGCAAAGAGATGCAGACAAATAATAGCCAGGTAGAAAGATGTGAAAATATGTTTCTTTAAAAATAACAGTTTTACCTCTGAGCACTGCTTCTAATCCACTCCACACTCCCAACTGGCTGATGATATAAAACTGGCATTAAATTAACTTTTCCTACTGCTTCCTTCCTATAGTGTCATACATCACAATAATATTCAAGCTCTCCTTCAGAGCCTCAAAGCTCAAACGAAAGAGGATATGACTTCCTGTGTCTTTCCCCACATCTCGTGAAGCCAGATTTGATTTGAAAAGCCTCGTACTATGTGGCCAGGGATATGGCTCACCCAGCTCTGTGCATTTTATTGACATGCAAAAAAGTATGAATTTGGTGCAAGTTTTGACGAGAAACATCAAAATTCAAAGAGGAAACATAACTTTTAATGATTAGTTTAAGAATATTTTTCAGTAGAAGAACAGAAACAAGATGTTTTTGTGCATACGACTCAACAGAAAGCCATAACTGTCCATTTGTGCCCCTAAACCCACATCTCACACCCATAATTTGCACAGATTGGAGACCTATAAGTGCACTCTCAGACAGCTACATAGTTGTTAACACTTGGAAATGACGGTTTTCTTCCCTGTGGCGTTTCCCCTCAAGATCATTCCTCCAGAATGTGCGTGGGAGGAACTGCCAGATCGGGCGAATGTTACCGAAGGTGCTGCTCGAGAAATGTTGAACTTCTTCTCAAAGAACTCTGCGTCTCCAAACTCAGAAGTGCTCTCCTTTTAAACACAATTCAAACTCCATCCTTGTGGCCTGGTCATCAGAAGCAGCACAGCCAGGAGTTGTCAGAGCTTCCTTGCAGCCACGTACTGAAACATGAAGAGATTTGTTCAGCAGCAACACAAGAGGGAGAGGCTGGAAACCTTCCACTCAGCAACATTCTGCATGTACCTCATATTTCTAGGCCTACTGGGTGCACACTCAGCAAACTGGAGCCCATCAGGCCTGTGGACATACATCTCATCTCCAGGTACAAGTTTGCTTTCTATTGCAGCAGCTTTTTGGTAATCCACCTATTTTTTATATTCTGGGATTTTTGTTAAGAGGACTGAAGCAACTCATGATATTAAACAATATAAAACACACACATTAAAGTGTCTGTACTCATCAAATTGACAAAAAAGTCACCACCAGTGAAACTTTTTTCTCTGATCATCCTAATGATCTCAGCCACAGCTTTCATTCATCTGTGTGCAGCATCAGAAAGCGTCAGCAGCTCTGTCCTGGTTTGCACTCGGCAGTTAGAGCTCTTTAAGCAGCAGTAAATTAGTCTCATGTTGTATCATCAGTCCTGCTAGTTGGTAACTGTCAAACAGAATCACACTTTGGAAACAGATAAGATGATCGACGTGTGAATCAGAATCAGAATAAACTTTATTGGCATTGCACCGAGATACAACAAGAATATGTATGTACAGTTGTCCGAAACATGGGCGGAGTGCATGAAGCTGTGGCTATTAAATAGCGCGGCCCTCTTATTCTTATTCAGAATAATATTTTGCTTAGAAGAGAAAAGGGAAGCAAACATGAGGAGAGACGGTATACAGAGATCTATATTCACATATACAGTAGTCCTTTGTTTATCGCGGGGATCTGTACCCTGAA
>NC_056505.1:35228969-35231103 GCF_014905685.2 Nematolebias whitei
TATATATATATATATATATATATATATATATATCCTTCTCAAAGTTGCAATATAAATAATGTGTTGTGTGTGTGTATATATATATATATATATATTTATATACTGACATTTATCAACCAATCTGGGTCCATATTAAACTTTGAGTCCGAATTGAGGTATCATCCAGTTTACCCGCTTCTTTTTTGGGTTGTGGGGGTCACTGGTGACCATATCCTGCAGTCACTGTGCGAGAGGTGGGGAACACCTTGAGCAGGTCACAAGTATAAAATGTTCGAATAGCGCTTCCAAGAATTTATTGTTTTTTTAATTATTTTTTGGTATAGTTCCCACAAGGCCATCAGAATTTGCCAAAATGGCATTCAGCGGGTTAGAGATGGAAATTGGCAAAGAACATTGATCTAATCGCATCATTTTTACTGTGTGGCTACGAACCACAATGAAAGCTAACTTATAAAAACAAAAATGTACTTACCAGTAATGTAAATATGTATTACTTTAAAATCAGTCTAAATATTGTAACATTTTAAAATTTAAGCAGGTTTTGGGCATAGGTTGCTTACCGGTATTTATGATGTCGACTGAATTTTGGCAAAAAATTCTGTTTAAAATAAACGAGTGTTTGTGCTGAAACTTGCATTTTATTCTGTCTCCAAGTACTGTCCCACATTGGCATCTCACTGCCACTTTTAGTACAGCAGTTCTTTTTTTAAACTGTTTGCAACATGTCACAGACCACCTCTCTGTATATAGACACAATTATGTGACAGGAAGGAAGAGGACAATGCTAAGGCCCCAAAAGGATGAGACATTAGCAAGTGTTATAGTTTATATGCCATTGGTGTTGGTCCAGTTCTCCCATTCAGTTCCTATGCAGTTCTTTTGTAACCTCTGCAATCCTGTGTGAAAAGCTGACTTGGACCTTTTGAGAAAACTTGCATATCTGCCTCTTTTCTCACAGTGTAAAGCTGACAAAAAGCCCCGTGGTTATATTGCATTTTCCCAGTGAAAGATTTGCTTTCGATTGTGTGCCTGCTTTGCTTTTGTTAAAGCCGGCTTGATACAGCAACTCTTTGTTGTGGCGGATTATTGGAGAAGGCTGTCACTGTCCAGTAATTTTTTTCTGTACAAATAAATGTGCTGTAGCAGTCGTGTGTGTGTGTGTGTGTGCATGTGCCTCTGTGGCGATGTGCTTGAATGCACAGCTATGTTCAAGAAATTACAGCATCACCCTACTGCTGACAGAAATATCTTGAGCAAGGGAGCATAAAACTGTTAGCCAAAATATTTAGGCCTTGATTTAATGAGATATTGAGTAGTCAGCTTTCATGTGATGGATGCTCCCCTGTGATCTCAAGTTGTGAAAGTTTTTGCATCTATTCCAATAACGGTTAAAACACGTCTTACTTTGCTAATTATTCCACTCTGTCTTTGTTTGCAGCCTGATGTGGAAGTAGCTTTAAGGAGCTGCTAACAAGCCTTACATTTAAATTTCATGACTTGGATCATTTCACTCTCTGGTTTTGTAAAAGCTACCTGGGAGTATTCTCATGTTTAGCTTTATCTTAAAGATAATCATGCATGTCTGGGAAAAGGTAGGTCATATGGCAATATTAGATGGTGAAGGACTAGAATGGGTTGACGATCTGCCAAAGCAAAAAGAGGCACATCCTATCTGTTGTAGTGTCCAGTAATTTACACTATGGAAAATATCTGGACAAAATTGTAAAATTGGACCTTACAAATGTAAGTTATTGTTAAATGTGTATTATTGTTGTGATGTGGTAACAAGATAAGGGGAGCAGCTTATTGAGAAGCCCCTGCAGCCTGTAGGTGTCTAGAAATTATGACCGTTACCACTAAACCAATGAAGGGGCTTCAACACCTTGAGAGAAGGCCTTAGAATTCAACACATATGCATTATGTTTAAAATTTTATATTAAATAATTTATTTCAAAGTAGTACTTTTTATTTGTATATATTGCCAATATCTCTTATTTTCTGTGAACTAATTTGCAGTCGAGCAAGTTTTGTTTTAAATTTATGAATATCCATCCATCCATCCATCCATCCATCCATCCATCCATCCATCCATCCATCCATCCATCCATCCATCCATCCATCCATCCATCCATCC
>NC_056505.1:35231203-35238303 GCF_014905685.2 Nematolebias whitei
AAAAAAAAAAAAAAAAAAAAAAACTTTTCAACAAACTGTTGACCAGAAGAACAAAACAAAAAACAAATCTAACCTCTCTCAAGTGTGTTTATCTGGAAATGACAGATACAGATTGCCCTAGTGGGCAATTTTTAATATTATTATCGCTATTTTTTATTTTTGCTTTTTTAATTATCTTCTTCTCTCCATCTTTCTGGGGACCTCATAGCACCCCCCAGCGGCCCTGCAGGGGGCAGTGGCCCCCACTTTGAAAAACACAGCTTTAGGTTACTGTCAAATATCTGTAAATTATTGAAATTCCATGTTGTACTTGAACACTGAGACTGTGTGAGCTGCGTGTCTTTCTGGGTAATCTTGGGACAGAATTGGTTAGACTTATGCAGGTTGTGTGTTCAGATGAGTCGTCCATGTTGGTTTTTCTGTTTAGTGTTGGCATTTATGCTCTGGTTGTTCTTAGCGACAGTAAAACATCAACATCACCAGATGTCGTACTTATGGCGTCACATATAACACGATAACAGCACTTTACTTTCAGATTTGTGAGTTACTAAATTGCAAAATTGAAAGTGATGAAATTGAATGGTGACTGTGTTTTCAATGTTGGCATTTACTAAAGAGTTATAATAATACACCCTAACTGAAGGCCTATTCTTTATAGTCATGGCTTCCCACTGCACTAAACACAACATTTAAAGCAGAATAAAGTATCTATGAACAAATGTTCCACTGGTTTTGTTGGCACATTAATGAGTCAAACCACAAGACAATGTGTGATGACTTAAGCTCTATTCGCACGGGATTAGTTTTACCTAGGGACCACATGCTATTTGTAATAGCTGGCCATCTTTATGTAAAGAAATCGTCCATCATTAAACAGGGGTGGAGCCTCCGGGTTCAACTGTCCCCCTCTTACAATGCTGTGATTGCTAGTATCACTCAGCCCTCTGTGAACAGGAAACAGCCATCAGTGTGCTAATGACCCATTGTTAGGCTGATGGTCCTTCTTGATCATGTGAGCAGCTGGTTTTGGTTGTCAGCAGCAAACTGGTTGATCCACTCTGAGAAGGTGCTATTTAAGAGACTGAGCTGAATACAGCACCTCAGACTGAAGAAGTCTTTCGGATGAGACGAAACGTTTCTACTTTTTTTGTTTTGTTTTGTTTTTTGAATGTTCAGATGACCAGACTTAACTTTGTTAGATGTATGTAAAAATATTCTGCTATAAAAATATGCTTGTTTTAGGAAAAGCACAATATCGACTCAACGGAGCTGAAACTTGTCGTGTACAAAAAGTTGTGACAAGAAGTCACTGTGAACAAATCACAGCATCCTCATCAACATCATCATCATCAGTGAGTCAGATAAGACACAACTGTAATACAATGCAGTAGTTTCACACTCCAAAGTATTTTATATACCAACTATGAAGAATATTGGGATTTTTTCAAGTTTATATGTCAAACGCAAAATTACAATATTACACCAACTAATTGAAATCTAATCAAAAATGGAAGTAGGCCTTCTAGTTATAGGATGCCTATGTTTTTACTTTTATACTGTTCCGTAACTAACTGTCTAGTAACAAAAAAACAACAGGTTAAAAACTTCATAAAATTGTGATATTACTGTTAAAAAATTAGTGAAGTATTTTTTAAAATTACCCAACCCTGTTCCTGGGTGTATATTGTGTATGTTCAGTATCTCATCCCAACATTGTGCAGAGTTATTCCTGCTGAACTCATTGCACAGCACCGCCCCCCCTCCCCCCCCCAATAACAAAACAAATAAATAATAAAATAAAAACTGTTAGTCTGCTGAGATTCACCTTGCCCCCATCATTCTATTTTAAGCCTCCAGACAGAGGCCCACTCCTCTCTGACTTTACTTTTTCTCTTTCTGTGTGGGCCAGAGGCCCCTGCTCGCTCAAGACATTTACACAAAGCAGCTCTTTCCAGCTGGTGTGAAGGTAGTAAGTGAGGTAACCTCCCAGATGGTGCAGCCAGTTAAAGCCTCGGGCCAGACTACGCAGTGTCTGGAGGATGCTCACTGAACATTTCTTTATTACAGGAGGGTGAATATGTTTGGCTGCACGATCCACTGGGTCATCGCACGTTTGCACATGATCACTGCTCTTCAACAGCTGGATTTCTGTTTTCAATTTCTGTAGACTACAAGATAGATCAAATTTAAATTGAGATTTCTCTTGATTTAGATACTTTTTTGTTATTCAATATTAAAATATTTGAACAATTAAAAGCCTTGCGTTCCTTGAATGAATGCATATTGCCTGTTGCTTATGTTGCCAGAGTTTTAGACTAAGATCATGATCATATCTTGAAAAAAGACAAAAGTTGTAGCCATTGTGGTCAGTAGACCTGTCACGATAACACATTTTGCTGAGCGATTAATTGTCTCAGAAATTATTGCGATAAACGATAATATTGTTTGAAATTTGACTATAATTATTAATTATTGTCAAATTTAAGAAGAAATGTTGGTTAATTTTGTGTGTAGTACATTTTTTGACCACAAGATGGCAGTATACGACTGTTTGAACTGAAGGATGGATAGTGAGGGAACGAGCAGCATGTCTCTTTAAGAAAAATTGGAGGGAAGCCTCTTGAGTGACATGGGCTGTCTCTCATCGGTTCTCAAAATGGCGAATGCTCGGTGTGGTTTGAGCTCTTTAGCTTAGCATTTGTCACACAAAGCTTTTAATAAAAAAAACATTAAACAAGTTCTCAGCTTCTTTTTGCAGAGGAAAAACAACTTTTTAGACAAAACACGGGTTTCAACCATGAATTTTGGAGCTTTGACAAGACGGAGGCTTTTTCCCAAGGTCGGCTTGTTAGCTTAGCTCGTAGCTTAGCTTCTCAGCTTAGCTGCTTTTAATGATCCAAAAACACGATTTTGGAAACAGATTTTAAAGAGAAAGAGAGGCGTCAGTGAAGAGCACCAGAGTTGAGCCTTTTGTCATCCAGTGTCTTCAGTAGAAAGAGAGACACAAAGAAACAATAAAGACGATAAATGAAAATGAGGTCGATAATTTTCATTTATCATGCGATTAATTGATTTATCGTTTATTGCGACAGGCCTCGTGGTCAGACCTTGAAATTAATACAAAACTGTGAGATGCATGTGGTACTAATGGTTCTCAGCTGCCAAATTTTAGCACAATATCTGTACAATTAACTAAATTACAGGTATTGTCATTTTATTTTCTAAGATCAGTTTACAAAACCCTGATCACCTCTCACCTTTAGGCAGCAGGTTTACAGCAGCAGTACCAGCCTCTGCGTCCCTCATGATGTCAGAGCTTGGTTGGATTCCACAGTGATCCAACAACAGGAAGTTGATGAACACCATATTTGTCTGTGCACGCTTTGACCAGCATCTGGGTTGCCTCTAAAACAGTGCCAGCAAAATGCCACTGTCTATTACAGTTGGATTAACAAGCTCCCAGGAGGTTAGGGAAATGGTCTACACTCACTTTGCCAACATAAATATAAAACGGTGCAGCTTGTTCATCTTGTACAATTGCTTGTCATGTTCTTTATATTTAGTAGTTTTTCAATTTCAGATGTGAAGCAAACAGGGTTGTTTCAGCTGGTCGAAGCAGATGGTCATTTGTCCAGAGCCTGGTTCTGCTGGAGGTTTCATTACTGTTATGAGGGAGCTTTTTCCTTTCCACTGTTTCCTTTGTGCTTGCTCAGGATGGGAGACTGCAACGAAACGAAGACTCAACACAATCTGCTGGCTTCCTTCCTTAGATGGATAACTTTAATTGGTATTTATAATGTATGTGAATGTTTCTGTTCAGCACCCTGAGATAACTTCTGTTGTGACTTGGTGCTATATAAATAAACTGAATTGTTTAGAATAACTTTTAGATTGAGTTACAACCTGCATCAAACTGATCAAAGCATGTCATTACGTTCTCATGTTATCGAGTTTTTCAAATGTGACCACTGGCAATTACTGGAAAGTACCTTTATTTTGACCAATTAAGTAATGAAAATGTTAAACTAATGTGGAGTGGCTGCACGGCATCAGAATAGTTTGTAATGAGATGGCAGGCACATACCGGACTTCCTTTATTTTACGGAGACAACATCACACAAACCTCTGTGTTCTTAAATCTCAGGAAGGGACAGCGGCTCTGTTTCAGTCTCTTAGCATTAGTTAGTGGTGCGCTACATTATTACTGTGCTACTGGTTGTAGAGTGGGGGTGGGGGTCCTCTACATTAGGTTGAAGCCACGGGGGCTGATTTTGGTAGGCAGGGCGCTCTGTTCTGTTCTTGGATAATGTTAGTGGAGGCACTGGTATTAAATTGTATCATAAAAATGTCTGAGAACTGTGGAAAAGCCTGTTTGAGGGCAGATCATTAGGTCCTAGTTGAACCCGTCATTTGAAGAAGTAATTCATGTATATTTATATATTTTTTTGCCAATCTGAAGATTAACTTTTAGAATTTCAAGGGCTAGAATCAACATGAGCATTTTCTTTCCCGTCAAATGACAGACTCATTATATGGAGACGTTATATGAACTGACATGTTTTCACTGTAACCCACAGTGGCTCACAGAGAGATTTAGATGTAAAATAAATAGATTTACTGTGTAAAACAAGAAAAACACACTCAGACGGACATACTTCATGTGCTAATGAGGTTTTGCACTAGATTGTTGACATGAACATTGCTTTGAAGCTGTAATTTATTTTTGCAGGCATTTATAGTATTTTCAAGCTAATACTGACCACATGCCACCATCTTTGTAGTGCCTACTGAAAAAATTAACAATCCAATAATTTTGGCACCTGCCTCCATTTTGATTGAGTAATTGGGTAATGTAGATCTTTAACTACACTGCATCAGCTGAAACTTCAGGATAATAAACCTTTAAGTTGGATAAGATTTGAAGAACTCTGGTGTTAACTCACAATGTAAGTTGGAATAGTTATTAATGTGAGAATAAGTAAATGTTTAGTCATGTTGGTTTAAGATTAGCAGCTGTTCTTACTGATGTCCCAGAAGACTTTGAAGGACTGGTCTGAGATTTCCTTCCTGCAGCAGGGAGCCGTTTCTACCCCTGGGATTGGATGATATCTGTCATCCAAACAACACTGACCCGTCACTTGGACGGATGTTTTAAAGCCTGGGGGCTGTCATCAGTCCTTTCTCAGTTAATGGCTATTTCAGGCGAAGATCCTGTTTACGGAATATCTAAATCTTCAGAAGTCAGCATTTCCTGTAGCACAGAAAACACCGTACTTCAGTGGATAATGCAGAAGGTGGGGGGTTGTTTCATCAGATGGAAAGAGATGCTTGTGTGTCTGTGTAGTTCCAAAGTACCAACTTACTCTCACATGCTTCATTTGCAGCCTTGCAGCAGGAACCTTTTCCATTTACCATAGATCAAACCAAGCAACTTCACTTCACACTCATACTACAAACTCCCAACTTTCCTTATCATTGCACATATCAGATAGTTTTAATTCCACCACACACATCTATATATACAGTACAGACCTTTTCCAAAAAATTAGAATATCATGGAAAAGTTGTTTAACTTCCATAATTCCATTCAAAAAGTTAAACTGTAACAGATGATAGATTCAGGGCCCACAATTTAAACTATTTCAAGTAATTACTTGTTTATTTTTGCATAATTTGGGCTTCCAGGTCATGAAACTCACAAAAACAGGAATAAAAAAAATGAGAATACTGTGAAGACATCAGCCCACACTACTTCTCAGTTTTTGCAGAAAAAAAAGAAAGAAATTAGGATCACAACAAATCAATCAAAATATGGTACTTTCAAAACAATATGTCAATCTTCAATACTTGGTTGGAAATCTCTTTGCCTTAATCACTGCCTCGATGCGACGTGGCATTGAGGCAATCAGCCTGTGGCATTAACTGGGAGTTATGGAAGCCCAGATTCCCTTGATGCTGTCAGCTCTTCTTTGTTGTTGGGTCTGGTGCCACTCCCTCATTTTCCTCTTGAGAATACCCCGTAGATTCTCAATGGGGTTTAGGTCCGGCGAGTTGGCTGGCCAGTCAAGCACTGTGATGGGATGAGCATCAAACCAGGTTTTGGTGCTTCTGGCGGCATGGGCAGGGGCCAGGTCCTGCTGGAAGATGAAATCTGCATCTCCATACAGATCGTCAGCAGAAGGAATCATGAAGTCCTCTAAAACATTCTGGTAGACTGTTACGGTGACCTTGGATTTAATCCTGACTGACTGGGGATATTTCACACTGGACCTCAAGCAGTATGGTCTCTGTTCCTCACCCTTCTTCCTCCAAACACTTGGACCTTGATTTCCAAATGAAAGGCACACTTTACTTTCATCGGAAAAGAGGACCTTGGACCACTGGCCAACGGTCCAGCCCTTCTTCTCCTTGGCCTAGTTGAGACGCTTCCTACGTTGGCTCAGGTTCAGAAGTGGCTTGACCCGAGGAACCCGACAGTCGTAGCCCATCTCCCGGATGTGTCTGAATGTGGTGGTTTTTGAAACTGTGACTCCCGCCTCATTCCACTCTTTCTGGATCTCTGCCAGATTCTGGAATCTTCTCTGATAATTACCTGAAGCCCACGGTCATCTCTTTTGCTGGTGCATCTTCTCCTGCCACATTTTGCCCTTCCACTAGACTTTCCATTCATATGCTTGGACACAGCACTCTGTGAACAGCCAGCCTCCTTAGCTATGAACTTTTGTGGCTTACCCATCCTTTGGAGGGTATCAATGATGGTCTTCTGGCCAGTTATATCTGCAGTCTTCCTCATATTGAACAGAACTGAGACAATTGAACCAAACTGAAGCAATTTAATGACACCTGGGGAAAATTGTGCAGGTGCTTTGAGTTTAGTAGATGATTAGTGTCACACTCGGCTTAAAACATTCATGCCCTGCAACATGTGGGCTGCTTTCTTCACAATATTCTAATTTTTTTGAATTCCTGTTTTTGTGGGTTTCATGAGCTGGAAGCCCAAATTATGTAAAAATAAATAAATACTTGAAATGTTTAAATTCTGGGCCCTGAATCTATCATCTATTAAAGATTAACTTTTTAAATGGAATTATGGAAGTTAA
>NC_056505.1:35238403-35246474 GCF_014905685.2 Nematolebias whitei
ACAGCAGACAGACAGACAGACAGACAGACAGACAGACAGACAGACAGACAGACAGACAGACAGACAGACAGACAGACAGACAGACAGACAGACAGACAGACAGACAGATAGATAGATAGATAGATAGATAGATAGATAGATAGATAGATAGATAGATAGATAGATAGATAGATAGATAGATAGATAGATAGATAGACAATAAGGCATTTTAAACCCTTCCCACACTCTTGAAATATTCTAAACAATGTTTCTAAACTAACGCTCTAAAAGAGCACAGAATGTCATGATTTCAGTTCTCTGCCTCCTGTTGCACTCTCGGCCACGCCCACTTTTCTCCATACAGAGTGGAGATCAGCTGCAGGAGGAAGCTTCTCCCACAGCTGTGGGCTGCACGCAGGTACTAAATTATTTAAAATAATTAACTTTAAATAAAAATTGTATGCCGGTCGTGTGGCTCATCCATCAATCAGCCAATTGTATCAACTGTGTGTCATGTCCAATCTTACTTTGAAAAACTGCAATAGAGTGAGTTTGCGAAAAACAAACCACAAAGTTGTGAGGGACAACTGTATATTTATATGACCAAGACTGTAGCAAAGACATGTCTACGTTGACTTATCTTTTTTTCCTTCAACACTCATGATGGTCTCTGTGAGTGTCAGTTTCATGTATTTGTAGTTTATAATGGCGAATGTTCCTATAAAACTGAATATAGCTAAATAAACTAGTTTTTTGTGATATGAATGCACAAAGGTGGCTTGTATAAGGGACATAAATGAACTGTGATAAATGTAATGCATTTAATAATCATAAATGTAATACAATTTACATATTTCACATTGATCTGGTGACTTTCTGTGTCTAGTTTATCTGTATTGTCACAATCATGCAGTTTTTTATGTTAAAGTTCTTTTAGCCACACAAAATACTATACATGGTTTTTAACATAGCAACCCTCATAATGTGTTATTGTCTTCATAAAACTTTGTTAAATTCAAAAGGGTAATATTTAAAATATATAGAATAGGTAGTGCTGTGCACAGTACAAAATAAATGACATGTTTTCACTCAAAATAATAAAATTTTAAAGATAAAATAAGATAAAACTAGAACTTTACTGATCCTGCAGGAAATTTTTGATTTCAGTTCATGTGATAAAAACTTGAGTATTTCATGCATCCTTAATATTTGGTTTTGCATTCTGGGGCTGGGGTGCAGGGGGGGGGGGGGGGGCACAAACAATTCTCTTTTCTTAAGGGGAGGCCTGAGAAAAAAAGGTTTAAGACGCACTGCTATAAATTTACTGGTACCAACTTTTAGTAGTTATGTTTTAATTTCCACCATAAGAAACAGAATTTCCTATTAACACAAAACAGTACTTAATGTCATGCTGTACTTTAATCTATCCTCATTCAGCCCTAACATTGTTAGAAACTGCCTCCTTTTTTGTAATTTTAAACCGCAGCGAGTTTATTTTTATGTTTATGCTGCAAATCGGTTTAGGTGGTAACAAAGTACCTAACTTGCCCACAAGAAGTTACATCCTTTCAGAAGAGATCGCATGCTGTATGTGTTTTAATGTGAAGCTGAAAGTTTACTGGAAGACAGAAATAGCTTAGAGTTTTTCTTGATGTCACAGTCAAAAGTCGCCCAGCAATCCCCAAGTAGACAGAGCAGCATCATTTACAGGCATCCTGAGCCAGGTCGAGACGGGGAAACATGGCATCTGCTGCATCGTAAATCAATACCAAACACAAAGAGCTTGTTCCTGACCCGGACACTCCGTCCACCAACAGTCACACATCACCTGTCTGCCTCAGCAAACGCCATCTTTGTTAAAACGAACAGAAGGCTGTTTTGATTTTCTTTTTCAAACTCTGTATGTAATGTAAATATTTGGTTAAAATTCAGGGTGGTGATTTAAAAGTGCATCGACTGGAAACAAACTAACTGGAATAAATGGACCATCTGGCTCCTCAGTTGTGCATGCTGTCCATCCATGAATTTGCTTTCCCTCAGAACTGGTTTACTTTCGAAGCTTTCAGTCTGCCCGAGCTTTAAAAACAAAACATAGTCTTTCTGTTACAACTAACCAACAGAGTTTGTCTTGTTTCAAGCCCAAGACTGCCTGCTAAATGCTTGTTTATCAAATTATTCATGGATTCTTCTTTTCTACTGTCTGCATTTTTTGTGTGTGGTTTTTTTTTTGGGGTGGGGGTGACAGAGTTTGACTACAACTAATTATTTTTCATGCATCCTAAATGTGCCAAATCACGAGTCCTAAGCCAAAACATATACAGCTTGCTACTTGACAATACAGAAAGAATGAAAAGCTGTAAAAACATAACCTGTGATTTATAGTTTATTATAGGAACCTCATAAAATCCATTAGTGCTTGAAAAATGTGTTGGGGATGTCTTTCAGTCACCTCCACATCAAATTTGAGCTCAATATCTGTAAAATTAAATGGGTTATTGCAATTTTTTTGTTTGCTTAAGACTGGATTTCACTGTGCTGTGACTGTAGGTGACAAGTTGGGAAACCAAGACAAAATACACACATTTTACTAAGAAAAAGACCAAATAGGTACTTATGAGTTGACAGGTAGGCCTGTCAAAAAAACAAATTTTGCTAGGCGATTAATTTTCTCAGAAATTATTGCGATAAACGATAATATTGTTTGAAATTTGACACTAATTAGTAATTATTGTCAAATTTAAGAAGAAATGTTTGTTACTTTGTTTTGAGTGTAGTACCTTTTTTTGACTACCGGATGGCAGTATAAGACTGTTTTAACCAAAGGATTGAACCAAAGGATGAATAGTGAGGGAGCGAACAGTGTGACTCTAAGAAAAATGGGAGGGAGGCCCCTTGACGTGACATGGGCTGTCTCGCTTTCCTTTTTTCGGTTCTCAAATTGGCGGACGCTTGGTTTGGTTTGAGCTCTTTACCATAGCATTTTTCACACAAAGCTTTTAATTAAAAAAAAAAAAAATCAGTTAACAAGTTCTCAGCTTCTTTTTGTAGAGAAAAACAACTTTTTACACAAAGGCACGGGTTCCAAACGTGAATTTTGGAGCTTTGACAAGACAGAGGTTTTATCCCGAGGTAGGCCTGTTAGCTTAGCTCCTAGCTTAGCTTTTCCAAAAACGCAATTTTGGATCATGAAAACAGATTTTAAAGAGAAAGGAGAAAGGGGGGGGGGGGGGGGGTGTCAGTGAAGAGCACCGGAGTGGAGCTTTTTGTCATCCAGTATCTTCAGTAGAAAGAGAGAGACACCAAGAAACAATAAAGCCGTTAAATGAAAATGAGGTCGATAATTTTCATTTATCACGTGATTAATTGTTTTATTGGTTATCATGACAGGCCTGTTGACAAGTAAATAAATTATTTTTGAAAGCTCAAATTTTCTGCGTTAAGTGAAGCCCAACGACTCCTGCGAGGAAACAGAACCCTCGCCAACGTTCCAAGATATTTTGACAACAAAAGTTCATCAGTTGTAGATATCCATCCAATGACTGAATTCTAGGAATGTGTTTAAACCCCTACCAGGTGTCCACAAGATACTTTGGTAATAGGCCAAAAAATAAAAATCCCAAAACACACACAGGCGATTATGATGATGGCCCACCTTTCATGATCGGTTTCATCATTCATGATCGATTCATGCGACCAGTCCTTTAAGTCACACTGGTTCTTTTTAAATGTTGACAATTTAACTTAGGAACAAAGAAAGAGTTCAAATTTAGATTTATGACATCTTGAGTTTGGTTATTTCTAATCGTTTTGCCCTCTAATTTAGCTCTACAGAACCCATGGCTTTATGATTGAACTTAGGCTTGATTAATAACTGAACTGTAATCTATAACAAGCTACAGAACCTGCATGAGACTAAGGCAGGACACTGTACCTGAGGCAGCCCGAAGTGTTTTTAAAGACTGTGGTCCACTCTGCGTCGCGTGGCTTTGAGTCTTCATTGGGTTCATGTTCCCAGCCCGAGTGGGGAATGATGACCTCATTGGTCATGGTCTGCAGGCCGTGGTTGATGATCACCATCTTCAGGGGCTCATAAGACGACAGATTCCACAAGGTTCCTGGTACAGAATACAAACAAAGGAAATGAACACCCAGACTTAGAAAATTCAGATAACGGGCGAGAGGAAGCAGTTTGTTTACCAGACAACGAAAAAATATATAAAAGGTGCTGAGGATAAATGCAAGATTTGAGAAGAGGTGGAGTGAAGGCATAATTTTTAAAGGTCAAAATAAAATAGTGAAATTGTAATGAAAGATGACGCAAAATGGAAAGTAGTGGAGTGAAAGAAATGGCTGCAGAAAATAAGAATGATGCAATTTAGTGAAACTTGTGCAGCATACAAACAAAGCATGTTGTGCAGACTTTACAAGGATATCTAAAACCCATTTAGTTTGACATTAAATCGCATTTTAAAGAAATAATTGATGAAGAACTAACTACATGGTGTCTGACCACAGTAATGTTGTAATGAACAGTTTACAGAATATTTTTACAGCTACAGAATCTAACAGTTACTACGAAGGCACTTAAATAAAATATCCCGCAAGTCGTTTTAAAGCTTAAGAGTCTTGTAGAGCAGCAGTAGAATGGCTTGCTGGTTAACACCGTTGCCTCACAACATCTGGCAACCCAATTTTCAAAAGGAACATTTGTTACACTTAAATGTAGCCACGCATCAAAACTGAAGTTGTTATTTTTAAAGTTATGCTCACAAGATGTTTAAATGCACGGACAGACGACGGGTATTTCCAAACCCCGTTCTTCGTACCGTCGGGGGACAATAAAACTGAGTTTTCACAGAAGCGCTGCACATAAAAACTGAGGAGCGAGGGAACCTCCAGTTTCAACAGAGAAAGGAAAAACTCTTAAATTGACGCTAAATGCCTGTAAACCTGAAGAATGTCAACTTCAGAGTTCCAGAGTAATACCATGTGGGAGCTTTAAACACATATTCATACCCTCTTGCACAGGCTGACACACTAAAGCACACGTGACGCTGCTCTGAATGGACTGATACAGTTATGAACCTGTATTCACATACAGCCCGTATTCCTGCCCAGTATGAACAGAGAGCTGTAACTTCTTGGCCTTGTTCTTTGAAACAGTTCCTGGACATTTTTCCAGATGGTCAGAATTTCCTCTGAGACATTTTACTCACACACACATGAGGAAACAATCTAAAAGGTCTAAAAATAGCTAGAGTTTCCAGTGTGGTTGTGCCTGCAGGTTGCCTCTGCCAAGAAACCAGTGAATGAAGGAATGAATGAAACAAAAACAAAATCCCTGGTGATATTTTAGGTTTGGATTTTATTTCATCCAACTTTATTGCCTCTCTCAAAGACATTTCTACAATAAAACTAACTGTTCAGAAAAGGAAACACTGAAGCTTGGTTTTAGATTGTTATTGTCATTGACTGGACTTCCTGCATGCCACAAACAAAATGTCTGACTGGGAAGCAACCCTAATTACCATTATTGTCTTTCTAATTAAAAACTAAAACTTTCTAATGGATTTTCTTTAATTATTCAACTCTGATCTTGTCAGGTCACCGCATCTACTTAAATACTGGCGTTTGTTGGTAAAATAACACTTTATTCCTTTTACGTTAGAGGACAAAAACAATATTATCAGACAAAGGAAATATATGTAATGCTTCATTCATTCATTCATTCAACCTTTATTTATACAGGTTAGTCTCATTGAGCCTCAAGGACTCATTTACAAGAGAGACCTGTTTTAACAAAGAATGATGACAACAGTAGACAATCATAAAAGAAAGCATATAAATTGAAAAAATAAATAAATGGAAGAAAATTATATTAAAAAAAACAACAAAAAAAACAGCCACATTATAAAGTGATGTACAAAACTAAAAACAGGAACATGTCTGCGTTGGTTACTGCCATGAACTTAACAGATGTTTGAAACCACTTAGAGAGGTCAAGGTCGAGAGCTAATCAGAATCAGAATAAACTTTATTATCATTGTACAGTAAAATTATGTTCGTACAGTCGTCCGAAAGATGGGCAGAGTGCACGTTGCTGCTGCTATAATAGCATGGCCCCTTATTTTTCAACCAATCAATCAAACTTTATTTAGAGAGCCCTTTCCAGCAGCCAAAAGGTGCACAAAGTGCTGCACAATACACAAGTTAAGAACAAACAATTAGGAATAAAAAAAACAGACAGTTAAAAATTAAAAACAAACATAGCAAAATTGCCAATTAATTATTAGGTATTAAAGAACTGCCTGAATAAAAAGGTTTTACGATTAGACTTTAAATGCTCCATATCAGTGATGGAGCACAAGTCCTGAGGTAGATGGTTCCAGAGTCTGAGAGCAACAACGAAAAAGGCCCGGCCACCCCATCATTTGTAGTTGGACTTTGGGACAGACAGTAGAAAAGTATTGGATGATCTCAGTGTTCTCCTATATTCACAAACAGCTACAAGATCAGTCAGATATAGTGAGGCAAGACCATTCAGAGCTTTAAAAGTGGATAATAAATGTTTTAATTTAATTCTAAAATAGACTGGAAGCCAGTGGAGAAAAAATAAAACAGGGGTGATGTGCTCGCGTCTGGAGGTGTTGGTTAGGAGTCGAGCTGCAGCATTTGAAGGCATCTAATGGAGGATTGGGAGATCACTGCATATAGGGAATTGCAGTAGTCAATCCTTGAAGTGATAAAAGCATGAATGGCCTTTTCCAAATCAGAACGATTTAAAAAAGGCTCAACTTTGGATAAGAGACGCAACTGATAAAAACAGGCCTCGACTACAGAGGCTATTTTTGGGTTTGGTTTTTTGGGGTTGCGATAGACCAAGCTCTGTCCCTAGTTGACCATGTCCCAGGAGTAATTCGATAGTTGGTTCATAGCCAAGGGCAAACGGGGGAGTCAGATTCAGATAAGCCACAATTGTTGATTTTCTTCAAGCAGACTGTTTTTTCTTGTCAGCCTTGAGTCCTGCTGGAACTTTCCCGGTCCAAAATGGCCAGATTTATGGGTATTTCACTCCACTGATCCATGTTATGAGCCTTCCTCAAGGTTAATCCTAACATGGTGGCGAGTCCTAGAAGCCGCAGGTGGCCTGTGATTCTCACAAATCGCCTCCATCTTATGGTTTAGCTCATTAATCATCTGATTTTGAGTACTCATAGAACAAACCACTCCTTCACACAGACTCGGAAGCTTTGCCATGGCCGAAACTGCTGACGATGTCTTCTTCAAAAGTTGATAAAACAGAGCCCCATCAATGCCAAAAAGCAGAACCCCTGCTATCATAAATCCAAATATATAAACGTCTTCAGTGTCCTCCTGAGACAGAACTGAGAGACACATCAGCTGACAAACTCCCCACGGATCTCTGATGTACCTCGCAGCATGAATCTCAGCCAGACTAGAGGGTTCTCCAGGACCCTGTCATTTTGTTGAAAAGATTTTGTCGATTGCGTTGAAAGTCCAGCTCACCAGATCCATAATAGTATTTTTCGTTCGGGAGATGTGTACCAGGAGGTCCAAGACACACAGAGCAAAAGCAGGAGGGAGAGCAGAGACGTCCGTCTTGAGTGAGAGCCAGAGGAGAAAAGATATTATAAATATATTAACTAATATTACCAGGATAAAATAAAAACACTGTTTAATAATTGTATGCTTTGTTTAGCAGTAAATGTCATACCTCTACACGCTCGTTTTTAAACTTTTTAAAGTGCTTTAATGGTATATTTGAACATATATGCGCTTCATTGAGCATAATTCAAGCTCTGCCTGAATAAACTCCAGTAGGTTTATTGACATGTCTGTAAATAACATGCAGCTTAAGTCTTCATCAGCTGAAAAAACGCACAGGAGATCAGCAGGTTGTATAATTCTCTGACATCACAAATATATTCAGTTACTGATATTCGCCCAGACATGAACAGATTTCAGATTTTCGAGAAACACGTTCATTGCAGAGATGCTAACAAGTATTTTGCTGAGTTTAATTATGAAACAAGGTGATGCAAGAGATGTGTGTCTCTCTCTCTACGTATAT
>NC_056505.1:35246574-35299513 GCF_014905685.2 Nematolebias whitei
TATATATATATATATATATATATATATATATATATATATATATATAAATTTCATGCTGATTGTGCGGCTCATTCATCAATCAGCCAATTGTGCGTCATGTCCAATCTTATTATGAAAATCCGTGATAGAGCGATTCCGCGATAAACGAACCGCAAAGTAGCGAGGGACTACTGTACATGTGTATATTATACATTTTCAATCATCTGTAATGAAATCACAGTTTGTTGCTTATTTAAAATTTAATAAAAGCATGTATATTTACTAAGTTTATTAAATATTTATAAGTAGTAAAAATGATTATGATATAATGAACTTAAGAGTGCAGTCCAGAGGTTTGGTCACTGAAGCTTGCTGATTTGACCATGCAGGCTCTGTTAACCCAAGTGCTCCACACAAAATGACAAAGTTAACGACCAACCCACCAAAACGGAGCGCTTAGTTGCCATAGAAACTGAAAGTGGAACATGTGGCTATGAAGATGTCTCCAAATGTAACGCTGACGTTGCTACATGTCTGTGTGTGCTTAATATGCCATCAACCTTTGTGCTTGGTTTCATGCGTTCAGCTGAAGGCAGATGTTTTCCTGTTGACGTTGAACATTTTGTGCACACTCACTTGCACTGATGCATTCAACTACAGGCTGTATTTGAAGCCTTCAGCAGATAAAGCAGACCTTTTTGAGCTAAAATAATCATGTTTTATAATTATTAACGTGTAATTACACTTATTTGTGCCAATTAACTCTAGAAAAGAAGAAAATATTGTTCTAAAGTGTACTACTGTAAACAAAGCTTCCCCGTTATTACCATCTGTGGCCGATCTCCATACCACCTTATCACAAGATGATCTTAGTCTAAAACTCAGGCATGAAAGGCCATGGGCGATATGAATTATTTTCATGGAATGCAAGGCCTTTAATTTCATTAAGCTGTCTTTTATGACCACACACCATGCACAGTCACAAAACCAGCCAAATAAATCTGCCATTAATACAAACTTTAAAGTGCAGCTGACATCAGAGTAAACTCGGCCTCATGAGCCTATTCCAACACTTGTATGCTGGCAGGACACATCACACACA
This sequence comes from Nematolebias whitei, assembly GCF_014905685.2. Lineage (NCBI taxonomy): Eukaryota > Metazoa > Chordata > Actinopteri > Cyprinodontiformes > Rivulidae > Nematolebias > Nematolebias whitei. The sequence continues at coordinate 35,247,656 of NC_056505.1, forward strand.
GCTGTGGCCTCCTTCTGAGACCCCCACTGAGCTCTGATATAAAACCAGTAAACACAAACACACCCAGAAAGCCGGCGTTGCCACACAGACGCACAGATACAAACACAGGCGAGATCTGAGCGCATGCCTAAATGAGGTGAGCAGGGAGGAGCAGCAGGTTATTTTTCATAGCGGAAGACGATGGTGACAACTCCCGCAATTGAGGCGACGCTCAATTAGTGCTCGGGTCCCGACGCTAAGAGGCTTTGAGGTGCTGCGGAGCATGAAAACTGGGTTAGACACAAAGTTACGTGGAAACAATTGAGCATTGCTCAATGGTGAGCTGGAGCGTTAATTGAGTTCAAACAGCTTCACTGTTAGTTGCAGCTGAAGTCAAAGTGTTGCAGCGTGACAGGCTGGTAAATAATAATGGATTAACTGGCGTGCAGTACAAACACACACACACACACATTAGTACACAATAATATATGTATGTAATCACAAAGAGGACTGTTCCATATTCACACGCTGAGACAAACAAACACCTCAGGTTCAAATCTCAAGAGAATCCTGCTTTGCTCTCAGGTAGTCCAACTTACTCGGGTAAAACAGAATACACACCTCTGCAAACACGTCCATGCACACATCGAACTCCATAAACACACCAAAGACTTGCTCGGGCATGTCAAAAAGTGATGTTCATCGATTCTGTCTGCCTACAACGAGCACGAGGTCCCTTCCTGCATCAACACCGGCGCTTCACTTATTTACAGCTCTATTTCCAGCACGCATCGCCTCCACAAAGCAAGACGAGCATGTTGGCGTAGGATTTACAACCCATCAAAAAGGGCTGAGAAAAATATTAATAATAAACTGAAAAAAAAAAATAAACATGTAATGGTTGAATATCTTGCAATTATTATCCGTAATTAATTTCCTGTAGCCACACCGCAGGAGGGCGCTCTTTTTGCACTTATAGCAAACATTGTTCAGGGTAAATGTGGAAAACAAGAGGTGTGCTTATAAAGCAATGCTGACCACAAGGTCACATTCCTCCCCAGTAAAATAAACGTGACCTGTCCAGTGGGAAAAACCTCAAGTCTCTGGTCTCATTCCATGTCTGAAACCTCAAAACCTCCTTTTCACTATATATAAAAATGTGCAGCATGTGGGACAGCGTTGTGGTGCTAATGAAGATGTTCCCAGGGCAGGAATATGACGGCAAAACAGAAAACATCATTAAAAAAAGACAATGCGTGTGACTCTAAGGTTCATTAAAAACAAAAAGACAAGCTGTAGAGCCACATAAACAAAACAAGTATGTTATATTGGCAGGGTTCACCAAGGCCTTTAACACTTTACCGTATAGTTGTAAAATTACACTTCTTTGAAGTTGATGTTTGTGCTGATAGGAGCATCACCAGATCCAGGGTTTTTTAACCAATGTGCCTGTTTTCCATGACACAATTATCCAGCTTGCATCCCTCTAAACATTAAAAATGATTGCATCACATCTCTGCAAAGCTGTTTAAAGGACATTAAATTTAGGATGGAACTGAATTTTTGAAACCTCAATTAAAATAAGAAAAAAATATATTTCATTAAACTTTACTTTCTTGTGGAGTTGATAGCATTCTTGGCCCGCTAGCTTATTCTTGGACAGAAATCTAGATTCAAACATTCAGGGTTCTTTATTGTCATTCGCATCACGTGATACATGAGGTGGAACGAAAATGTGTACACAGGGTCCCAGTTACATCCAACAATAGCAAAAATATAAAGTGTAAGAAGAAACCGTAAACAAGGATCTGAGATATCAACTAAGATATACACGCTAAATACTAATAATGTAAAACAATACACCGAACAACAGCAGCACGATTCTCATAGGTTCTGTATAATTTACACGCCTAATGCGAGTGGAGTCGGACTCGGAGCCCCAAAACTAACAAACTGGGATTTATTCAAAGCATGCAACAAAAATACAGAAACAAGGCACCAAAATTGAAAAATAACTAAATCTACAGCAGCATGGTCCTATTGGCAGAGTGGTTCTGATGACAGTGAGATTATCTTAGCAACACGGTCCCGTTGGCACCATGGTACTGTTAACGGTGTGGTTCTGTTAGTGGTGTGGTATTGTTAGCAGTGTTAGCAGGTCTTGCTAGCAGGTCCCATCAGCAGCTTGATGGTAACAAGGACCGCAGCAGCTGCCTTCCCAGACTGCCCTCCAGAACTGGGCCCGGCAGATGGAGAACATCCAAGGTTTCCCTATGGAACCGAATGGGTCCGTAGCGTTTGGTCCGTGCAGGCAGATGGAGGATCATGGAGACAGCCGCCATGACAGTCCAGAGCCAGAGGCTGGAAGGACTGAACCACGATGGCAGGATGGCAAGGCAGCAACACAGAAAACTCCACAATTGTGTCGTGGTCATACCTGTACCATGAATGTGCAGTGTAGACACACAAAAAGTTAAAACAAAAACAACAAGAAGAAAGAAAGATCGAGTTCACCGAGAGCCTGCAAAGCTGCGGCTCGGCTGAGTGCGGCCATCTTCTTGTCAACTCTTTTAAGGCAAAACACAAGTTTTGTTGTTGACTCTTGCAAATGAATTTGAACACTTGGAATGTGTATTAGGAATCACTCTCAACCAATACAATACCAAGTTTTAGCTGGTTATATTCAAATATGATCAGGAGTTGTAGTCATATTGTGTTTCTTTTAACTTCAGTAGTGACAATTTCAAAAACGACATTCTTACAGAAAGGTGAGAGAAATTTGCCGTCTGTTTTAAGCAGATGACACAAGCTGACATCTGAATATCAGCTGGGATAATTAAATATGTGAATTCTATTTGTATGCTAAAGATGAATCTTAATGTCAGGTGTGAATATAATTAGTCCCTGATATGAGGTGCATGTTAATGCAAGGTGCAAGTCTCACTGAAGTACTCCTAATTGACTTTCAAATTCTCTTCCCACTCCTCTTGTTAGTGGAATTTCTGTGGTGCTATACTATTGTGAAAATATGCTCCTCTCTAGGTTACAACAGAAACAAAGCTTTTAGAAAAATAAAATTTGACCAATAGTTGTTTCAGTTGATCTAAAATATGCATAAATACTCATCCTGAGCCAATATCTGAAGGGGTCATTCAACCACCAGTCACGCTTTCAGACCTTCAAAGTTTCAGGAGACTAACGAGTCCAGCATATCCCATCCAAAGCCGAACAGTCAACTCGTGATCACGTGGTTGTGAGATGCTCGTTTTCACACACACAACATTCAAAGTCCACAAGACAACTCCTGGGAAACCCCTCCTACTAGAACAAAGTCCATGCTCTATAATCCAGGTATACAATCCAACATTTTTCAGTCAGGTCATCTGGACAGTTTCTTTTTTTGTGCTGAAACGTTTCACCTTCGGTCCGGAAGGCTTCATCAGTCAAGGAAACACACAACAAAACTGATTCTTCCCCCAACAGCTTCCTCCAAAGTGGAACAAACAGTCCTACTACAGTATACATCACTGCGAAGGTTTCTTCCTGCCAGAGTCCAATTCCATTCCTGAATCTGCTGTTTGGCCACAAATTTATCATGAAGAGAGCACCACACTTTTTCAGCACACAGACTCCTCCTCAGTCCATTGAGTACACTAATTCATTCCATATCGTGTATCATGATGCGAATGACAAAGTCACCTTGAACCGTGAACCTTGATACACAATGTCTGCACAATCTCCATCCAAGGGTTCTTGGCCATTTGACAAATTTAGTGTGTTTGAAGAGTCGTACAGCTGAATGTCATTCATTGATGCATTGACAAACACGCCCACAAACGTCCCACCAATCACACAATCCTTGGCGCATACACCTGAGAGAAAAAAGTTTGGCCCAGGCTTTGTGTCAAGAAGGGGCGGGCGAAGCTGCTTTCAGAACAAAATGATGTGATTTTCGTCACGCAACTACATCAATAAGAGACAATTTTGCTGCTTCAGATAGAGTATGCAAGGGCCTTAAGCCTGTTTTATCCTCCCCTAACCAGTAGGTCCCAGTCGCAGATTGGCATTTCTTTGAGTGGCCACAGGGCAGCACACATTAACAGGTCCACATTGTGGTTGACCTCTGATGTTGACAAAGAGAAGCAGAAGATAGCTATTGGCCCTTCTATTGAAGAGCTGCCCATCAGTTTTGTGCCACAGAAATGTTCTGGCATGGTATGCTCATGAAAGAAAGGGAAGATGCTGCAAAAGGCACAAGGCGAATGTGAACAGCACAGAGCCCTTTGTCACCGCCTCCTTCCTTCTCTGCCATCTCACAGCAGGGGTTTGCCCCAGCTCTTCTGTAAGTCTGGTTGAAAGCTGGTTTCCTAGCACTCAATATGGGACCATTTGCAGCAAACTTCTTTTCCAAGGACAGTGGGCTACTTCCTCTTTCCTGTCCTGATCAAGCAGAGAAGTCCTGCTGTTCTCTTATGGCAGAAAGAAGACATCAGCCCCAATAGAAGAGAAACGAAGAGTGACACTAAAATGTTAGAAATGTTCCAGGATTTTTTCCACGTTACTTAAAAAACAAACCTCCTTGACTGCAACCTTTGAACTTTGGACACAAACAGAATCTGTGCTTTTCTCAAATCTGAACAATTTTCATTTTTCTGTAGCTCTCCCAATAATGTTTTTTTTTTTCCATTTAAAAAGAGGGGGCAAATAGCATTTTGTTACCAGTGTTTGTTTCTGTGTTCCTCCTGCTCATGGAGTAACGTTTTAATGCCACAGGGTGAGGTTTAACGTTAAATTAAAGCATCTCAGGTGGGGAAGTTATTTTCCTATGGGTAAAATTTTTAATAAGTTTTGTTAGTTTTTGTGTTATGCTGGTGGTAGTAACAACTTTTAATGACAGTTTGTTGCTGAAAATATGACTTTCAAACTAAACATCACCTATGGGGCTGAGATGGGGTAGAGGTAGGGTGGCTGACTTGGGACCAGAAAGTTGCAGGATCAACTCCCTGTCATGCTCACATGTTGTGGTGTTCCTGAGCAAGACACCTAATCCCTAATTGCTCCCCAGGTGCTTACATAGCTGCCCACTTCTCCACCTGGGTGTATCTCAAGTGTGATGGGCAGAGAACTAATATTGTCATTGTGTGGGAGCGTACAATGATGACAACACATAGCACTTCTAATGTTAAAACCGTGTCATGTGGAGGTCATCGTCACTTGCTGAAACCTGCAGTAATTCAATGTAGAGTTGCATTCGAGTCCCAAAAATCTGACCTGGCCCCAGCCTGTAGCCATCATTTCTGTACCTCACCCGACCTGACAAATTAAAAGTAATTACAGGTCTGAACCCGACCCCCCCCCCCCCCCCCCACACACACACACACAACCCAGCGTGCAAAAAAAGTGTACACTAGTGTACAAAAAAAGCAACATTTCACCTAGATTTCCTTTAGTTCCACACATTTCAAGCATGTTTCTCACCAAGTTTGTGTAAATTCAACTGTGGGTTTTAAAGACATTTCAACTTTAATGCATCTGAACACACAGCGTCTCTTACACCTGCAGCGTCTTACAGCCTCACAGTTACTGCTAAGCTAAGATGCTACAAACGTAGCGCTCCACTCCTCTCAAGCATATGTCCATGATCCTAACCCCACCGGTCAACAACTGCCCGCACTAAACTCGCTAAGCTGGCGAACAACACAGAGGCATCTCAGCTGAGTGAAGCTCAAGCTGTGAGCGATCTGTGCCGAAGCAGGAGACACAGAGAAACACCATGAATGTCTGTGAGAAACATTGCATGCTGTGTGGAGAAATGTAGGCAACCAGGAAAACCTGGAGTGGATTTTAAGTGGTTTGAGTATTCACCTATTAAGTGGAATGGATTTGTTCATAAAGAAATAGAAAGAGCACCGACTGAACTCATGTTGTAAAATAAAGGTTCGGATTCACATGAGACATCATTTCGGTCCAGATCCGGACCTGAGTCCGCCATTCAGTGATCTAGGTTATGATATATTAACGGTCAGCAAATGCACAGACCAAGATAAAGTTAGTATTACGTTGGACATTAGAGCTCCGTGGCTTCAAAGTTGTGTTCCTCTCCTTCACCGCTGAAGCCACGGAGCTCGACTGTCCAACGTCCAACATAAAGCTAACTTTACCGCGGTGGCGCGCGGCTGAATAAAAGAGGCAGAACTCAGAGCTGAGGGGGTGTTTGTCCTTTCATGGCCGTCAAAGAGCATTAAAACCCTGTTTTTGCCTGCATTCTGCATTATTCAGACATGGATCGCTCTGACATGTCTGCTTTGGGAACTCACCTGTTTGGGTCATCGGCCGTGCGTGTCTGCATGAACGTCCATTTGGGTGATGGATCGCTGCCTGGCAGTATAGTCCCATCTGAAGCTTAACTGAACTTTATTTTACCTCAAGGCCGGTCAGCTCGCGAAGAAATGGCCGCGTGCGGATGGTGAATGTATGGCAAGCCATGTTGCCATATAATTAGATCGCTGCTGATCCGCTGACACAATCAAAAGCCCGACATCGATTTGGCCTGCCCATCCAGCACATTATCATGGCCTGAAGTCCGACCCGAATTTGAGCCGGGCTTCAGGCCTAGGTTAGAAATGACAGCTCTAATTCATTGAGACAACGTCCCCCTCACGTTTCGGCTGCAACAAGCACTTATATTTCCTTTGAAATATCAGCTAGTAGAAGCAAGGTGTCATGCAAACAGCTGCTTTGAGTTGAAAATAAGAGGCAGGCTCCAAAGCATTTGTGTTCATGACATTACTACTAAAAAAATACCGGAAAACTTCTCATATGAAATACTTCGTTAAGGACAATGTTCAGATTTTTAGCTGAAGTTTTACAATTCACCTTTTTCTATAATTATTGTAAGACTTGCTGATAATCAAGACTTTTGATACTGAATCAAAAGGAAATTGAGACACCTGGTGAGACAATGCTGTTATTTATTTCTGTCCAGTAACATCAATTGTGTTTGATTACTGTAGAACTATTGGATTCCTGTAGAAAGGTACCAATACATACCTGATTTTGTACATCTTTGTTCTGAATGTCAGGAGGTCATAGAATAATTTTGTAAAAGAAAACAAAACCTGATTGCTGATTTGTAAGACTGTAGAATAAAAATGTAGGTTAAAACGAAGAAAGTGAGACTGTTACAGCTGGTACCGTCACAAAAAAACAACTGATGCTACATAAAAAATGAATGAAATGGAATAAGAAATGATAACGGGGGAAACATGGATACTTTGACAGAGTCGAGACTTTAATCAAATGCAGCTGTCATTGTGGGTTTAAAGCTGACAGCTGATATGCTGAGCTGTCCAACAAAGTGAACAACTGTTAGGTGTTAAGATGTTAAAATGGGAGAGATTTTTTTTCCAGTTCTGTCCTACTATTATTGATGTGAATGAAGCTTTAGATCATGTCTTATACTGAGCAAGTTAAAAAGCTGCTAGAGGATATCAGGCTATCAGCACGCTGCGAATCATCTGTGCTAAGGTTAGCTTCAAATAAACCGGTACAGATAAAACACCTGAAATATCACCTGCCACCAAAGCAAATGTTTTGATCATGTCTCCATGTTTTTTTTATTTAAATTTATGCATGTAAAACATATTTAAAATGTTTGTTTTTTTGTTTGTTTTTAAATGCAGTAAAGAATAACGACAATGAAAGAAAGACAAACTTCTTCCATCTTGAAAATTGTAAGACTCTGTTAGAGGACAATACCAGTATTTATCTGGTATAATTTCAACATATTTATTGTCCTAGAGTGTTATTTAACACAATTAAATCTGTTGTTAACCCTATCACTGGTGTTCTACCAGACACTAGAGCCACTAACTGTGAGAACTTCCTCAGTCTCGTCCAAGATAAAGTGGCATCAGTCAGACAGGTGACTGGTTCTAATTAGGGATGCACCGATCCACATTTTTTTTACGTCCGATCCGATCCCGAGCCCCAAATCTGGATATCAGCCGATGCCGATACCTTTCCGATATCATCATCATTATTGATTTCATAAGAGGCTGTAATAATCTCCTCTCAAGTACAATTTGTACAAATATATGCATGCATGTCCAAAAAGGCAACTTGAGGTAAGTTTTATTAATGTTGGATAAGTTTCAAAGTTAGAATTAAATTCTGCTAACACAAAGCATGTTTTTTTTATTCCTAGCTTTAAAGTGGATATTAAAGTGAATAACTTAAGTGATTGTTTAAAGTTATTTTTTTTTTTTTTAAATAAGGGGCAGATATTATAAGAATGTTTGTCTTCTTTCTGCACTCTTTTCAATGTTGGTTTCTTTTTGATGGTTTTGTTTTTGTTTCTTTTAAATGACTGAATTATTATTTTTTTTTTAAATAACTTCAAACACCTGCTAAGTTCATGGCATAAACCAACACAGACATGTTCCTGTTTTTAGTATTTTATATCGCTTTATAATGTAGCTTATTTTGTTTCGTTTTTTTAAATATATATAATTTTCTTGCAATTTTCAATTCATATGCTTTTTTATGATTGTCTACTGTTGTACTGATAAATATCTCATGGAGGGTAAACTATATCTTGGCTGCAAGTATCAAGCTGTGAAATCCTTTGTTTTCTACAACTGATAGCAGTTGGTCATTAATATGATGAAGTTTAGGAGCTTCTCTGTAAACATTCGAGCTCTGTGGCTTCAGCGGTGTCTTCTTCTCGTTCAATCCGAAGCAGTCAGTCTGATTTTGGTCAGCCGTACTCGGTCTGCCCCCTCCTCCAAGACGGGCAGACTGAGCGAGGCAGATTGGGCGCGGCTGGCCGGGGTCGGGCTGCCTGCTTTCGGTTGAGCGAGAGGAGTGCACCACTAAAGCCATGGAGCTCGAATGTCCAACGTAAAGCTAACTTTACTGTGGTTTAACGTGGTGCTATGGCTCTGCAGACATTGCACGTTGCTGTGTTGCTTTGTGGTGTTTCTAGTGTAAAATACTTCCACACAGCGGACATGTTTCAATGAAAAGTTGGTTAGCCGTTAGCCACAGTGCTACTGAACGTTTTAGCTGGCTGCAAACTATGAAATGGATTTCCTGAATGCGAGGTGGGTCTTATTACTCTGGATTCAGGAGACACGCCTCCGTTCAGGAAATCTATTCCATAGTATGAAGCCAACGTGCAGAACAGCTGGCAGGGAATCACATGAGAAGTTTCGACAGACACAGATATGCATCATGGATTGGAAATCTCTGCAGGTTGGATCGGAAAAATCCGATAAGTAAATTATGCTGGTATCGGAAGCCGATACCGGATTGGACCCATCCCTAGTTCTAATGCTGTTCTTGGCTTCTCTGTTGCTGCTGAAGCTTCATATGTGTTCAAACACGTTCTGCTCGCTACTCTTACTGATGCAGCTCACCGTCTGCCCTCTGGACATTCTTCCTTTTAAGATTTTGAAATAAGTTTTTTAATGCTATTTTAAATTGTGTCTTGACTTTTTAAACTCTTGCTTATTTTAGGAACTGTCCCTGCGGCTTTTAAACATGCTGTGGTTAGGCCCCTTCTCTAAAACCTCACCTTAACCAATCAATTTGATCAAACTTTAGACCCATTTCTCATTTGCTATTTTTAACTAGTTTTGGAAAAAAAATGTTTCTATGCCATTACAATCAGTTTTATAAAAACTTGGCATTCATGACAAATTTCAATCTGGATTTAGAACTCGTCACAGTACTGAGTCAGCACTTTTAAAAGTCCATAATGACATTGTCATGTCCATGGATGCTAAATGTCATGTTGCTTTGGTGTTGCTGGACCTTACAGCTGCTTTTGACACAGTGGACCACGCTGTCCTTCTGTCTTGTTTTCAACACTATGTTGGTATCTTTGGTTCAGCTCTCAAGCAGTTTGCCTCCTATGTGACCAACAGAACTTTCTCTGTCATAATGGGTACTCTTGTCTTCCTCTACTGCCCCACTTTCTTGTGGAGTGCCACAGGGCTTTATCCTTGGCCATCTCATTTTTTCTCTTTATATGCTGCCACTTGGATCAGTTATAGCCAGTCAACACTTTTCTTTTTACTGTTATACGGACGACCTACAAATTTATTTGCCTATGAAGTCTACAAGTAGTAATTCTCACATTTCTTTTATTGATTATATTACTGACATTAAAAAGAGACTTCAACAAAATTTTCTGGTTTTAAATGAAGGAAAGATGGAGCGTATGTATCATTTTTGGTGATGATCCTCCTTATAACATTGGTGCTCTGACATCCCAGTTCAGACACACTTAAAAACTTGGGGGTGACATTTGACAACGATTTGAAGTTTGACAAACATATAGCCTATGTAATCAAGGCAAGCTTTTATCAGCTATCTTTTAACCGAAGTTAAGCTTTTTGTAATTGTCCTGATCCGGGAAACGCCATTCATGCTTTTAGCAGCTCAAGGCTCGACTACTGCAATGCGCTGTATGTATGAATTTCCCAATCCTCCATCAGATGTCTTCAGTTAGTCAAAAATGCTACAGCCCATCTTTTAACTAACACCTCCAGATGTGAGCAGTGTTTTCCCTACCATTATACAAGTGAGGTGCCCCGCCCCATCAACCGAACTGAAAGTCCCACCTACTGAACCAACTGCACACATCTCGCCCCATCTTATTTAGCTGATCTAGTAGCATTTTGTGAGTTTCAAAGAACCTTCAGATCAACTAACACATTTTTACTGTTTGTCCCAAAGTCCAAATACTAATGTTGGGATGATCGGGCCTTTTCGGTCACCACACCCAGACTCCGGAACCAAATATCTCAGGACTTGTGCTTCCATCACTGATCTGCACCTTTTAAAATCTAGTCTTAAAACATTTTTATACAGGTAGGCTTTTAATGGCTCTCTGACATTTTTGTATTGTTTTGCATTTTTAGTTTTTAACGCTTGTATTCTACAGCACTTTGTGCACCTTTTGTCTGTTGGAAATGGCTCAATAAATAAATGTTGACTGATTGACTGATAGATCTAATAAATCATTAGACACATTTTTTTAAACTCTCAGAAAGAAATCATTGAATACAAATCTACTACTGATTAACCTTTAGTCAACCCCGGTAAAGATGGCTGCCACAGTTGAGTCATTAGCAAACAGAAAAATAAATGTACTGCAACTCAGAGACTTTAAATATACTGAGCAAAAAAATTGATGTTGTGGTAAGTGATAGTTATCCCCAAACACAAATTCTGAGCATTAACTAATCACGCAAGGTTAGTTTTTTTTTCTTCTTTTTTTTACTTTGCTGCTACTCGCCGGAGTCAGTTCTGCCTGTCTGTTAGCAAAATATCTTAAACACGGAACATATTTTAATTAATCTCTAAGAATTTTTTTTATATATAGATCTACAACTGATTAACTTTTGAAGTCAACTTAATTAAAGATGTCTGCCACAGTTAATCATCATCGGTCATCACTAAATGGCTATAACTCATGTCAGTTTTGCAGATATTGAGCTAAAACTTGATGTGGTAGCAGCTGAAAGTCTTCCTTAACAATACAAAAATCACAATATCACGAGATCACCCATAATGTTATTTACAAGGTTTGACAAAAACTAGTATAACTCCATAACATCTCAGCATAAGATGACCTTAGTTTAAAATTATGCCATGAAGGGCAGTGAGCTGTACACACGCCTTCAAGGAAAGCTAAGCCTTTAGATTCAGTTTTGCAGATTATTTTTTCCTTTCATTTGCATCTCTTCTCTATAACTTGAACAGTGGCATAAATTCAAAATGTTTAACAAAAATTAAAACAGCTTTACTTACTGATGAAGACACTAAATACAACTGAAGGAGCACAACATTTTAGCACTATGGTTGCATTAAAAATAGCCTTTGTGAAGAAACTAAACATCACAACTTAGAAATCTGCTAATTTAAATTGAATTAAAGATAGTCTGGCCAGAAACAGTTAAACATAAAAAATACAACTCTTCACTTTTCAAGGCACGATACAGGAATGAATCATTTTCCTTTTACGTGTTGAAGACAAGAATTGAAATGCCTAAAAGTCAATCAGAGTAATATATTCAGATGTTTTTTTTACTTCCAACTATTTCCCTTAATTTCATAGCAGCTGCCCAAATGTTGACCAAAATTAGTGTGTACGCCCCGCTTCCACCAAAAGTAGCAGCCATTTCTCAGTGTTTCAGAGTGGAGAAGTGGAGATATGAGTGCTTTAATGTGACGTGCCAGTCTGTTTCTGGAAGTGAAAAGTGTATCAGCATCCCCTTGAGCGGCAGATCTTTTTACACAAGCATGTCACGTTCGCACCCAGACATGAAACAATACTGAAACGGCAAGAAGAAAACATGGAAAAAAGATACTAAAGAGGCTGAGAGAGAAAGAGGAGAGGAAGATCCCACAGAGAAAAGCAACAGAAGACGGTGAATATTCCTTGTTTTTTTGTTTTTTTTCTCTCCTTCTGTAGATTTGTCATGCTCACTAGAGAATAAAAATCTGCATTACAAGCTTAAATTGCCAAGGAGGAGTCCAGATTACACCTGAAATGGTACCTTGCAGTCAATTCTCAAAATGCATGAGAAAAGTGAACATCTACAAATGTGGAGAGGAAAAAAACAATAGAGGATGAAGACAAAGGAAAAATGAGATACAGTAAGTATGGAAATAAAAGGAGAAACAGGCTAGGAGGGGGAAGGAAATAGATAAACTAGGAAGGGACAGCTGAGAACCTCAGAGCAGTGAAAAGAAGAAAACATGGAGGGTTAGAGGAAGGAAAGGCAAATCTAAACTACTGGGAGTAAATGGGAAAGTCATAAAGGAAGTAGGAAGACCCTGTGAACTAGTGGAACAGAGTTATGAATAGTGCATGGTGGATGGGATAGTTAAATAATCAACAGAAGGATCATTTCAAGGCAACAAGCCCATAAAATACAAAAAGAAGGAAAAAAGTTCCCTTAAATCTACTGCAGAAGAAAGTGATGCAGTGCAGCACAAGCTAAATTATGTACTTTGCAGCTTGAGGAGGTAGTTTGGAGTTTGGCAGTCCAGCTTTTGGGAATAAGCCTGGTTAATCCTGTGCACTGTCAGTGTGTGTATGTGTGTGTGTAGGGGTGGGGGGTTAATAGAGATATGTCAGTCACTGGTATGAAATATGAAGAAAGAAGCAGAAGACTGGGGCACATGTGGAAAGAGGGGAGCGCAGAAGACTAAATCCTTGATAGAAATGAATAAGCTTTAAACACACTTAAAGGTTGTACAGTGCACACATGTATTTAATGTTTTAAACTTTTTAATACCTAGTGTGCAGACAAATACAAAGCTCAGTTGAAAGCATTTTAATTAGAAAAAAGTGTGATGAAATGTGAAGTTATTGATAAAATCTCACATAATTGCTCTGACTGTGAAGATTCATGTCTCCCTGAATTTGCTGCGATTTATTTAGGACGGTGCTGAACAAGTGTGGATTGGTCTTAAAGTTCAGACAGTCCATGAGTTCCAGCATGCAAAAAAATCAAAGCATGCAACAAAAAGTACAGAAACAAGGCACCAAAAGTGAAAAAGAATAAATCTAAATCAGCATGGTCCTATCATGGTCCTGGTAGTGAGGTTATCTTAGCAACATGGTCCCGCTGGCACCATGGTACTGTTAGTGCCGTGGTTCGGTCAGTGGTGTGGTCTTGTTAGCAGGTCCCGTTTGCAGCTTGATGATAATAAGGACTGCAGCAGCTGCACTCCCAGACTGCCCTCCAAAACCGGCTTCTACAGACAGAGAACATCCAAGGTTCCACCGCAGAACCGAACAGGTCCGTAGAGTACGGTCCGTGCAGGCAGATGGAGGATCCTGTTAGCAATCCTGTTTATTCTCTCCATCAGATCAATGAGTTTCAGGCAGCAGCTTCTTAATCAGACAAATGTGCATCTGTCACTATCAAGGATCACTATTAAGTTCCACCCTCGTTTTGACAAGTGTCCACTTAAGCTTTGGCAAACATCAAGAATATGTTGGGCTTTGTCAGAACTCTGTTTAACAATGCATTTTATAAATCAGCGGGAGATGTCACATAGACTACATTCCCTTTCTGTCTATTGTATGAAGGAAATGTAAACACGTTGTGTTGTTGGTTTTCTTTAAATTTCATTTCAATCTGCTTAACAATGTAGAAACACAACAAATTGACGATAGCCTGATCAGCAGACCTTAAACAAATGTTATGGTTAGACTATATCAATGATGCATGATGGAGATTCTGATGGTGTTTGACAGTGGAGGAGTTTTCTGTGTCTCCATACATATCAGCACCAATCTCAGCTGTTTTTCCAACATGTGCACGCACACGCACGCACACACAGCTTAAGCATAATTTTCTCTGGTACTATTTTCTCTTCCTGAGCCCTCGGACAAACAAGAACAACTCTAATAGTAACATGATATCAGTGCTGATGTCCGTGCCACAATGCATTGTCTGTTTTGGTTTCAGGGTGAGACAGGGAGAGCTTGACAGAGTATTTGTGCAATAAATGGCCCGACGTGGCTCTATCTGTGGACGGCTGAACTGGCTCAGATGAATTCAGATTTGTGTGCGCTGGAGTCAAATGAAATGAGATGAGTTAGCCCCGCTGGTCTAAATGAACCCATCGAATCAAATGCATACTAAGAACCAAAACGTTTGTGACTACTGTATAGTCCAGTCAAATAGATTGTCTATCAATACGGGAAACTCCCCACTAAAAAGCATTTCATTAGGCCCTGTTTGTACTCATAATTCTTACTCTAACATAAATAGACTCATACATGTCCCATCTCCCTCATTACTTTTGCTCAGTCACAGTGATGTTATAAAGCATCGGGACCTTGGCCTATACATGACTGATTATTTTTCTGCAAGAGAACAGACTTTGTGTAGCTTTAAAAAGAATCACTTCAATACTAATTTAATAATAATAAAAATACATTTTAAAACATCACCGTTTCCTGATATACAGTTTAATTCTTACCATTGTTAAACTCAGTGCTGCTTGAGTTAAAGAACAGTTTGCTCTAATAGTTCTTTGCACTTTTTAAACCCATATTGTTCCACCTGGTCGGCAGTCATACCACATTGGCAAATTCTGGAAAATGTTTCTCTCTGTAGAAGCTTCTGCAATTCTAAGTGGCGTGCCATTAATCTGCATTTACCTAGATAAATGCATCTGTTGCAGAAACAGAAAGCCGTGCTCATCTTCTTTAAACTGGACCAAACAAAGATTCAGACTGCCACAGTTCATGACAGACATTTAAGGCGCATTAATGAGAGCTGCTCTCCCTTTAGAGGAAGTTCTGCATTAGCACTTATTCTTCTAGACAACCCGTTTTCACAGGTGCAGAAGTGGAAAGCAGTCCTCATTAAATGCACCTGTTCCTGTCCTACTTGTATAAGTCACAATGTCTGTCATCAAATTGGTTCATTGGCATGAAAATCTCACAGCATTTCCTCCTACTTTCCCTGGAATCACTCTTCAGGTTTGGGAAGAAGGTGGGAGGTGAATGACACGGTTAATCATCTCAGAGAGTGATCTTTCTGGCTACGGTAAAGACCCGGCATAATTTTAGAATTTGTAGGCGGAGACAGGGGGATATATCTGAGAGTTAGGAAAGTTGAAATAACTTGTGAAACACTTGATTACTACTGTTGCAGTGGGAGGAGGCGCTCAGTTTATGCACTGCCACGGAGCAAGCGCTCCGCTGTACGCACTTTGTCAACAAAGGTGGAGAAATGCTGCTGGCGTTAACACAAAGTACACTCTAATCTGCAAGGACTCCACTAATAATGTGCGGAGAAGCCACTCTCCATGAGATCTCACAGGAACTGCATTATTATGCAAGCCTCTTTGTATTTCCAACAAACACACGGTGGTCGCTTAAATCAAATTCTCACTTCCCTCATTTATTTTTCTCTCCTTGGTTTTTTAATCGCTTCTTCTCATCACCAGCTGTGGGCTGCGACTCATGGGGAGCGGGGGTATGGAGCTGATGGTGGGGTGAAGGAGGAGGTGCGATAGCTAAAATGTCAGCCTCAGTATATTAAGGCTTCTAGTTCTTATCAGTTTTGTGCCAGCTTTATTGGAAACAATAAAGACAAGAAAGTGAGTAGCACAAGCAAGAAGCAAGTTAGGCCTTCTTAAAACTGCATGATAATCCCAGTCTGGTTAAAAATATAGCAGCCAGGATGTGAATGGTCTTTCTTGGCAAGGTCTTTAGGTGCAGTAGTGTCCTCATTAAGTGCAACAAAGTTTCATCATTTTATAGATATAGAACATGCACAAACCTCCCCAGCGAGGTCCTGGTGGTAAATCATCATGGTGGCAGTGTATAAGGGTGCTGGGTAGTGTTGTGGCGGCTGTGGCAGAGTATCCATGTCATGGTGTATTGATATTCAAGAAGTGGAAACAAAACTGGATGTGGTCACCTCATGCCTAGGTGACAACAATCAGTCTGACATGGTCATGAAAATAAATTATTCTAAATGGAATGCAGCCCTTATTATTACACTTGTGCATAGAGATTAGTACACTCCATGTTTTCAAGTTACGTCTGCTGTAAAATAGGCCCATTGAAGAGGGGTTATTATCTAGTGAAGGAGTGTGTTAACTGGGATAGGTGGGAATCCTGATCAATCAAACCCAGCCAGTCAAAACAGATGGCTGCTTGTCCTGAGTCTGGTTCTGCTGGAGGTTTCTTCCTGTTATCAGGGAGTTTTTCCTTTCCACTGTGGCCTTGTACTTGTTCAGGATGGGAGACTGGCACAAAATGAAGACAACACAATCTGCTGGCTACCCTACCATAGATAAATAATGTTATTAATTGAATTTTTATGTATTTGCATGTTTCTGTTCAGTGCCCTGAGATAACCTTTGTTGTGACTTGGAGATATATAAATAAACTAAATTGAAATAAACTGAATTGAATCTGACCATCTGGTGTGCACAACAAATAATCAGCGTCTGGGTGAGTTTCAAAAATGAACACACAGCACTCCCTCGCTACTTCGCGGTTCGTTTTTCGCAGATTCGCTATATCACGGATTTTCAAAGTAAGATTGGACATTACACAATTGACTGATTGATGGATGAGCCATGGGTTCCATCCATCCATTATCTTTTACCCGCTTATTCCATTTTGAGTCACGGGGGTCGCCGGTGCCCATGTCCAGCAATCACTGTGCGAGGGGCGGGGTACACCCTGAACAGGTTGCAAGTCCATCACAGGGACACAGAGACAACGAGACAAACAACCATTCACTCTCTCACTCACACCTAGAGACAATTTAGAGTTACCAATCAGACTAACATGCATGTTTTTGGTCTGTGGGAGGAAACTGGAGAACCTGGAGAAAACCCACGCATGGACGGAGAGAACATGCAAACTCCACCCAGAAAGGCCTCCGGACAGGGATTTGAACCAGGGACCTGCTCACTGAGAGGCAGCAGCTCTACCAGTTGTGCCACCGTGCTGCCCTGAGCCGTGGGTTGTTTACTTAAAATAAATTATTTTAAATGATTTTGCACCATGTGTGCAGCCCACAAGTGCAGGGGAAGCTTCCTCCTGCAGCTGATCAGCTGATCTCCTTCTCCGCCACCCACACATTTCTCCTTCTGCAGCTTTGTGAAGGGTTAACCCTTTGCTGTCCAGATGCACCGATTGACTTTTGTCTTCCAACTTAAAATTCAAAGTATGTTGCATCGTAAAATCGTCATAATCCCAAAATATAAAAGTGTTAAAAGTTATTTTTTTATTATTTTAGAACTTCCATGTTCAGTTGTTACAGAGTAAATGATCAAGAAGTACATTTCTGCTCCGTGTTGCAAAGTTGAAGCTGTGTGACATCCCTTTGATGTCCTGCTGCACTTCTCTTCTCTACAATTTAAATTCAAATACTGTAACATTTTAAATAAACAATTCACGCTGCATGGATTGTTTATTTAAAATGTTACAGTATTTAAATTTAAATCGTTTGTTTAAGGAGGGAGATTGTGAATAACAGGTGATGAGTGTGATTGCAGTCTGGCAGATGTCGTGACAAAGTTTACTGACCTTGAACTGACATTGAACTTGGACTACTGTATCCCTACTTCGCAGTTTTCCCACTTATTGCGGGTGGGTGTGGTCCCAAACACTCGCGATAAACGAGGGGCCACTGTACATGTAAACATGACATGCATTCATACAAATAACATACATGGACATATGAAATTAGTTACAAATGTCGTGGGATGAAATTATTGCTCATTTGGCCAGAATGCAATGATTTTCTGCAGCAGTCTTAAAGATCACGTGCACATGGACACATTAAGCTGCACAAGAATTCACACAAGCATGTTGTCTTTCTGCAGCACGGTGGCGCAACTGGTAGAGCTGCTGCCTCTCAGCGAGCAGGTCCCTGGTTCAAACCCCGGTCCGGGGGCCTTTCTGGGTGGAGTTTGCATGTTCTCTCCGTGCATGCGTGGGTTTTCTCCAGGTACTCCGGTTTCCTCCCACAGACCAAAAACATGCATGTTAGGCTGATTGGTAACTCTAAATTGTCCCTAGGTGTGAGTGAGAGAGTGAATGGTTGTTTGTCTTGTTTGTCTCTATGTGGCCCTGTGATGGACTTGCGACCCGTCCAGGGTGTACCCCGCCCCTCGCACAGTGATTGCTGGACATGGGCACCGGCGACCCCCGTGACCCAAAATGGAATAAACGGGTAAAGAAAATGGATGGATGGATGTCGTCTTTCTGGAATATTTTCAGACCAAGTCACTGAGAGAGGCTTTTTTTGTGGCTTCAGATAAGCTTCAAAATAAAGGTCATCAGCAGTTTGGGTCAAAAAGTAATAGAGCAGTATTACAAAAAACCCAGTTTGTGCAGTCAGCTAAAACTAATATTACATCTACTTTCTGTCGTATTCTCTCTCTCACACACACAATACACACAACACAGCAACACACACACTTCAGCACTTCTTCTAACCTGCCTGTTAATCCTTTTCACACCTGAAACAAAGACACAGAGACAGCAGGTGGACATGCACTCATAAAAGATGAATGGAAGGATCAAAAGACACATGGCAACCTTCAGCAGTGCAGACATACTCACATCATCTCTTTCATATTTCCATGGTCATTTAGTCGTGCTCCAACCTAACTTCTATAACAATATTCAGAGGAGAAATGACTAAAGATAGATTTTAATATAAATGTTTACTGTGGTTTGTTAATAAAAAAAATAATAAATTAACTTGCAATATTTGCACAGCATTTAATAATGAACATAAACTGTATTTCACAAAATGTTTTGCACAAATCCTACACTAACGGTTATAAATTTAAACACGCCTCTCTAGTCAGTCTACACTGTCACCACTTTGCTTTGTTTCTACTTAATACAAATTAGAGTGGACCTCTGGTTGATACTTGAAGCTGCAGTGGAGGAAGGAAAAAAACAATCTTACTCAAAAAGACAAACGGTTTTTGTTTTTAATTTAGAGTCATTTCCCAAGCTACTTTCACAAGTGGCTTCCAAACAATTTGTTGTTTCCCTTTAGATCCTAAAACAGATGTTTTTTTAACACCTGGCTGAATCAGAAGCTCCTGTGCTGTATTCCTGCTGACCTTTATTTTTTTTAAATTGCAATCCAATTTAAATACAATTTATACTATTTTAAAGCAGTAATGTCACAACTGTGTCTTCACTGTTGGCTGGTCAAAGTCATTTCCTGATGACACTTACACAGTTAGTGCTGGAAACTGAGACTTTTTTTTTTCGGCTGCTACATTCTTCAGGGGTCACCACAGTGAACCAACTACACCAAGACTTGGTAATGGTTTTTATGTCGGATGCCCTTCCTGAAGCAATCACAGACTGATGAGCTACCACAGCCCTCAGTGTGAGCTGCCATCTAGCGTGCCCGGGGGAGCAGATGGTGGAGGTTAAGGACCTTGCTGAAGGGGCCAGTGTGGGGTAAATGAGGGTGGAGGCAGGTGTGGGTGTTTTATCTATTCCACCCATAACCTCTGTGCCACCACTCCCTGATAGACAAAATCAAATAGAAATTCTAGAGGTGTTTCATGACGACATATATTGGAGTTCTAGGATCCATCCATCCAGTCAGCCAGCCAGCCATCCAGCCATCCATCCATCCATCCATCCAGCCATCCATCCAGGCCAACCGAGAGGCATACAGTAGTCTCTCCAGCATGTCTTGGGTCTTCCCTGGGGTCTCCTCCCAGTCGAACATGCCTGAAGCACCTCCCTAGGGAGGTGCCCAGGGGGCATCCTTACCAGATGCCCGAACCACCTCAACTGGCTCCTCTCGATGTGGAGGAGTAGCGGTTTTACTCTGAGTCTCTCTCCCAGATAACTGAACTTCTCACACCATCTCTAAGGGAGAGTCCAGCTACCCTGCAGAGGAAACTCATTTCAACCGCCTGTATCTGCAAGCTCATTCTTTCAGTCACTATCCAGAGTTTGTGACCATAGGTGAGGGTAGGAATTAGACGACAGGTAAACAAAGAGCTTTGCCTTACAGCTCAGCTCCCTCTTCACCACAACTCAAAACTGCACCAATCTGTCTGTCATTCTCACACTCCATTCTTCCCTCACTAGTTCCAAAATGTGTTTCTTTATCCTTTACTTAAACAAAATCCTCCTGACAATGCAGCACTTTTTTATTAGCTTTTACTTGTTTGTATCCCAATGCTTTGCCTCGTCTGGTGGCTAAAGCACCACGAGAAACCTAATAGTTGCCCTCACAATATTGTCCTGCCTTTTAGGAGCAGGGCAGACTTCCCTCTGGACAGGACAGCATCCAGTGTACAAACACCAAACAAACACATTGTGTATGTGGCAGAAGGAAGGTGTAATGCCAGGGGAACTGTACTGACAGAGGTTACAGAGATTGAGTGATGTAAGGTGCCAGACAGTCTGGAACCAGCTCTGCGTGGAGTGGGTGCTATGTGTCGAGATAGCCGAGAAGCTGAGTGAGATGGATTGTTGGAGCATGTGCCCATATGTTTGTGAGACTGCCTTCCTCATTCAGGGTCTCATCTCACTGCAAAATCTGACAGGAAGAAGCGAGGAAGTGGAGACGGGGGAAGGAGGCAACTAGAACAAGTGAGAGGGTTGTTCTTTAGAACAAAATGACTAGTGGTCATCACGTCATCAACTAGCATGAAGTCAGCACAACCTGGAGATGGCCTTCACTATGTGGGTGTTAAATTCCACAGGCATGAAAATGCCCCTTTATAATAAGGCTGCTTGAAATTGGGGAAAGGAGGTAAATTATTCATGATATTCTGCTTTTACTTTGGGAGTAAACTGAAAATAGAGCAGCTACCATCTCTCCTCTCTTTTTGAAAGTGTGACACTTTGAGGCAGACTTGGGACCAGCACCATGACAGAAAACATTTACTTTTGAAAAATGGACCTGTTTAACCGTATTTGCTCACTGTAGCACGCTACCCATCGAGCCTTCGTGTAAGATGTTTGCTTTTTCACTCAGACCCCCATCAGCTATAGAAACAAGGCATTTATGACACACAGCTACTTTCTTCTTTGTGTCGGGTGACTACAATCAAGACAAATGATAAAAATAAAGCTCAATTTTCCCTAAACTCAGAAAAACTTTCAAACTAAAGGATTCTGACAGCAACGCATACAGTGTCTGCTCACTACAAACAGCAGTTCAGTAAACTGATATTGTAGCAACTGTGTGGAACTATGAATTAAATGCTTGGTGAAGCAGTTGTCTTAAGATACTGGCTTTTTCTGAATTGCTCAGTGGGTTGTTTTGAGGTGAAGAACTAAAAACTAATCTCTCTGGGATATAAAAGCACTAAAAGAAGGGAAAAGCAAAACGAGGATTAATTGAGCAAGAGGGAAGATCCATCCATCATGTGCAACCTATTTGAGACACAATGTGGAGGTAAGTCAGCTTTGAGATCTCAGCCATCTACTCCAGCTTGAGGACACCGAGGACGTTCTAACCCAGCCAAGACAGAAACATCTCTCCAATGGGTTCTGCCCTAAAGGCAGTATTTCACTGGGCTGAGACTTTTGAAAACTAGTTGGCAGACATGATTCAGTATTATGAGTAAATGCACAAACTTTGAGTTGTAGTCTCAATGGTTTGTGTTTGCAACAAGCAAGACAAGCAGTTTTGCACGACATTGTTCATCAATCAGAGCTTATTTCCACATACACAGCTTCAAGACAACATGCAGCCCAAATCCCCTTAAATGAATCTACTTTAAGAGCCACCTCAGAGCAGAAAATACAAAGAGCAAAAGGTCAAAAATCAAAAGCCTGACTCAGTCATGTTGCCCTTTGTGTCAGTCATGGTCTGTTGGGATCTGAAAACTTCACTGGAAAAGAAGTTAGTCAAAAAAGTACATTGGGTTGTAAAAGTACTCTGAGATGAAGTTGGAACAAAAAGGTTTACATAATTTACTCAAAATAAAATGCAGGTTTCATCTAACCAAGAAAGAGGAGTACAGCTGAGTACATTTATGCATATCTTTAGTCTGACAATGTGTGAAAACAAAGATTACTTTCTCTAGCCATGTTCACAAAACAGCAAAGTGTTAAAAAAAAAATCAACAGAAGACTCTGGGTAGATTTTTTTTTTAAGATATCTTTCAGCTATTTGTATAGGACCATAATTAGGCCAACTTTTTAGTATGTCCATTTATGATAAAATACTTGTGTAATGGGGGCAAGCATGGTGGCGCAACTGGTAGAGCTGCTGTCTCGCAGCGAGCAGGTTCCCGGTTCAAATCCCAGTTGGGGGCCTTTCTGGGTGAGTTTGCATGTTCTCTCCGTGCATGTGTGGGTTTTCTCCGGGTACTCCGGTTTCCTCACACAGACCAAAAACATGCATGTTAGACTGATTGGTAACTCTGAATTGTCCCTAGGTGTGAGTGAGAGAGTGAATGGTTGTTTGTGTCCCTGTGATGGACGCACAGTGACTGATGGACATGGGTACCAGTGACCCCCTCAACCCAAAAAGAAAGAAGTGGGTAAAGATAATGGATGGATAGATGGATACTTGTGTAATATAAAAGTTTTTCACTCAGTTCAGTACAGATGTTCCAAATCTAGCATGGCAGACTCAACGGAACAAGACACTATAATTAACTTCATTGGTACATTTAACTTGCACTGATTCAAAGAAATAAATTAGTTTAACATCTTGGCTGAACATTAGCTTATTATTCCAATGGTCCATACAACAATTGATGTGACCAAACACGTGCTCAAACAGTAAATGTGACGCTTTCAAACAATATTGGGATTCTTTGGTCCTATCATTAAGATTCACCGTTATTACTGAATCATAGTTTTAATTTTTATTCATTTTGTTGAGTCATGTTCAAACATATTAAGTCTTTTTTATTCACAATAATGATAATATTGAGGACTACAGGGGCGGTTGTGGCAGAGTGGTTAAAGTAGTCGTCCTTTAGAGTTGGTGGTTTGAAGTGTCCCTGGGCAAGAAACTGAACCCCTCGTTGCCTCTGATGTGTGTCCCATCGGTGTATGAATGTGATCTGAAGCTCTGATTAGTCTCTACAGATTCATATTATATTTGTAAAGATGTAGTGGAGTGCTGTATGAATGTGTGTGGAGGTAAACGAGGGCACAGATTGTCTGGTTAGATAGAAATGTGCAATACACGTACAGTCCACTTACAAACAATTGACTGTCGTGAATTTTTACCTCAAAGCAGGACAGCATGGAAGAGCAGTGGTTAGAGCCTCTACCACACAGAGGAAATGTTGCATGTTCGCCTCCTTTCTGTGTGAAGTTAGTATGTTCTCCCTATGCATGTATGGGTTTCCTCCCACAGACCAAAAACATGCCTGCTAGGTTAACTCTAAATTGTCCCTAGATGTGAGAGAGAGTTTGAATAGTTGTTTGTCTTGATGTGTCCCTGTGCTGGACCTGCAACATGCCCATGGTGTACCCCACCTCTGACACAATAACTGTCAGAGATAGACTCTGGCCCCCCTACAATGGATGAACGGATGGATTTTACTCATGGCACAAGCGATGTAAGAGACACTACATGTACCAGGACCCAAGCTTTTCTGGTGTCACTGTCAAAAAACAAACTCTTCTCATAGTTTTCCTGAGAAATAAACACTAGATTTAATTTATTGCAACCCCACTCCCCCATTCCCAGAAAAGATGCAAATTATTGTTTTCCTTATCCTCCATATACATCAACATGATGGAGGAAGACAATAGTAAAAGATATCCGATGAAGGAGAAAAATAAAGATGTGGGCTGCAAAAAAAGGTAAAGACTAATTATTTATGACAGGTGCAGCATTTCTCAGAACCCAAACTAATCTTGTTTTTATTATTATTCCTAACAACTTCTCTTCAGGCTGAAACACACTTTAGCAGACAGATTTTTCAAATAAGATTTTTAGTTTTACAAGACTTTATTTTAGACAAAAGGAGGCATGATCCCTGCAAAAAAGCACAGTGAGCCCTCACACGCTGCACCTCACCTTCCTGCCTCTACTGAACTTTGTACAAATCTAAAGGTTAAGGCTGGAGCTCGAGTTAACGGCTGGGAAAGAGTTTTATCAGCTCTGACTGACACAGTGTCTATGCAACCAAAAACCTTTTCTGTGGTGTTTTTTTTTTTTTTTTTACCCTTTTCATCGTTTGTTTTTCACTTTGTCTCTGGTCTAAACATAATGAATAAAATCCCTGAACTCCAGACCACCTGCAACATGACTCTATTCCATTAAATTAAAAGAAAACCAATTGTGTAACATTAATAACCACAGATTTGTTTTAGATATAATTACTGTCTAAAAAGTGTGATTTATTAAATAACAGAACACATTTGTTCCTGTAACATGTTTATTGCAACTTATGATAACAGGGGGCAGCGGTAGCTCAGTGGTCAGTGCCACTGTCTCATAATCCGGTCGCTGTGAGTTTGAGCCCAGGTGGCATCTAATCTTGTACATCACATTAAAAAGTCAGTTTAACTGTTAAAATTATCCTGATATATGATTGGGTTTTATTGTACAAGATGGACATAGATGCTACAGCAGTGAGGGGAGAAGGTTCATTAAAACAGTTCATAATAAACAAGTCAAACAGAACTGTTGTAGCATGAGCGGAGGAATACTTGATAGCCTAACAAAATGTTACAATCAGCAGAATTCATTCAATAAAATTACTAAAAATAGTTACAATAAATTGCAGGTTTATCTTCTTTTTCTAGCTTTTACAGAGATCGTTAGCTTTTCTTCTGTTTTTTATTCTAACTCTTGCAGAACTTGTGATTTAAAGATGTCCCTTCTTCTTCTTCACTTTACAAACACACCAACAAAATGATTAATGGCTGTGGCCACTGCCGCATCCAGACAGAACCTCACAACGACCTCCTCCTATCTGGCAACATATCAGGACAGGGATACACATGCAGTCTCCCATATCTCCTCAAACCATCACATCAAAATGAGAGCTGCTCTCTCTGCAAAGCCCAGTGCTGGGTTTAGTGATGCAGCGGGTGGAGGGTGATGGGTGGTGTAATGTACAAGAACCAACAGACAAGTAAACAGCTTCGTGAAGACTAACAGTCATGAAGGCTCATGCAACTTCCAAGTGTAGGGGGAAGTGCTTTACAAGTCAGCGTGTTTTATTAAAATTATTATTCACGATTCTCAATATTTGCCCGTGAGTCAAGCTTATTAACACCAGATTTGATTGGTCTGTCTGCGGATGGTGAAACGTTGGTCTGCTGTCGACATTGTGAGCCCACACTCATTTAAATCCTACAGGCCTTTAAAGCTGATGAGTGGCTTCTCTGGGATCAACATTCAAAGTTTGTTGTTTCCACGCCGTCTGACATAAATGAAGAGCTACTACAGATCCTCTTTACCCAAGAAAACTGAGTCAATAGAAAACATTAATTATCTTCCTTGAAGCTCATTTGCTAGTTTTTGCTTTAAGAGTGTCAGATTAACTCAAATCATCTAATTTAACGAGAGGACACTGTGTCATATTAATGAAGGTAATTACAAACCAACATACTGTAATGGTTTGACCAATTTCACACAGAACACAAGACAGATGGGTATCGATCTGAAAACACACATGCACACAGCATAAATCATCATACTGACTCATATCAACAAATCCATATTCTACTACAACCCTGACACATGCACATCATTCACGGCTGCTTAAACTTTCTATAAGCGTCAAAACCAGGCGACATATGAACATAAAATATGCACAAATCATCAGAAAATAAATCTACGTCGAACTGCAAAGTCTGAAGACAAAGCTCTACTGATGTTCACCACTTTTAACATAGCATATGTATTTATGTGACAAATTACACGAAGCAAGACTGAGGTCTGTCCATCTCCCAATACGGTTCAAAAATGTTTACTGGTTTTATTACAATTTGTGACATTTCTTGTTACCTATTTGATGCATTAACATGCATGAACTCGTTCCAAGAATAAAAAATAATACATTTATCTCACGTCTTCTCTCAGAATAGCTGAGTGTGAAAGTTAGCTGTAAATATTGAAATTGAAAATAAAAATGATGTATTACTGTCAAGTAATAGTTTATTGAAACCAAATATTAGGACATCACTTATAGTAGATGTTGTTCTGCTCAAGTTTAAATGCACAGTGAACCGTTTCTACACATCTGCTGTGTGTGTAAATCTGTACATGGACAGATTCAGTCACTTTTGAACAGATCAGTCATTTTCTAGTGTTTGTGAAAAATTAAGCACATCTTCATCAGACATTTGAACTGGTTTGTATCTGAAATGAGGACGTTTTGCATTTAATTTATCTTCTGCTGAGAAAGAAGCCAAAGCTAAAACATTAGCTTTAATATTATTTACTTAATGAACCAAGTAATTGTTTAGTTAGAGGTTCATCTTTTCAGCTTTGATCCTAATGCAGGAATTTATGCATGATGCTGGGACATATAATAATATAATACTGGTTGAACAGAGTCAACTGATGTTCATCAGCTGCAAACTTGATGGAGCTCATTGCATCAGAAATGGCTGCTGGTGTCAGTGTGTCGTAACAATATTTAACAGAGAGATCTTACAGAGCTGATGCTTTACCAAGCTGTCAATCAACTACCTCACTGGAAACACAAAACCACCAACACAACTGACTCTGCAGCTAAAAAACAGACATCACCTTATCCATCATGGGTTTCCTGCTTTCTTGACCCCACCTGCCCTGCCTCCACACAAACGACTCGTCCTCTGTTAGGAGGTTCTGTCAGGACTCGGTTAAACCCATGTTTCACTTAAAAGACAAGCGCTTACCTTTGGACGGCTCTGTGCGCTTGGGTAGA
The DNA here is from genome assembly GCF_014905685.2 of Nematolebias whitei. NCBI lineage: Eukaryota > Metazoa > Chordata > Actinopteri > Cyprinodontiformes > Rivulidae > Nematolebias > Nematolebias whitei. The sequence goes on from NC_056505.1 coordinate 35,275,031, forward strand.
TCCAACGTGTCAAAGTTTTTGTCGTTTTCACCACTCTTTCTACCTGCACAGGAGAGCGGGGACAGAAGATTATGCAAGTGTTTTAACCTGACATCCATATGGGCATAAAAAAAGTGATGCCAATAGTTAATGTTCTCAAAAATGTCATTTTTTTTATAATGAAAAAAAGAGTCTCTAGAAGACAAGAAAACTTAAATTAAAAGTAGATGAGGTAACTTTAAATAGAAGTACTTATCCATGCAACTGTATTGACGTCTACAGCCAAACACAAATGGAAACGTGCAACAAAGAGGGCTGGAAGTGTGATGCTGAATGTAGAAACACAACGGTGAAATTCAGACTTTTCTCTTTGGTACAGTGCCTCTAAAAATGATTCACCTTTTTGATGTTTTATGCATTGATTGCTGTCATTTTAGAGTCACTGGGTTCTTCACCAGTCTAAGCTTTTGGGGAGAGTGCAGGAAAGATGCTGTTAGAGAAAACCCTAATTAAATCTGGACTAGGCCAGCTGTCGAGAAACACTTGGCCATGGAGTCGTCCACGTGCCGTTTGGCAAACGTAGTTGAGTTTATTGAGCGTTGTTTTCAAAAGTGTCTTTCTCTTTGCTACTTTTATAAAGCTCAGGCTGATGAACTGGGAGAACAGTTTTTTTTTCTCTTTATTTCATTTCGAACAGTTAAAATATCAATAAAACGAAACAAAAAAAAACAAATAAAAAGGTAAATATTTCCAACAAAATATTCTGTAAACAAAACAAAAATGTTTGAACAGGGAGCAGGAAGAAGCAAAGGCTTATCCTGTCCTGTCCCCAAGTTTACGTACAAATTCTGATCAAACTAGTGATTCGATAGATACATAAATACCCATACATACAGTACATATATAACTATATATGCAAACATGCATGCATACCAACATATACATAAATACACCTGCAGATACAAATTTATTCTATATCACCTACAGATCAAAGCGTAATATGCAAACACATGAATTAACAAATTAACAGTTGGAATACAACAATTTTCAGTCAGGTCCTCTGGACAGTTTTTTTTTTTTTTTTTGCTGAAACGTTTCACCTTCCATCCAGAAGGCTTCTTCAGTCAAGGAAACACACAACACAAAACTGATTCTTCCCCCAAACAGCTTACTCCAAAGTGGAACAAACCAGTTATGTTGGTGCTAAGATGGTGACTTTGGCACGCCCCCTCCTCTGGAGCCGGCCCTTTTCCTCGTCGACAGTCATGTCGAACTGGTTCAAAACCAAAAATGTTCATGCTCAATAATCCAGGTATACAATCCAACAATTTTCAGTCAGGTCCTCTGGACAGTTTCTTTTTTTTTTGTTTGCTGAAAGGTTTCACCTTCTATCCGGAAGGCTCCATCAGTAAAGGAAACACACAACACAACACACTTTGGAGTAAGCTGTTTGGGGGAAGAATCAGTTTTGTGTTGTGTGTTTCCTTGACTGATGAAGCCTTCCGGATAGAAGGCGAAATGTTTCAGCAAAAAAAAAAAAGAAACTGCCCAGATGATCTGACTGAAAATTGTTGGATTGTATACCTGGATTATTGAGCATGGACTTTTTTGGTTAACAGTTGGAATAACATCATTTTATCTTATTTGTTTTTATACACATTAATTTCGCAATCCTTGTATTTTCTCTCAAATTGTGCAATATTTTTACTTTGCTTAATCTCTTTGTCCAAGTCATTTCACAAAATCACTCCATGAACAGATACAGTATGCACATGCTTTTAAGAGTGCTGCGAACACAAGGTTGCTTTATATTAAATTTTCCTCTCAGTTTGTACCTTCCCTCTCTATTCAACAATTTTCAGTCAGGTCATCTGGACAGTTTCTTACGTTTCAGCACAAACAAACAAACAAACAAAAAAATCTGGTCCAGATGATCTGACTGAAAATTGTTGGATTGTATACATGGATTATTGAGCATGGACTTTGTTGGTTCCCTCTCTATTCTGGGTTTTGAATATTCTTTAGAAGCATGTTATTTCTAGCTTTGACCATCACCTGTGCAGTTTTAAATTGTACCAAATCCATACATTTCATAAGCTGTGATTTAAAAAAAGTTGATTGGTGTGTTCACGACATCAAACATTGTTTACCATTTTTATTTATTTATTTTATTTATTTTTTGCATTATGCATAAGTTGTGTAGAGAACTTTTGTATGTATTACCCCAAATTTCAACATAATATGGCAGTAACAGGGTGTAATAAAAAATGTGCAAAGATTTAATGTTCAAGACAAGTCTTATTTTTCCAAATATCCCTATGGGTTTAGCCATCTTATTACACAAGTGTTTACTATGGGGTTTCCAACAAAATTTGTGGTTCAAAATTACACCCAGACACTTCTGTTCAAACACACTGTCAATTAATACATTATTTATCTCCAGTGTAACATTTGTATCACTTTTTTAAATTTCCAAACAACATAAATTTGGTTTTAGATAAATTTAAAGATAATTTGTTTCTATCAAACCAACATTTAATTTTATCAATTTATTTTCTGACAACCTCCAATAGCTACTTTAAATCCACCTCAGAACAAAAAATAGTTGTATCATCTGCAAATACAACAAAATTAAATGTACTTGTCACTCTACATGTCATTAAAATACATAATAAAAAATTTGGGACCAAGTACTGAGCCTTGTGGGACCCCACAGGTAATATTAAAACATGCAGATTTAAATATCCTGATGCATGCTCAATAATCCAGGTAGAATAATCTAAAAAAGTTAAATCTGGTCCTCTGGACATTCAAAAAACAAAACAAAGCAAAACAACAACAAAAATGTAGAACGTTTCGTCTTTCATCCGAAAGACTTCCTCAGTCAGAGGTGCTGTATTCAGTTCAGTTCATTATGACCAGTTCAATAATCAGTTCATCAAGACTGGTTCATCGCAAAGATCCCGTCCGCCGGCACAAACAGAGTAATATTGTGTATGCTGTTCAGTGTCAGGAGGGCTGTGATCAGTCTTACATCGAGGAAACTAAACAGCCACTGGCCAAAAGGATGGCCCACCACAGAAGATCAACATCATCAGGCCAGGACTCTGCGGTCTACACTCATCTCCAGGCCAGCGGTCACTCTTTCAGGGATGAAGATGTTCACATCCTAGATAGAGAGGAACGATGGTTTGAGAGAGGAGTAAAGGAGGCCATCTTTGTGAAAAGAAATCGTCCATCATTAAACAGGGGTGGAGGCCTCCGGGTTCAACTGTCCCCCTCTTACAATGCTGTTATTGCTAGCATCACTCAGCCTCCTGTGAATAGTAAACAGCAATCAGTGTGCTAATGATCCATTGTTAGGCTGATGGTCCTTCTTGAGCATGTGATCAGCTGGTTTTGGTTGTCAGCAGCAAACTGGTTGATCCACCCTGAGAAGGTGCTATTTAAGAGACTGAGCTGAATACAGCACCTCAGACTGAGGAAGTCTCTCGGATGAGAGACGAAACGTTTCTACATTTTTGTTGTTGTTTTGCTTTGTTTTGTTTTTTGAATGGCCAGAGGACCAGACCATCTATCAATGTCAGTGATGTTGATATAGATGATCTAAAACCATACTGGTTTTCCATTAAAATGTTTTTGTTTTTTTCCAATGAAGTTGTCAAGCCTTACAACAAACAGATTTCCCATTATCTTAGAAAACTGTGAAAGTAGAGAAACTCCTGTAATTAGTAAAATCATGTATGTTATCTGCTTTATGTAAGGGGATAACTTTGTCTATTTTCAATTTCTCTGGGAATGTGCCTGTCCTGAAGGATAAAATACGTAAATAAATGGAGACACAATACTGTCAGTTACTTTTACTATAGTCATATCAATATCATCGCAATCTGTTGACAGTTTATTTTTATATGTATTAACCATTTCAACCAACTCTTTTTGTTAAACTGTTTTCACGATTGTTGTATACACAGTCTCTCCCATTTCACCTGCCGAAGCTTGTAACTCCTTCAGAGAGGTCACAGGTGTGTTGGCGGTCTCTCTCACTCTCTCCTTCTTGTACGGTCACTCAGTTTGTGAGGGCGGCCTGCTCTTGGTAGATTTACACACATTACACGTTCCATATTCCTTCTAGTTCTTGATGCTGGATTTCTCTTAACTCCTGGGGATGTTTCGGGTAAATTCAAAAAAACGTTCAAGCCAAACACGATGTTTCGGGTATTTTTCATCCATTCTCTAAATTGTACTTCAATAATCATTAGTCTGAGTTGAATTTGGACAATCACTGTAAAGGAGGTGAATTGTACACAGTTACTTAAATTAAATTACTTTTTTTACTGGTAATACTCTGTAGAAATTTGATTTTACTCTGACATTAAAGATGGAATTTATATTTATGGACAATTGTTTTGCTTAGGATTGATTTATGACAGCAATAAAAGCATGAAACATCCAAGGGGGTGAATACTTTTAAAGGTACAGTACATGGACAGTTTGTGACCATGTACTTCAACTGGTATGTCTTGTAAATAATAATAATAAACACTCACAAATAACCATAATCAAATGGACTGTACTTATATAGCACCTTTCTGTCTTATCAAGACACTCAAAGCTCTTTACAACACAATCTGTGCCTCATTTACACATTCATACAGCACTCTACTAGATCTCTACAAATAATAATCAGAGCTTTATCATATTCATACACTGATGGGACACACATTGGAGGCTATGAGCTGTTCAGTGTCTTGCCCAGGGACACTTCAGCATGTGACTGCTGGTGGAATCGAACCCCCAACTCTTGCATTGGAGGACGACTGCTCTAACCACTCAGCCACAGCCGCCCCATCACCGTTTATGAATCACCGTATCTCTGCGCTAAAACAGTCACAAATGCACACATTCCTGATATAAGAAGCAGCTGGGCACCTTAAATAATGCATTAGCAGAAAGAAAATGTGGGCGACTGCAGCTCAGCCTGCTAATGGTCCAATCACACGCTCATGGACATGCCCTTGGGACAAAACAATGATATGGGGACAGAATGACCGATTCCTCTGCTCAGTGGAAGTTAAATTTTCAGTATCTGGGGTCAACGTGAGCAGAAGTTGAAGCACTACATTCTAACCACTTCCCCTAAAAATAAATACATAAATACAAACAAGCCCATTTATTTCAGTCGTCCTGAAACGGTTTAGATAAGAAGAGTTTAGTTTCAAGGCATCCTTAATTTCACAATCCTTCTTCAGTTCTATATTAAAGAGTATGAAAAGTAAAATGATAATTATTTGAGTTATGAAAATCAACTATTTATTCTTAAAACGCATTAAAGAAATTATTCAGCATTGTTGTTTTTTAATTAACATTTTTATGGTAAGACTGAGCAAGACGAACGATTTCTATTTTAAATCTGACATTAATTACTCTTAAACTAAAGTTACTGTACGTCTTTGATGCTAACACACTCAAAATGATTGCCCTGAGTCATATTACAAAGACATCACAAACAACAGCAACAACAAGCTCTGCCTCGATGGTGATAATTCACTTTCACACATTTCAGCACAATCACAAACAGAAACAGTCTCCCCAGCATATCCTGACATTTATACTTTAACAGCCAGTTGTGACAAAACACACAGTTTAAGCTGTTTAAACTGTGAAATACAACAAATTGGCTATTTTCACTAGACTATCTTTACCTTTTACTTGTTATTAATATCCAAGAAAAACACATTTTCATTCATTCATTCAACCTTTATTTAAACAGATAAGTCACATTGAGCCTTGAAGCCTCATTAACGAGTGAGAACTGTTTGGACAGACAATAAAAAGTGGTGAAAAATGATACATAGGGTTTGGAGACAAAAAAAAATAAATCCTAACACGCTTTTGACCTCAAATCTACCAAACAGAGAAGTTTCAAAAGTCTGAAAAGTAAAAACCTGAGTCTAAAAACTTCTGACGTGGTTGTTGGGTATGTGGAATGAATGAAACGCTACCATTTTTTGAAGTCCTTGTAACTTTTCTCTGGTTTTTGGAGGGCACCCAAAACTATTTCTAACAGTACTGCTACAGCCACGGGGGAGTAGGAAGGAAGGAGAAAGGCAGGATGGAGAGGAGGAGGAGAGGAGCTGAAGAAAGAAAGTTTGAAAGGGAGGGTGGGGGCACTCACCTTGATTAAACCATTCCTCTATAGTTAGCCAAGGAAGCAGCAGCAATGCCAAAAGACACAAAGCAGGAGAAAAGAGAAGAAGCATGGTAAAAAATGTGTGTTTGTGTGTGTGCCAAGGCGCTGAAGTGAAAGTTGTGTAAACAGATTTTTTAAACTTCTTTGACAAAATGAAACAAAAAGCAGTAACACTTTTCTAAAGGTGACTAATTCAAATTATCATAAAGAAGACACAGTTGGCTAATGGCTGAGGGTGTGTGTCCTAGAAAACAGTGAGAACGGCTTTAAACAGAGACAATTTGGAAAAGATTTATAGATTGTTAAAGTTGGGGATAAAGCAGAGACTTAATCTGACTTAAATATAAATCAGATTCCACCATCAGTAAGGCAAGATACAGCGTTAATAGTGAAACACACCAATGCAGCACAAAATGATAACGATTGTTTAAGAGCTTTTTGAGATTCACTATCAGAGAAGAGGAGAAAAAACATCCAAAAAGCATAAACTTTTTCACAGGCAGTGTTGCTAAGTATCTTTATTACCATGTATAGTTTTATTTAAAGTCCCTGTGCAGACGTCTTGCCCCTCAGCGAGCTCAGAGTCTCTTCTTATTTAAGCCTGTGTAAATGTGGGTAATTGATTTCTGTGTGAATGTCTATACTTGTAAGCTTAGTGTTGTTCTGACCCCTGAACTGACAGGGCTCTGAAGAGTCATCAGAATGGAGGGTTACTGGCTGTTTGTCACATCTCATTGGCTGACTGATTAATGGCAGCCGTTAATGTTGGACAGCGAAGAGATAACTGTCATTTTCCCAACAGCCTGGGAGAACAATGAAGTTTCCATGTATGGAGCACGATGCCAAAAGGCAGGAACAGCTACAATCTCTCCATGCTGCAAATTATATTATCCCAGTTTTAAAATAAAATTATTATTTATCTTTTATTTTATTGTCTGTTTATTTTTCTTTCTCCTACCTTTGGCTTTCTTGCCTCCGAAGCAGCCGGCATCGTCTTTCTTCTTCCTCTGTGGTCCTGCTGATCCAGGGGCCTGTAGTGCCGATGGATCCTGGAACCTTTCAGCCCCTGGTACCTCTTTGTGGACATGGTAGGAGAGGTTCCTCATAATGCAGACGCAATTCTCAACAGACTAAAAGAAAGAGAAATAGCATTAGAGTGTTTTCCAACAGGAGCATCAGGAGGTCTTGATACAGCCTCAGATATTTCCTCCTACTTTATAAATAATTATTTGGTCTAACCATTGACAGTATATGCAAATACTAGACGTCATACAAGATCCCGCATGTTAAAACCAGAGGCTGGTCCCTTTACAAGTTTTAAGTTGCAATTAGTTGTAGCATGTCCATGTCAACAAACGTCATAACTGTGCACAGGTAAGTAGGTGGGAAGAAAAGCCCCACATCGCTACAAAATGGCTGCTCCCCTGAACTGTATCCTGCTGGCATCAATTCCCAATAAAGAAAAAGGCAGAGGCGTGTTGTCTAGTATTTCTATATTCGATCATTGTTCCTGACAGGAAATAATTCTGCCAGAGTAAGATTTTGTTAAATTTTAATAATTTTATTCTGACACTGGAGGACACTGCAAACATCTCCAAAGAGATTAATGTTGCAGCCATTGACGATATTTCTGGAAAATAAATGTGTGGGTAAGTGTACACACAAAATTGATGGGTTTACGTTTATTATGACTAATTTCATTTGTGATAAATACATTAAATCAAATTATCTGAATAAACATTCCCTCTCTCTGATATTCCAATAATTACCAATATTTTTCATTCAACCTTTATTTAAACAGATAAGTCACATTGAACCTCGAAGACTCATTTACAAGTGAGATCTGTTTGGACAAACAATAAAAAGTGGTAAAAAATAACACATAAGGTTTGGAGACACACAAAAAAATCCTAACATGCTTTAAACCTCTGATTGAAGGTCAACAGAGTGATAATGAAAAAAATCTTGCACACTCGCACATGATGACGCCGGCATTACGCTGGAGGGGAGGGAAGCAAGGGCGGTGAGAATGTCCAGAGACAACACACAGAGGCACTGCAGAGTTCAGATAAAACCACTCTGTTCAAATAGTTCCCTCTGGAGAGATCCGTGCACACTCAGGGAGTGCCGAGGATGACCAAGGACGAATCCAAAGAGTCCTGAACCAATGACAGAATGTTTATTCAGCTGGGCTCCTCTGATAAGTATAAGGAAATTCCTCGGTAGGAGGGGAGGGAGGAGTAGAGCTTCAGGTTTACAAAACTTCCTGGCGAATTAAGATAAAGCGGCTTGTCAAGTCCAGTCAGGGAGCCAAATTTAAATAAACACAATTGTTTTGGGGACAGGCAGAACTTAGACATCTACCTTGAGTCTGTGTCCGTCCACTCCGTTCCAAAATGTCCAAATTACATGGCCACCTATGGACCGTGCCTGAGAATAATCCCCGAGATCTGATCCATTCTGCCAAAAGCATTTGAGTCTGGGTGCTCGAGGCACGAACCAAGCCATCATACGGCAAGCAGCCAGATCGGGTCCAAATTTGCTGCCGACAACTTCCTTGATTGTTGATAGACCAGGAACCAGACGAATCCAAAAAGCAGGAACCAGTTATCATAAATCCAATTATATATGTGTCCTTAAAATCCACACATGGCAACAGAGGTAGACACGTCATCAAGTCTTCCAAGTCGATGAGATATCCAGCTGTGTGTGTGCCAACAGGGCAAATCAGCTCGCCTAAAGCCGGTCTTCTTTTCAAAGAAATGTTATCAGTTGTGTTGAGGGACCAACTGATCAAATCCAAGTCCATAGTTATGATTTGGAAGATTTGTAGAAAAGAGGCTCTAAAGCAGTTTCACAGACAGACAGAGCAAAAGCAAAGCGGAGAGGGAGAGGAGGAGACGTCCGCCCTTGACAAGAGCAAGTGTTGAAGATTTAAATTTAAAGTATGTGCAGCAGGTGTTGTTTTTAGTTTAGTTTTAAGTACATATGAAGAAACAGACAAAATGCAACACTATTGATGGGTTTAGAGAAAGTCTACAAACAAAAAAGTATCAGGCTGTAAAATTCAATTAAGTTTTCCTATCAAGTGCTAATTCACAACAAAACTGTCCTCAGGGCATTTTACATAAACATCCATATAATCAGTAACATCAACAGAAATGTCTGTATTTTCACCTAAATCACATTTAGGAATCAGACATTTACGCCACATTTTAACGTTGATTTAAGAGTTGAATTGGAAACGGTGGCAAAATATGGAGAATTTTTACAAGATTAAACAAGTCACTTGGAACTGAACAAACGTTAGAGTGAAATTCAGTTCAGAGTTGTTGTTTTTTTTAAATTAAAATTAGGCTGTCGTGTTTACTTAAATGCAGTTGCAGTCATCAACACCTTCAGTTGTCAGAGCAATAAGATTGTGTCAATAAATCAGTTTTAAACTTCTTTCTTTTGTACCATGATATTACACTCAGAATGCACCAAATTATAAAATGCCTCAGGACCCCCACCCCCATATCCATCGTCCCAGCTGACCACCTTGTACTTGAATTTAATAACCTTTTACTAATGACTTAAACAATTCATATTGGGCTGAACTCGTCAACACGTTCTCCTTTTACCTTGTTGTCCATGTCTTTCTTCCCGACGGCCGACTGAAGAGCGTGCAGCAGAGCGTCAACCAACCCCTCACACTCCCTCAGTCTGCGCCGAGCCTCTGCACCGTCTGAGCTCACATTTCTACAGAAAATAAAGCACACATACACAATTAGCATGCATGGAGGAGAGTGGTGCATATAGATCAGCTCAGTGGTCAAAATAAAACATGATATCTGTATAACATCCAGTGAAATCCAGCACAACAAACCATATAAATTGGAGAGTGTGTCTGCATTGATTAAAGGAATTATTTGTACCAAACATTTATAATGAAATACTGTGCAGGCTTTCTAAGGAATAAATTTAACTGTCGTTTTAACAATCCTACAGAAGTATAAGATGAGATGTAAAATGTTTTTCATTATCACCCAAAATGTTGACTGTTTAAGCAAAAGCAAGTACCATATTTGCTGCTGTACACTTTGCACCGTCGTATATGTCGCATCAGTCCAAATATGTCTAATAAAGTGGGAAAAAATGAATGCGTCGCTTCGCCATATAAGTCGCATTTATTATGCATCACCGCTGACCACCCGGAAACGTGGGCCAGTGTTGTGCCAAAAATCGATGGGCTGCCAAATGGCGGCCGTGGGAACGTGCACAGGAGGACTTTAACAAGAATTTAACAAGATTAACACTTAAAAACAATTATTTGCTTGCTCGAAATTATATCAAAGGTGTGTCTTAGTTGAACTTTTCCTTATTAAAAGGACTTTTAACGGTCAAATCAGCTGCATTTCAAAAGCTAAATCGAGGCTGCAGGAGCTCACAGAGGGAGGACTTGCTGTTCATTTCTTCAAAATTTAACAAGATAAACACCTAAAAACTATTATTTGTTTGATCAACTTTGTAGTAAAGGTGTGTCTCAGTTGAACTTTTTCTTAATAAATGCACTGCAATGGTCAAATCAGCTGCATTTCGCCTGGGCGGTGCAGAAAAATGTAGCAGATTTGACATTTGCTCCAGGAGTTCTGGAGCGAGACGAAGGTGACTTGGTATGGCAAGCCAATTGTCTCATTAATACAAACATGCCGAAGTGTCCCTGGGCAAGACACTGAACCCCTCATTGCCTCCGATGTGTGTCCCATCGGTGTATGAATGTGATAAAGCACTGATTATTCCCTTGAATGATTTGTTCAATTAGCTCTGCAGATATAGAGTTATGTATGAATGGGTAAATGAGGACACATACTGTAGTGTAAAGAGCTTTGAGTGTCTTGATAAGATAGAAAGGCGTTATATAAGTATAGTCCATTTCCTTTTACTTGTTAATGAGACACTTGGCTTGCCATATTACTTGAGGGCCCTCTAGCAGCTGAAAATGTTAGTGTTCAATACCAACAAAGTCCATGCTCAATAATCCAGGTATACAATCAAACAATTTTCAGTCAGGTCATCTGGACAGTTTCTTTTTTTGTGCTGAAACGTTTCACCTTCCACAAAACTGATTCTTCCCCCAACATCTTACTCCAAAGTGGAACAAACCAGTTATGTTGGTGCTAAGATGGTCTCTTTGGCACACCCCCTCCTCTGGTGCTGGCCCTCTTCCTTGTCGACAGTCATGGTAAACTGGTTCAAAACCAACAAAGTCCATGCTCAATAATCCAGGTATACAGTCCAACAATTTTCAGTCAGGTCATCTGGACAGTTTCTTTTGTGTGTGTGTGTGTGTGTGTGTGTGTGTGTGTGTGTGTGTGTGTGTGCGTGCGTGCGTGCGTGCGTGTGTGTGTGTGTGTGCTGAAACGGTAGTGTTCAATATTTTCCATGTCAGAATGAATGAAATTGTCAGATCTCAGCCATAAATCGGATTATAAATATGGGGGGGGAAAATAAATAAGTCGCTTCACTGCATGAGTCGCAGGGCATGCTAATTTATGCAAAAAGGTGTAATTTATATAGCGAAAAATACTGTATGATTTTTTTTCTGGATTTCAATGTGATCTTTAATTGTTAACTCTTATGTCTACAACAAAACCAGAATTAATCAATTCTCTTGGGAATAAGCTTTGAAAAAGTATGAATATGAATTCGATATTTGGTACCTCTTAAATCAGTCAGAAGACCTTATTGTGTGTAAGAACAGCAGCAGGGCTGGTACAGTCAGCACGGCTGTCTGACGGACTGTGAAAGGTTTCGCTTTAAAGAGGGTTAAAGGATAGCCGGGGCTCCCTGCTCCACTCTGGGGACTTCATTTATGATGGCATCCAACCCATATAATCCCATTAGGTGACCCCCAGTTAGTCCTAAGGAAGCCTGGCAGCCTTGCAGAGGTAAGCAGAACTCTGCGTTTTACTGCTGCGTGGCCTGAAACGAGCATCACAGTCAACCTTCTCCACGTGCTGCTTCAGTTCAACAGTGAAGCACAACACAGCACCTCCATTTCATGAGACATTTTAAATTTCTCCGTCTTCCTGCATTTGATAATACATTTACAAAGTATGGAATTACCTGACACTTTCATGGTGAGTGTACAAAAAAGTATTGAAGTTATTTGTCCATGGAGTCATCTTCAAAAATGCAAAATAAAAACTAATGTTCAGTAGTAGAGAGCAGGAGGGAAGTTTGTGCCATCTGGACTAATTTATCAAACCTATCTATCTTTAACCATGAAAGAATGGCCACCGCCCCTCCAGTAAACAGATCCAGTGGAGCCTTGGATTTATTTGACAAGAAAGTGTTTGAAGGCCGGCAGACAGAAGAGTTTTACTGTCAGCTGTTTCATTTTCAGGAGTCTTTTGGGGAACAGCTGAGATGTTGAAGGTTTATAGACGGTGCATCTGTCATTAGGTGGTGGGGTAGTCTGGAGCAGATTTTACAGTGGAGTACTATTAGTTAGAAGGTTTAAAACCTTTAGACTGCTGACGTTTCACCTTCTGTCCCAGTCTTGAAGAATGTGTTCCTTTATGTGACTAACTTGATAAAAACTATCAGAAAGAGAAAAAGCTGAATTCACTCGGGCCTCATTCATAAAATCTTCACATCGCTCTGACATACACTCATCGCTGCACACAGGAAGCCTCAAACAGAAGTTGTGTTGGGTTTTCCTGGGAACAACAAGCAAATTATTTTATGAGCCACCAGATGGATTTTAATGAAACGTTCAGGAAATAAATAATTAAAGCTGATTACGGTTCATTTTGGAGTCGATCCAATTCAAGTTGGCTGCCACAGATGATCTGTTTTAGCCAACTCAAAAGTAGCAATATTTCATTCAGTTTTACAAATATTAGCTAAAACTTATTGTGCGCGTAGTTGAGGCATCACCCACATTTATATTGAGCATCCATCCATCCATTATATTTACCCGCTTATTCCATTTTGGGTCACGGGGGTCGCCGGTGCCCATGTCCAGCAATCACTGTGCGAGGGGCGGGGTACACCCTGAACGGGTCTCCAGTCCATCACAGGGACACATAGAGACAAATGAGACAAACAACCATTCACTCTCTCACTCACACCTAGGGACAATTTAGAGTTACCAATCAGCCTAACATGCATGTTTTTGGTCTGTGGGAGGAAACTGGAGTACCTGGAGGAAACCCACGCATGCACGGAGAGAACATGCAAACTCCACCCAGAAAGGCCCCTGGACCGGGGTTTGAACCAAGGACCTGCTCACTGAGAGGCAGCAGCTCTACCAGTTGTGCCACCGTGCTGCCTAATTAAATACATAGTGTTGTTTAAAAATTATTAATCAATATTCCATTATGTTATGAGTGCTTAGTGTATATTTAGTTGATGTTTTTCTTAGTTCATATCTTAGATGTTATTACCGTTTTTCTTATACATTTTATTGTTGGATGTAACTGGGACCCCGTGTACATAATTTCGCTCCACCACATGTACCACATGAGCTGCGAATGACAATAAAGAAACTCTGACTCTGACTCTAAATAAATAAATGTTCCCATGAAATAAAACATTTAAATAGAAATGTTTAGCTTTTTCTCCAAGATTTATTTTTTATTTATTTCAAGATTTTTTTCTTTTATTTCAAGATTTATTTATTTGTTTAATAATGGAGTTTCATTTTGTGCCACTTTTATTTTGTAAAGCTACTGTACATATTTCAGGGGCTTTTATTTTTAAACCCCGTTTTTCATTTAAAGCGCTTTTTATTTCATGTTCTTATATTCAAATGAGCGGACGGGGTTTTCTTTATCTTTTTTGACCAATCACAGCAAAGTATTCCCCTCGCTGAGCTCTGCTTGGCCCAGCTACCTTCAAATCATGAATTCACTGTGTTCAGAAAGTCAGGATGACAAGCGGACAATATGGAGGACAATGGAGAACTCCGAGATGAAATGCAAAGATTTGCTGATGAAATTGAGCGTTATATATTTACATTATATTAACATCCCGGGTGGGCAGCACGGTGGCACAACTGGTAGAGCTGCTGCCTCTCAGCGAACAGGTCCCTGGTTCAAACCCCGGTCCAGGGGCCTTCTGGGTGGAGTTTGCATGTTCTCTCCGTGCATGCGTGGGTTTTCTCCGGGTACTCCGGTTTCCTCACAGACCAAAAACATGCATGTTAGGCTGATTGGTAACTCTAAATTGTCCCTAGGTGTGAGTGAGAGTGAATGGTTGTTTGTCTCTATGTGTCCCTGTGATGGACTTGCAACCTGTCCAGGGTGTACCCCGCCCCTCGCACAGTGATTGCTGGACATGGGCACCAGCGACCCCCGTGACCCAAAATGGAATAAACGGGTAAAGATAATGGATGGATGGAACATCCCACGTTGTAATCCAGGGTGTGATTCATTTGCAGTGTGGACATGAAGTGGAGTGGGTCTCCTCTCTGCTGTGAGACTGACAGCTGTCAGAGCTTGGGGAAGTGGGAGGGGCTTACGGCAAGCTGCCGAACGTGCTTTCATCACCGAAGTCTCAAGTAACACAGAAAAAAAGTCTCCATATTTGTCAATAGTCGCTTTACAAAAAATGTCACTAGAGGATTCTGAAAACTCACTAAATAAAGCGAGAAAGCTGCCAAGTTAGCAACACTGCAGCCATGCCTGCTATTGTGCTCCAGCCCATGTGGAAACATTGTGCTGCACATTGGTTCCTCTTCAAAAAAGGGCCTGCGTGTGTGTGTTTTAGCGCGAGAAATACAAAGTGTGCTGTGTGCACGTCATGAAATGCAGGTGTCTCACAGTCGGTGCGTGAGACTTTAGAGGGCATCGTTTATTTCATTTTTGATTTAATTATCGATTTGCCCAGCCTATAAAACTCATAGATGGGCTGCATTGACCCTGACCAGACCCGCCCCACAGAGAAAACTCCGCCCTCTCATTTGAAGATAAGAACAGGAAATAAAAAGCTCTTAAAATGAAAAATGGGGTTAAAAAATAAAAGCCCCTGAAATATGTAAAGTAGCTTTACAAAATAAAAATGTAACAAAATGAAACTCCATTACTAAATAAATAAATTTTGAAATAAATTAAAATAAATCTTGAACTAAATAAAAAATAAATTTTGGATTAAAAAAATAATCATGCCTATTTAAATGTTTTATTTCATGGGAACATTTATTTATTTAATGGAATATTTATTAATAATTTTTAAATAACACTATTTATTTATTTACTTTTGAATGAAATGGCTTTCCACAGTTTAGCAGTATTAGAATAAAATAAAAAAATCTGTACGAGTTCACATATTTACTTTGGTGTAGTAGTACCTTAAAAATGACTGAAAAGTTTTCACAAGAAACAGTCTCATCAACATGAACGTATGTTTGTCAACATAAACCTATCTCTAAAATTTTAATTTTAATTCTTTCTGATTGTATTTCTGCAGCGCAACTTTTATCCAAATCTGGAAGAAAAAAAAAGGCAAATTTAATTTAAAAATGCAGCCTTTTATATTTATCATTTATATTTATAATTAACCATATGTTCTTTTTATTCTCCATGTGCAGTAAAATAACCTTTTTTGATGAAAGAAGAACATTTGAACATTCAAGTTATAAATCGGTAAAAAAAAAAATTCCAAATTCAAGTTAGGAAGTATTTGTAAAATGAAATTGTGAACTCGGTCTAAAAAATTCTGCAGATGTTTTGCTCTCATTGTGTTATTTTTAAAGAATACGTAGGTGTGCATTGAGAGGCCTGACTGTGTGCAGACAGTCATCTGTGCAGACACCGACAGTCTATCAAGTGTGATCATGGTGTGTCCGTAGTGTTTCCGTCTTATCAGATGGAGTGTGGGTGTGAAGGTCACGCAGAGCAGCGTGGCCTTTAGAGGACAATGAAGCGGCTGGACAGAATAGACTGGAGCAGGACTGATGGAGATGAATGGAGATGCAGGAGCCCTCTCGCTATCACCTTGCAAGGTTAACAGCAACATTGCAGGACCATATGTGCACCCTCAGCTTAGGTAACCTTCAGATTTTATCACTGCTGATCCAATTTCTGGTCTAAAATATTGATTTGGCTTCTTATCTAGTGATAAAACTACTAGAAGCAAGTTCAGTTTTCTTAAATCCTCCTTTGAATTATATGATGAGTTGCATGTTGATGTCTCCCATCGCTGAAGAATTTGAATGTTGAATGCTGGTCGTTTTTAATAAAAGTGTTTTTCTGGACTGGAATTGAACAGGGGATGCCTTAATGTTTTTGGTACAAGATATTCAAGTGGGTAGGAGTTACATTGTAAAGTAACAAAGGTAGGTTTATTTTGTTTGTTTTCTTTTTGCTTGTGAGGTGGCGCAGAGAGACATTGGGGTGAGAAAAGCAATGGCGGTGCCACGGGGTGGCCAATGGTGGCCTTGATTAATCTTCTGCCACCCCAATCATCTGAGGAACTTTTTTTAAGCAATATTAAAACTAGAAAACAGTTTCCTCCAATGATGGGGTGGCTGGTTTATATACACATATGGTGATGATCATCTTGGATTTTACCATACCATACCATACCAATTTATTTATATAGCACTTAAAACAGCAACAAGGCCAACCAAAGTGCTGTACAAAAGAACCAAACATGCACAGCAGACAGGAAAACATAAAATAGAAATACAGATACAAATAGCAGCAGAAGCTAACTAAAATGGCCAACAGAGTAGAGAACAGACCGGACCAAAACAAATCACACCGTGTTAAAGGCAAGCATTTTGCAAGGATTTTGACTTGGCAACACAATTTTTGATAGTTACATTTCTTACGCCAAGATGCAGCCACACGCTGAAATGGAAGCAGACGTGTTGCTTATTTTTTAGGGTTTCCAGCACACAAGGTTTATATATAAACATATTTGGTGGCAGCCATCTTGGATTTTGATGTTGCAACCCAATTTTCAATGGTGACATTTTGATGCGGCCCCTCATCAAAATGGAAGTTTGTACATTAATTATTTTTCAAATTAGCCAGCTTACAATATGGACAAACATATATGGTGAAAGCCATCTTGGATTTTGACATGGCAACCCAAATTTCACTTCAACTTTCTTAAGCATAGATGCAGCCACACACCAAAATGGAAGTTGATTTCTCACTTATTTTTCAAGTTATCATGCTCACTAATTGCACGAATGGATGGAGGGCATTTCCAATTGCCCCTCTTTGCTCCATGTCAAGGGACAAAAGCTGCTTTGCCTTTGATACATGTGATCCACACGGCTCTCACCTTATCAGTTCTTTTCAGGTATAGGTGATTTGCCACTGTGACTTGTTTTCCTGTTCTGTGAGCAGGATCATCAATGCAAATTGGGAAGTATTATAACAGGTCATTGTGCTAGAGCCACTTCTTGTTGTAGTCCTTAATTACCCTACAATCAGACTTCCATTTCTTTAGCTTATCCTGCCGGCACTGCTTATGAGTCCAGGTGTAGCTGTGCTGTGCCATCATCTCCAATATCTCTCTGTAAATGCACTCATTTCTTGTGGTGCCATATGTCAACACAATCAGATACAAAGTGGAGGTTCAGATGTAGTTTGCAGTTTTTCTGGGTGGGTCATCCAGTGATGTAGCTCTGCTAGCCAATCAACAGCTGCTAGCTGCCTATATCAAAATTGTCACCTCGGAGCAGTCCGCTTGGAACCATGAAGAAGTGCTGCTTTGTCAATGGTAAGTGCAGCTCCACTCTGCTCTCCTCAGTTCTTCTCAGGTGTATGTAATTTGTCACTACAGTGAAGGTTGAGCTGTTTTCCGTCTCTGTGGGTGAGATCATCACTGCAAAGTGGACAACATCGTAACTAGTCTTTTTGTGTTAGAGCCACTCTGCCCATTGCGGTCCTTAATCATCCTATAATCGGACTTGAATTTCATTAGCTTATCTCTGCACTGCTTATAAGTCTGGGTGTAGCCATGCTGCACCGTCATCTCCATTATCTCTTTGTAAATGTGCTCATTACTTGTGGCGCTGACCCTCAACACGATGAGGAAGTTGAGGTGAAGATGTAGTTTGCAGTTTTGGTGGGAGGGTAATCCAGTGATGTAGCTCCGCTAACCAATCAATAGCTGCTGTCTGCTTGCATCAAAACTGGCCCCTCGGAGCAGCCCGCTTGGAACCTCAAACAAGGTGGTCCCATAAGCCAAGCTGAGTGGGGTGGATACTGACAGTGGAGAGGCCCTTAACTGGTGCCATGTCATGCAGAGATGAGGAGAGTTGAGACAGTGGTAAATGCCAAAGGTGGTCCCATAAACCAGGCTGAGTGGGGGTGGGTACAGACAGTGGTGCAGTGTGGTGTGTAATCGATGAAAGTTGAGACAGTGGCAAAGCACCAAAAGTGAATATAACTAGCTAAAGCCCACATCTGCTGTAGACTCCACTAAAGGGATAGCAATTAGGCATCACTGGCAGAAGATTTATTGTATTTTTCTTTAAACGGTCCTAACTCAAGCCCATCCAACCAAGCAAAACACACAACCACATGGTGTTGCCTTTATCAGCAAAACTGCAGCATAAACATCGATATAAGCAGCTCCTTATCGACAGAGGAGCCCATCATAATAAAACTATTTCTGGCTTTTCTGGGCTGTAAGCCGGGCCTCTGCTGGCATCAGTAAACAGATTCTCCCTGGCATCAGCACTTCTCCCCAGTGCACAAGCCCTGCGTCCAAGTAACTGGGGGCTTAGTTACAGTTACCATGGAAACGTATTCTCATCTGCAGGGCCAGCATCTAGGGTCAAAGGAAGAAAGCTGGATATAGTGATCTGCAACCAAACTGAGACAAGCAGAAATAAAAGATGGTTAAAAAAAACAACAACATGTACACACAAAAAAAATATGAAAGAAAATGAATTAAATCATAATGACGTAAGAGCAGTGTCTGTTTTATGTGTTTTTGGGGGATTTGGTGTCAAATTCTGTCTTCATGATTTCCTCACCTTCCATCAGTCCCTTTTGATTTATTATTGCTTATATTAAGGCTGTAAAACTAAAAACTACCTTCCACACTTTCTCAAACCCGTCTAATATAAGGTGAGGTGTAAAATATGTTCTGGTTTGGATGCTGTATGTTTCTGGTTTTAAAACCAGCAGACCGCAGCATCCACAACAAGAGGAGTCCTGGATTACAGTCTAGACAGGTTTGGCCAGCATGAGAGGAAGCAGCACAGGCATAAGGCCTGATAACTCTCACACTCCGTCTTTTACACTTTACTACCATCTGTCGCTCTGACATGAAGCCAAAACTACAGATTCAGTGGGGAAGGCAGAAGAGAGGAAATACAGTATGTGGAAAAAAGAAGCTCTGTAATAAACAAGAAAAACATGAAATCATTCAAATAAATAAAAAAATGTGATCTACCTTTTATTTAGATTTTTTTGTTTGGGTAAGGAATATCAGTTTAAAGCACCAAATGTTGCCTAATATTTCACCAACCAAGTGAGAAATCTAAAATGTGTAATGTTCTCCTCACAATTTTAAATTAAGTCCTAGCATGCTTTAAAGAAATGCATACCACCTGCTGCCCTGAATGCTGGAGTGGCCAACTAAAATCATCTTGTATTGACAAAGGATGGAGTTATAGCCTTTATGATCAAACAGGTACATAACATCGTGATTTCATGCAATATTACAAAATCTCCTGAGAGCAACTGGTGCTCAGTTTGTGTTGGAGATGAATTTCAGCTTTTAACACGTCCAAGTTTAGTTTAATGTCTGTCAACGAATTATTGCAATGTCCGTGTTTTGTTGTGTCAACTGACTGTGGTAGTTTTATTAATTGGGTTGACACTAAAAATTAACAATTAAAATCTTCCGGTTCCACTGGTTTATTAGCTATTTTGCAAGTATGTCATACAAAAACACACACATACAAGCAAAACTATTATATATCTCCCTTTTGCTTTTGGTGGCAGACAATAAAATACAGTTTACCACTGTGTCTAATAAAGTCATGAGTAAACACGTAGGTGGTAGTAAAGCTGATGATACACAATTATACTTGTCCATTAACCCCAATGAATCCAATCAGCTACTTAGACTACAAGCATGCCTTAAAGACATAAAAACCTGGATGACCCTTAATTTTCTCCCGACAAGACTGAGGTTTTGGTTTTTGGCCCTGAGCACCTTAGGTATGCATTTTTCAGTCTTTCTCCCTCCTTAGATGACATTAATCTGTCCTCCAGCTCTAATGTTAAAAATCTTGGTGTGATTTTTGATCAGGACATGTCTTTTATCCCCCACATTAAAAACGTTACTAAAACTGCCTTCTTCCACCTGCGTAGTATCACTAAAATTAGAAACATCTTATCTAAAAATGATGCAGAAAAACTGGTCCATGCATTTGTCACGTCTAGACTGGACTATTGCAATGGTTTATTATCTGGGTGTTCAAATACTTCTTTAAAACGTCTTCAGTTGATCCAAAATGCTGCTGCCAGAGTCTTAACCGGAGTTAGTAGGAGAGATCATATTTCTCCAGTTTTAGCTTCTCTCCATTGGCTCCCTGTCAAATCCAGAATAGAATTCAAAATCCTACTTCTAACCTACAAAGCTCTCAACAACCTAGCTCCATCTTGTATTATATATATTATTGTTCCATATTTTCCTAACAGAGCACTTCGCTCTCAGGCTGCAGGTTTACTTGCAGTTCCAAGAGTTTCTAAAAGCAGAATGGGAGGCAGATCTTTCAGTTATCAGGCTCCTCTCTTGTGGAACCAACTTCCAGTTTCTGTCCGTGAGGCTGACACATTGTCCAGTTTTAAAACTAGGCTTAAGACTTTCCTTTTTGATAAATCCTATAGTTAGGGTCGGCTTGGGTTTCCTGAGCTGTCCCTTAGTTATGCTGCTATAGGCTTAGACTGCTGGAGGACAAACTGACCACATGTTTTCACTCTGCTACTGTCTTGTGTTTTTTGTCTTTCATGTTTCAAGGGAGTTTTTCTTTCCACTGTTGCCACTGTGCTTGCTCAGGATGGGAGACTGCAACGAAGCCAAGATTCAACTTGTCTGCTGGATTCCTTAGATAGAGAACTTTACTAATTGGCTTTTATGTATGTGAATGTTTCTGTAAAGTGCCCTGAGACAACTTTGTTGTGATTTGGCGCTATATAAATAAAATGAATTGAATTGAATTAACCACTATTGATCATTTTATAGGCAGCACGGTGGCGCAATTGGTAGAGCTGCTGCCTCTCAGCGAGCAGGTCCTTGGTTCAAATCCCAGTCCGGGGGCCTTTCTGGGTGGAGTTTGCATGTTCTCTCCGTGCATGTGTGGGTTTTCTCCGGGTACTCCGGTTTCCTCCCACGGACCAAAAACATGCATGTTAGACTGATTGGTAACTCTAAATTGTCTCTAGGTGTGAGTGAGAGAGTGAATGGTTGTTTGTCTCGTTTGTCTCCATGTGTCCCTGTGATGGACTGGAGACATGTCCAGGGTGTACACCAGCTCTCACACAGTGATTCCTGGACGTGGACATGGGCATCAGCGACCCCCGTGACCCAAACTGGAAGAAGCGGGTAAAAGATAATGGATGGATGGATGTTTGATCATTTTATTGTTCTTTCTTAGTGAAGTCATGTCACAACAGAAACATAAATCGATCAATAGGACTACATGTTCTGTCAGTTGTTACAACGGGACACCATTGTTTCAGGAGGATTCAGGAATCCAGACACCGCTGGGGATTTCTGAGCATTCACAAAGAAATCCTACGGTGAGAGAAACAAAGAAGAGTTATACTGCCTATTCAAGGAAAAAACAAAAGAAGAGATGAGCAAATTGTTGAATTTGTTTAAATTGTGCATCTAAAAGCCAAACCTGTGATTTCCTCCTCATTTAGTTTAATTGAAGCTGCCAGACAAACCACTGGTTCTAACTTCTGTGTGTTTTCATGCAGTGACGTGACGTACAGAGGGATTCTGTCACCAGGTGAACTGACAGCAGAAGTGCACAATATCAAAGCACACTTTAAAACCATGATGTGTCTTAAAACATCTGAAAATGACTCAGCCTCTGAGAGTGTGAATGTAGGTCAGGCTAATCACCTCAATCTGAATGGCTGAGAAAGAAAACGTAACAGTTCTACTAAAATGCTGACGCGTTTATCTTTGCAGATCCATTTTCCATAGTTTGCTGATGCAACAGCACATTTCAAAGATTTGTCTCAATGTTAGAAATATAGATGTGGTAGAAAAGGCATAGTTCATCTTTGGGTTGAAAATACCAAGAAAATAATTTGGAGACAGTGAAATAACCATGAAGTCTGTTTAAAATTTCATTTGACGTCCCGCCTAACACAAACAGGTAAAGAAAACACTGCTGTTATTATACAAGATGTAGTACAAAATTAAATGCCAGGTAGATGGGAAAGCAAGTGTTTGTGCAGAAACTGCTTCTTAATGTCAGCCACAAACAAACAAACAAATAATCCTGCAGTAAAAACCTCCTCCATGTAAACAAATATACAAAGTAAGCTTATTGTAAATAGTCACAGGGGCAGTTTGTTTGACAGAAGAGGCTGGTTGTTGTGAAGGCTCACAGGATTACTAAGTTCATGTCCAAGTTCAGTTTTAATGCAACTGTGATTCAGTTGTGTTACATATAAACTTCAATTTGCACGTCTGAACGGGTGGGAACAGTGTTTTAGTTGAATAAACACTTAGACCAAAGAGTTCAGTGGGAATTATTTTAATTACAACAGTGTGGTAAATGAAGTTGAATGTCATTTGACAGAGCAGGACTTTAAGTGCTAAGACAAACTCATTATAGCATAGCAAGTTCTGTAAGTATTGTTTGTCTGGACTCCATTTAAACCAAATGGTAAAGAAAAGAGTGGCAATGGTTGTGTGTACCTCACAACTCCGTCAGTCAAAATGACTGGACGACCAGCCTAAAAACTGAAGGTTTCTACACAACAGAAGAAATACCAGATGTTTGTAGCCTCCTAATATTTGAACACAGAGTTACAACTTTTTTTATACCTGATTTCTACTTTTAAAGAGCCGTTGTGCTTTCTAAGCACCACAAATGTGCCTTTATGTTCTGTTACAAAAATGTATTTATTGAAAACAACTGCATGCAAACACCTACAATCAGTTTAGATTTACTATTTAACCTAATGTGTGTATTTTTGAACTGTTTGTGCATTTAAAATCAAACAAAGCTGAGATCAAATATCTGGGGGATCATTAATTATTGTGTATTTTTCTAAAATTTACACAAAAGGAGTGAACTGTAGAACCCTATAAATTAGAATAAACTGAGGATAAATCAATAGTTCTCCAACTGTGGAGCACCCACTCCCTGTGGGACCCGTAGGGCCATGCCAGGGGAGCACAACTAACAGTGTTTGGCTTTTCCCCACCCCACAGGCCAAAACATTTAGCAGGCAGAACTAATTCTGCAATGCCTCATTGCAGCCCAAACCTCTTTTAAGGATGCACAAACCAACAAAGAACAAATCTTTAATTAAAATTGTTATTTTTCAATTTACCAAAGTGCAAATTTGGAAAATGGAGAGGCAAGTTATCACTAAAAACCAAGGATTTTAATAGGAGATTGCTAACTGAGTTAATTCATCAAGTTATGTCCATCGCACATGTAATGTGTTGAAGCTCCATGTCAACCCATCAGATCTGAGTTATTCACGCCTCGATGCTAGCTTTGTTTCTCATCTTGCAGCAGGACCGGTGTGGGGCTTAAGTGTTCTGTCGCAGAGGGAGTACACAGCCTGTTTAAGCCTTGCTGTTTCTGTGATTTTAGTTCTTGGAGTTAAGCACCCAGTATATTCCTGCGTACGTCCATACGCAAATGGTACGCATGTACTGTACGTACACGGAGGTACGCGCGTACCCCCCAGGGCATGGCTTAATTTTTACGACGCATACGTGTACACAGTGTTGTACAATAAACTGCCCGGCAACGGACTGTTTTGTATGCGACACCAATGTATTAAATTCCCCTTCTTCATCCCTGATCTGGCCTTTTCTTTGTTTTTTGCCAAGAGGCAATGATCTCTTCCTCCTTTGTTGATGCCATGACTGAAATGGTGAGAAATGAAAGAATTTGTCACGAGTGAATTAAACTCAGGTCCAGCATGGCTGCGGGAGAGTCTTGAGATTTCCTGGTGGGCTGGTCTGATGTGTGAGCTGCAGGGCCAGTGCTCCCTGTTTTTTTTTTTTTTTTAGATCTTTTTATTAAGAACATACAAACACAGAACACCGCTGTGGCTGAGGCTGCCAGCACTCGTTTTTTTTTT
>NC_056505.1:35309513-35341302 GCF_014905685.2 Nematolebias whitei
ATAAAAGCATAAAAGTTTATTCAAAATTGGAGTTATAAATTTATTTGATTTGATGACCTCATTCTGACTTTTAGCTTGTTGTGGAAAACACATTTTCTCACGTGAATGTGGCTAATGATCAAAAACAAACATAAAATTTAGTTTGATCTAGTGTGATGAAAAGTTAGTTTGGAATGTTTTATTAGAATAATATTATGCATCAGTTTGCTTATCTAGGTATTAGCAGGCAGTTTATTCCAAACAAGCATCCTGACTAACAAGAAGCCTTGTTCATGTGCTGCTCGTCGTCCAATCAAAACGTTTGGACACAAACAGCATCTATTACTACTCCCCAAAGACAGACAGCTTTGTTTGCATTTTATTTTGAGTAAAACCTTCCAAATGTATGCAACTCCGTGCACTGATACACTGCAGCACAACAATATAATGAAACACACACACACACACATAATACACTCGTGTGTACAGGCAGGGTCAGCTTGCTTTTAGTGCTCACTTAACATTTTGGGTTGAACTAAACTCTATGGCATTGTAGATTAGTAAAAAATAATAAAAATAGTTGTCTCTGCTACAAAGGATTCAAAATAACACTGCCGATTTGTTTCATTTTACCAACATGTAGCAGGTCAATAATGCAATGCCTGGCCCAGTTTTTTAAAATCTGAACACCTATACCTTTCAGAATTGATGCTCTCATCTTATATACAAAACACGTTAAAAAAATCTATTAAAATCAACTCGTGTTATGTGGATGAATGAATGTTCGAGAGAGAATCATGAGATTATATGAACAATGTGAGCACATGATGAAACCCTTAAGATGTTACCAAGCCAGTGTAAAACCAGCAGAATGCTCACACACACTCAGACCTACAGAAAGCTCCAGTAGCCATAAATCTCCCTGCTGTGGGGCGACGGCGCTAACGCTGCGCCACAGAGCCGTCACATCGGCGCTTCAAATCATTTTTAGCTCTAGTTTAACTCGTGCTTCCTCTGGGAAGGATTGCTGTTCCACTCAGCTTTTCACAGGTTAAGATTTGTCACGTCTTCCACTCGGATGCTGGAGAGCGTCTACACAAAGTAGTTCATCCAGGCATGAATCAAATTAAAAACAAACAAGCCGTTTGTGATCTGAGATTACGACAGATGGAGTAACATTCACGGACTGACAGCTTGATCACATTGTTTCAGTAGCATCAGTTTGGAACAAGCAACATGTATTGTGCAGTCAAAATAGAAGGAAATGTGTGAACTTAAGCAGCCCCATTGTGGCTTTTTGCAGGAGATCAGTGGTCAATAATTTAGTGCTTTATTGTGAGTCTTTAGTGCTTTAACTGCTATGAACAAAAGAGTGCATTAATAATGCACAAAATACTTTTCCCTTTCCATGAAATGTGTTCAACTGCTCATATCCTACATGGATACAAATTAGTTTTAAGTCTCTTTTTATATGATTTATGTTATAAACAAATAAAATCGCAATTTACATAAATACAGAGTTTCTGCAAGTTTTCTCTGCGAAAAATTCATATGATTCCAAAATCAAATTTTCTAACATTTCTGTAAACATCAAAGCATTTTTGTCAGCAAAATATCAGTGACATTACTATTCATGTTTGTGGGGTTTTATTATCTATGTGCTACAAAGTTCAAATGTCAAACTGCAACAAAAAGGGACAGTGAGGTAAAAAGTTATCAAAATATTTGAATAATTAATTTCTAATCCTGAACCAAGGTTAAATCTTTATCAGCAAAAAAATAATCCTGCTGTGTACTAGGTCACTGTCACCTGCAGCGTCCCAGCTGAAATACCAGCTCAGGTCAGTGGAATCAGTCACCTGTGCGCTGATCACGTAGGCCAGAGGGGAGGAAAAGTGATGTTTCTGCTGTGGCTGTGATCCATCAGGTCCGACAGGCATGCAGCCCACTGACAGGGCGTTATTTAGGATGACAGAGCACCGTGGAAGTGACGAGCTCCATCCCACATCCTGCCACTATCTCAGGCCACGACTCAGGATCAGGTTTAGTCAATTTGCTGTCCTCCGTCAGTCTGCCAGACGTGGGCGCCTCGGGGGTGTCCTGTCTTAAAGGCCTCAGGCACTATCAAAAACTCTCACTTAACGCCTGCCAGGGGCGATTCTAGAATTATGGTGCTTAGCACAAAGTGCTGACAATGACTCTTGACTTGAACACTGTGGCCATTTGGAAACATTTGTAAAGTGTGAGGGGGACACTGGTGGGGGCATCTGGGGGCCCTCCCCCAGACAATTTTGAATAAAGTAGATGCTATTTCCTGCATTCTGGTGTATTTTAACTGGTTTTTAAACATCTGTGTTTACCTACATTAGTAAACACTTGATAAGGGGGCCGAGATGGTGTAGAGGCAGGGCAGCCGGCTTGGGACCCAAAAGTCCCAGGTTCGATCCCCAGTCACTGCACATCACGTGGCGTCTCTGGGCAGCACGCCTCATCCCCAAAATGCCCCCCGGGCGCTTTCAATAGCTGCCCACTGCACCACCTGGTGGTGGATGGGTTAAATGCAGAGACTAATTTCGCCATTGTATGGAAACATACAGTGCTGACATTGTGATGACATTATTATTATTATTATTATTCAATAACTAGGGGGTGGTATGACCTCGGGGCTCGGTGTCCATGGCCGGATCTACTCTGGAGGGGCGGGTTGCTGGTGGGGCCTGTGGACTTGTCGCTGCAGCCTCCTGGGGTTTCTGCATTGTGGTTGCTGGGGATCGCCCGGAGCTTCCCTTTGCTTCTC
This sequence comes from Nematolebias whitei, assembly GCF_014905685.2. Classification (NCBI taxonomy): domain Eukaryota; kingdom Metazoa; phylum Chordata; class Actinopteri; order Cyprinodontiformes; family Rivulidae; genus Nematolebias; species Nematolebias whitei. Next base: position 35,312,290 of record NC_056505.1, read on the forward strand.
TCTCTGGGGGGTGCGGGTGTCCCTGTTGGGGGACTTCCGGAGCTCCGGGCTTGGGGACCGCTGTGTGTCTGTGACTCCGGTCTTCCCTGCGTTACCATCATGTTCTGTGGGGACGGGTCTGTGGGTTCCCACATCCACTATTGAACATTTTTATGGAGAAACCTTATAGTGATAAGCATGCTCACACAGGTGTTTAGATCCAGGTGTTTATCAGATGCACACTCAGCTGAGTTGTGGAGACCACTACATATATCTTGTATTACCATGTACTGTATAAAATACTTTCTAATGATGTTGTTTAAAAAAAAATAATAATAAAAAATAGATCAGAGACTGTTTAGGTGGTGTTTATTTCTAGCAGAAAAACAGTTGTCATTTTTGAATTTTCACCAAAGGGTCAAATTTCTTCCTTTTCCCATTTAATGAAGTCAAGATCCAACAGGACCACAGAGTCAAATCCCAGGACTTCAAAATGTACGTTGATAACTAAGTCAAAGTGCTTTCAAGATGTAAAAACACTACTCCTTACTGAATTATAGATGCTGTTTATGCGCGGAGAAAACTTCTGAGGGCGTAAACACTCTGCCTGAGTTTCAAGTGAAATAAAATCTGTTGAATAAACCGTGAAATAATAAATAATTATTTAGATTAAAGCATTTAAACTTTGTGTGGGCTTTTTAATTAATAGGCAATATTTCATCGAAAAAGAGACAAGCTGTTAAGATTTTACCCAAGTTCTACCTTCTGATTTATAATTTAACAGGTTTTTACATTTTATATTTTACCCTCAGTCTCTGTGACTGGAGAGCCGATAGAACCAGTACAAGGACCTGGAACGGGACTGCAGCTGTGGCTAATTAAATTTTCAAGGCAGCGCTGGCAGACATGTTGCTCTTCAAGCGGAGCTATTAACTTAGTTCTGCCCATTAACGTTTCTCTACTTCGACTCGTCTACAGCCCGTCTGCCATCCATCACAGTCACAATGGTAAAGAGAGACGGAGGTAAAGTTTAGACAAAATAAAAAAGGTGAACGCAGGACACGTGAAAAGGAAAAGTGAGGCGAATACAAGTATAATGGTTTTATTTCAAATGTACACAAAATGGGGGGGGGGGGGGGTGATTAAAGATGTGTGTTTACATACAAACCTGACGGGAGGGAGCGTCAGACAGAAAAAAAGATTGTAAAAACGATGGAGGTGTGTCGTAAAAGAAAAGATGGAGGTGTGGTTACCAAAGCTGTGGTCCGGACCACAATGTGGATCATGAGACTAAAAAGTGAGAGGTCTTATGATGATTTTTACAAATTAATTAAGTTTTTAAAATGACAAGGGCCTTTTTTATCAGCAGATATTTTTGTCATCTGCTCTTGACTTTTATCAAAACCTCTAAGCTTAGAGGAAACCAGGCATTAGGGTGGGGGGGCCAAGGTTGTGGAACAAATTACATACGCTTTACATTAGACAGGGATCCTCCTTAACTGCTTTGAAAGCTTCACCTAACACTTTTATATTCTTTGGATTTTGTTTTCTGTTGTTGATTTTTATGGTTTAGTTGTTTTCTTCTTTTATCTTTTATGTCTAGTTATTGAATTAGTTGTACATTTGTTTTATTGTATTGCACTATACAGCACTTTGTTTCACTTAGAAGTTTTAAAGGGCTTTATTATTAAACTGAATTGAACTGAGAGCTGTTATAAAATAAAATCAATTAAAATAACAGTCGTGAATTTATTCAAATATGTCACATGATGTGATGTGGGTCGATTGGTACAACATATATGTGCACATGAAGTAGTATTTTATCTGACTGCGAGTAAAAAAAATCTCTATGATTCTCATGTTTTATCCCTTGAATCTCTAACACTGAGAAGTAAAAAATGCCTTTTATCCAACCTAAACCTGAAGCAGGTTTTTACCAGGGTACAAGGTTTCAAGCAGGTTTTACCAAGGTGCAACATTTGCTCTTTGCAAATGAACCTGATGCAAATGGTGCATCATCGATTTTAGATTTGAAGCTCGAGAGAGACACGTCAGTGTTGACAATGTCTAACTGTGAATGTGTGTACACTTCATTTAGCCATAGTTGATGCCTTGTCTGTTATTTTGTGGATCAAAACCTGAAAAATAGGAATATACGATACAGGATTTTTGGCCGATATCTGATATGCAGATATATTAAAACTTATTTGGCCGATAAGCGATACCGATATTTTATATACGTTCTTTTGTCAAAACATATCTCTCTTATTTAGGCTTATTTGCTACAAAAATTGTGCAACAGCTGTAAGAGCTGGTGACATATATTCAGTAACAGCCATATGCATAGTACTTTAACTTGTATTAAATGAAATGTGTTAAATGTTATTTATTAGCATTAGTCACCTGTGATGCTGTCTCACTTGTGGAGGTTTGTTCCAGGTTCCTAGCTGCAGAGTGGGATCCTCTGCACTCCTGTGCATGAAGGACAGACTTTTTAAGTTCAAAGTTTTTGTCTATCCATTGTGCCGTAAGACTAATCATGCTAACGGGGCTAACACGACGTCCAAATGTCTGTGGTAAAACTCACCCAACAAGTCGTGCTATCAGCTATCAGCTTCTCAATGACGTCAGAAATGGCGGCTGGTAACTCGGGTAACGTTACGTCGGAAAAATATCTCCGACTGGGGACGATGTAGCGAGGCTCAACGTAGTCCATAAATCTTTGGAATCCGACATCCTCACCAACAAAAAAATAAAACTTCCACACAGCCGACAATTTGAATTTTCCTCTCTGCCATGAGATCAAGTAAGCGCACGTGACGTCATCGTGTTGTGCTGCCGCAAAAACAGCTCTTTTTATATCGGCGAGTTATTTTAATGGAATGGCTGTTGTCCGATATTGAACTTTAATGCTAATATCGGCCGATACCAATACCATGCCGATAATGTCGTGCATTCCTACTGAAACACTTTGGAACCACTGTCATGGATTAGAGTGGAGAACCTCAGCTATACTCCCCTTTAGAAAATGACAGAGGTGTACTTAATTTTTATTCATTTATAATTTGTTTACCTTTATTGTACCAGGTGAAATGTTTGAGAGCCAGTTCTCATTTACAATCATGACCTGGTCATGTGTTTTCTGCCTCAATGAGGGGATCACTAACACGAGTTTGAGTCACACTTACGTTACGTAAAACAGACCATTTCTGTCTGTTTATAACTACAAGTGGTCAAAAATGATTTAAAAACTCTCCAAATTGGCACCAGATTATCTGACATTTTTGGAGTAATCATCATTTTTTTTATATATATATAAAAAAAATTAAAATAGCTCAAATTTTGATTGGAGAATAACCTAAAATTTAAAAAGCATAAACAAACGTTAAAAAACAGCAGACACCTGCTGCAGGTCGTCATCACTTTTTACAGTAAAAATCCGACTATAATAAATGTAACTGGATTTTGGTCAAAGTGGTTTGAGAACAAAACTTTTTCCAGCCATCTCACCACCAGTGTTCAGCTTTGGCACGTCTGCTTTTCTTAGTAATGCCATGGCTGTTTAAACTGTGAATACTTCAGGGAAAAGTTTTAAAAACTTGAAGGGACATAAAATTATCCATCGGAAAAAAAATATATTTGGTTTCTAATCTGTTTTTACAGTTGATTAGCTAAAGAGGACAAACAGCCAAGCCCCTAATGAAAGAAGAAAACAGAATTACTATGAACTGTACAAACTTCTAAAAATATAGATTTTTCTTGTATGATGGAAAAATGAAACCTCTAGGTTTCTTCCACGTCCCTCATTTCCTCTTGTAGAAAACAGAGCTCTCTGTGGCTCGTCCAGAATAAACCTTTTAAACACATGGACCCAAAAAAAAAAAAACTGGAGCCCATATTTAAACCTCCTGAATTATATTTAATTGTAGAAAAACATGGCCATTTCCAGCCCTGTGGCTGAAGTTGAAAGCTGAGCTTACACCGAGAAGAGTTTGTTTTCACCGGCCTGTGAGCAGCAGCGGTGACCACCTAAAGCAGGATACAGGCCAAAACAGCAAGATACAAAAACTAAGAGCGTAGATAATGAATGAAAGGGAGAGAGAAAAAGAGGTTGAACGTGGGCGGGTTGAATAATGAGTGAGAGAGGGAGGTAAAGCCTCCTTCCATTCTCTCTCGTCTTGTGCTGCAGGGTTATTTTTAGCTACAATAGGGAGCAACACGGTGCTGTAGTGTAAAGGCAATAATTTTTGCTGCGGCACCGTCATCGTTCACTGCAACATCTCTGTCACAGCAAAGGAAACACTGAAACGCACGCATGAACACAACAGCTCGACGAGCACAGGCTTTGAAAAGACTTCATCAGTGTAAATAACAGCCTGCGTGTCATCCTGGGGTTTGTCTTTTAAAGAGTCAGCTTCATGGATATTGAAATTATCCAGTTCATACAGTTGTCAGTCTCTGAAATTTAGCTGACATCAATTTTCCTTCCCTAAACTGTAAAATAAAACAACTCAAACGTTACCCCCCTTTTTGTCATTTCAGCACACACGCTGACGTATCTCACTCTAAAGTGTCTCGTTTTTCACACGAGTGCTCTGAAAACAAACGTCCCCTCTCAGACGCCAAAGAGTGCGAGCGTGTCAAGTCAAATCAGCTTGGATAAACTGAGCCCTAACACATGCACGTTCACGCACACACACACACACAAATATATTCCCTAGCTGACATTTACCAGAACCAGGAGAAGACATCCTATCTGAGTATCTGAATCAATAGCTTCTCCTAAAAGAATTAAACACAATGCAGATGATAGTTGTTGTTTTTTTTTACAGAAATCAAAATCTATTTTTTACATTTCTAAATGGAATGCTCCCTCTTTCCTGCTTACAATACAGAGCTCAGAAGGTGAAGTAATTAAAGATCACCTTATTTGTTCAAAAGCACATCTCAGCTGTAACCTGAAAGAAAAAGGCCTCTGAGAGGGAGAATTTGCTCATTAACGTATGGCGTTCTGTACACGTATTAATTTGCTGAAATGTATCTTCTCTGTAATTAAAAGAACGACTAATTGCAGCTTTGAATGCATAGTTATCTCCTCTTACCAGCATAATGGGATTCACACTGTTTTGTGCAAATTTATCAAGTATGCCTGGGACACAAACTTATCACAGAATGTAAGAAGACCAAGCTGATATTTAGACATCAATACTGCTGAATAGCTATAAGTGAAAAAGATACTCTGCATTTGATGTAGCATGACTCACAGCCCCACATTGCTATGCAGAGCATGCAGTTATGGCAGACAACTGGACAGAATATCTATCTATGTGATGGAAAGTATACAGCTGATGATGGGGAAGGACTGGCATATGAAACGATCACGTTAACTAAAGGCTTCAAAGCAGAGCTGTACCATGAGAAAGAAAGCTATGAGTAATTGGGAAACCAGAAGAGAATCACACAATTAGTGTGCAAGACAGTCAACAGTTTTTGGACAACTTTAACTGAGTGGAATGGTTCAGATTCCACTCAGTTATTTTCATGTATAATCTGCTGTCAATGGCTCATTAAAGTCACTGTAATGATATGCCTGTGTCCCTCACTCCCTTACAGCAAATTTAAAAGGCAGACAGAAACAGACTGAAAAGGAAGCCTCAAACAAACACAGTGAAAAATCTAAGTGGATCTAACAAATATTTTAACTGTGAGAGGCAGGAAATTGATAACCTTGCTGCGTAGAAGTAGACAAAAATGTCAGTAAGAAGAGCTCGTTTGCAAAAGATCTTAAACATTTAGACATTTTTAAAGTGTGTGACATCATCCACAGCCAGTGCGACATTTTGTGCAGAAATCTTTAAAAATCACAAAACTGATATTTTTCACCTGCTTTGTCAAAATACCAATGATCATCAATAAAGGCTTACTGGCAACTGAATAATTAAAAACTGAAAATACAGATAATTCCACATACATAAATCACCTATAAAACAGTAGTGAAATACTGCACAACACCAGAAATATGGTCAAAGGACCTTATGTTGAGCTAAACTGAGATTATTCTTTTGTGGCAGCATCATTATGCTAAAGGTGGTATCGTTCTTGCAAAGTTTTAGCTAAGACGGAACAAGAACCTTTTCTAAAAATTGACAACTAAATTGTAGGAAAATGTTTATCTCACCTGTGATGAGCTCTCGAACCTCCATGTCGTTGGTCTTCCTCAGCAGACGGACAAGAGCTGGGATGCCATCACAGTTCTTAATGGCCACTTTGTTCTCATTGTCTTTGCCATAGGAGATGTTCCGCAAAGCGCCACAAGCCTTGCGGTGAACTTCAGACTTGGGATGATCCAAAAGCCCCACAAGAACAGGGATCCCCTTTAGTTGGCGCACATCCTTCTTAATTTTATCATTCTCATAGCACAGGTGCTGCAGATAGGCAGCAGCGTTGGACTTGACTGGGTCAATAGGATGGCCGAGCATGGCAATGACCTCCGGGAGATCAGGGTCCCGCCAGCGTGGGTCCTTGCGGATGCTGTCAATGGAAGGCGAACGTCGGCCACCCATTCTATCTAGACTGGCCATGCTCCCCCTCTCGGGCTGAGCAAGTGGTGCTGAATACATGCCATGGATGTAAGGGTGGCGCTCATCAATCAGCTCTGCCTCAACGGGGTCATCTGGATACACTCTGCAAAACAGGAGAGGACAGTTAGGACCCTTAGGATGGAAGAGATAAATGGAAGGTGACTCCGACTTGTTTGAGAAAAATTAAACAGCCACAAAAAAACTTTGAGGGAAGCCAAGTGAGATGAGAGTCACTGACAAAAGAGAAAAGGTAAACGCGAGGACAAGGTGATCTAGGGTTTGGATCTGTTATTATCAAGTTTGTCAGGGGAACTGTGATGACAATCCTTTGCAAGAAGTGAAATGATTTGCAGCAATCTGCTTTTTCTTCTCTGTCTGGTAGAAGTAACAAATATGTCAAACTTCAACAAACTGAGTTGTAAAGAAAGTGACAGGGAGACAGGAAAAGATGGCACAAAGAATGATTTTTTCCCCCACAAAGCTACAATGGCATACCAATAAAAAAAAAAGTAAAAGCTTTGCGGTAAAGGCTTGTGAAGTACTTCTTTATAAGCAACCCAGAAAAAGGGATTTGAAATATCTTCCCTCAGGGAGCAGAGAAAAGAGCTATGCAATCTCCCCAGGGAGGACTGTGAGCCCCTACAGTGGCTCCAATGCTCTTTTGGTCCAAACACTTAAATGCAATTGCTCAAATGTTAATGACCAACACTTACGGATTTCTCAATTAGCATTATCCTCATTAGCATTACTGGTAATACTGTTGGAACCTTAAACAGTATAGAGCTCTACTTGTTTTTTGTGACAGAATAAATGGCAAAGTGTTCAACGGGAGGTTTCCAACAATGATTTGCTATTTCCGAAGCCTCTTAAGAGTCTGAAGTGTATGGTTCTTTACAGCTTCGTACATTTTTTATGGGAACATGGGCAGAAATATAGGTGCTCAATTTCAGTGACAGATCATTTGTTTCTATATTGCAGGTTACTTATTTTTACTTAAGGCTCTTTCATCATAGGGAGGATTTTTCACTTTCAATGCCCAATCTGATGATGCAGAATCAGAGGAGCTACATTTAACACCGCTGACACACTGACTAGAATATTTATTGCCTGCTACTGAAAGGCAGAAGGTGGAGATCATGTTTTAGGCTACGTCTCTGTGTGCATGTTCATTTGTCACATTAACAAAACATCTCATGAATTACTGGAAGGATTTTATTGAAATTCCCAAAAAACAATCTTTCATTGTGCAAGTACGGCTGAGTAACTTTTGATATCAAACCAATTCAAGATGGCTGCCATAGCTAAGCAACTTTGGCCAACACAAAAATGGCAACAAAAGTCAAGTTTAAATATGTTGAGCTAAAAGTTGGTGTGGTAGTAGCTGAGAAGCTAATAGATTATGCTAGATTTTGTGATATTGCATAAGACTACACTAGCACTACAGTGGGTATCTAGTTATTTGAATAATAGGAGGCAATTTGTGCAGGTAAACAATGCAAGATCGGAATTTTATGTTAATGGATGTGGAGTTCCTCAGGGCTCTGTGTTGGGACCAAAGTTGTTTATTTTGTATGTGAATGATCTGGTTGATGTGTCAGGGCTTTAGAAGTGTGTCTTATTTGCCAATGATACCACAATTTTTTGTTCGGGTGAAGATATTGAGCGGATGTTAGAGATGTTACAGGCAGAATTCGTAAAAATACAAACTTGGTTCCAACTTAATAAGTTATCATTAAATTTGGAAAAAAAAAAAAAACGTGATATTTAGTAATAGAAAGAAAATTATCGACGTCCCATTTAAAACTGACAGTATTGAAATTCATTGTCATAGTCATCATTCACTCAATATAGAAATCTCAAATAAATTACTTGAGAATAAAAATAGCAAAATCAATTGCATTACTGTATAAAGTAAAAGAGTTTTGAATGACAATGCTTTGTATAAATTGTATTATGTAATGATTGTTCCATATTTAATCTATTGTATTGAAATTTGGGGAAAGCATGCAAAACAATTATAAATCCTATTATTATTTTACAAAAAAGAGCTATAAGAATTATTTGTAGCAAGTGCTATGGTCACCCAACAAATATATTATTTCATCAGTTGAAATTATTAAAAATTTATGATTTGGTTGAATATAATATTTTACAAGTCATGTATAAAGCTCATTAAAAATATTACCCCCAAATATTTAATTAAAATTTGTTAAAAGAGAGTCATTATAACCTTAAGGTAATGGAAATGTTTGTAAAACCTCCATTTAGAACTAGTCTGAAGGAGCTGTGTTGTAATACGATTGTGGGATTGTCTTGATATCACCATAAAAATTTCTAAAACAATTTATACAATGTTTAAAAAGATGATAAAGTTAAAGTTGTTAGGAAAGTATGCTACCATGTGAAGGATATCTGATGGTTTTTGTTTCCACTTTGGAGACTGTTCAATCCTTGTTTCAATCCAATTGTTGTTTGTTTGTAGTTATTTTATATTTGTTTAAATAAGGGGCAGATAAAATAATTATTTTCTTCTTTCTGCACCTTTTTCATTCATTTTTTTTCTTTTTAATGAATTTGTTTTGTTTCTTTCGAATGAAAGAATAAATGAATAAATAAAAAGACTGCATATCATTTTCAAGATGTGAACAAAAAGAATACAACTCCACCATTTCTCAAAAGATGATCTTAGTTTACGGTTTTGACATGAAAATCACTTTTTTGCATTCTTTCAGAGATTGCTAGGCCTTTAATTTAGAAAAGTATTTCATTACAGAAAGACAAGTCTGCAAGGCATTTTCTAATAGGGAGTGTAACCAAATACGAGTTGTGTATTTATGCATAACCATTACCAATCCCTGACCCACATCACAGTTGGACACTTACCCTCATGGTATAAATCTGTTGTACAATCGTTGTTGATACATAAAGCAGTGTCCAAAGTTGGTAGATGGCAAGAAATGTTATACAAAACTCAAATTTATAGTACTTATGGGATTTTACAGTTGTTTCCTGGGTATCCAGAGAAGGTTATGGTGGGGTCTGCATGCTGTCTTCCTTTAAAAAGTAGCTCTGATATATGCTTTGCAAAATATATTGGCTTTTATGACATTTATTTTACTTTGTGCATTTGCCTGCCAGAGAAGTCAATACAAGACGAACAGAGGTAAACTTCTACCTGAACAATGTGTCAAAATATTAAACCATCTCTTTGTGATGGATGGATGGATGGAAGAAGCCACAGAGGCTGTGGAGCCTTAAAAGATATTCAACTGCTTCAAGTTAACGGAGTTAAAAGAGTTGTGGTGTTGTAACACAAAATGGGTTTTTACTGATGAACTAATCTAATCATAAATATAAAAATGAGTTTGTTTTATAGTGTTGTGGAACTAGTGGGTGAGCCACAAACCCTCACAGGTAGCTTGAAAACACAGTGTAAAAGGAAGGGAAAACAGAATGAGCTTAGCGCTCATCATCTGTGGACTGCCTGCAACTTTGAGGTTTGGTTAAAAATGCTGAGATGAAAGACACTTTATGGAAAGCATGCAAAACTTGCATGTATGTACATATACATGTGCTGGTAGTTATTAATGCTTCCTTGCAGTTACTACAAGATCTAACCACACTCCCACATTTCAAGGCCAAAATCCTTCTCTTTTTTTGGAGCAGTGGAATAAATGACATGTCAATGGAAGTGAGGGCTGAAATAACCCATGTGAAGAAAAAAAAAGCCTTTCCCATTTCAAAATCATCATTAGCTCTCAAACCAACATATATAAACCACAACCATCTCTATTTCTTTCTGGTGTCATGTTTCACAATTGTGTTTCCCACACACTTTGGCACAAATATAATATGTACAGTTGTGTAGATTGTGTCTCATTTAGATCCGGGCTGATGCGGCACAGCTGACTGATGGGAATGTCAGGATTTGCATTTAAATTGGCAGCATTGTGTGGACAGTGATGGGTGAATTCACAGTGTGTGAAAAGCCTCTCTGCTGCCAGATGCAATACTGTGTGTGTGATTACAGCAGATCACTCTCCTCGTGTTAATCGAGCTGCTTAATGTCTGGGCTATCTGAGTATCTGTGCGTTCATTTAGGGATGCCCGACTGCACTTGATTTGAGCTTGGATATAGAATGTGTGCATGTGTGCACGTCACCAAACATCTATGAAACCAGAGTTTCTCACATCCTCACTGTCATCTTCTTCCTTTTTTGCTGATTACTTTCATCATCTGTTAGTCAGAGCTGTACTTCTGCAGACCCATCAAAGACAAACAAATGAAGGGATTACATACTCAGAAGATGTTTGCATCTCATATGTACGCAAAGAAAGTGGAGGATTAGAAAACTCAAATATAGCATAAACAAAATCAAATGTTGATTTGTTTCACTTTCATTTAAAGCCTATTGGCAAATGTAAAGCAGTGGAAAAGCACCAACTTGGTCAGAGTTACATCATTGATAAGGACGCATGAACGTTAGTGAATGAGCCTAACATTCCCATCTTTCTCAATTAAGTGATGAGTAACTGGGAGTATGTGTGCGTACATGTATACATGCGTGTGTGAATGGTGGCTAGATGGAGGTGGGTGCAGGTGAAGCAGGGTTGATTGTCCAAGGAGAGATGAACCATTAGAGATTGGCTTGCAGCCACCACATATTCCGGCAAAGTTCAAAAGCAGATGTTAATCACACTAGCACAAGGGAACCAACATTCTCAGAAAGGTGTTCATAGACACACTCGGTATCACTAAAGATGTATATAAGTGCTATGTATTGTCATCATTGTATGTTTCTATACAATGACGAAACTGATTCTCTGCATTTAACCCATCACACCAGAGATACACCCAGGTAGAGCAATGGGCAGCTTTGTAAGCACATAGGGAGCAATTAGGGATTAGGTGTCTGTTAGTTACCGTATGTTCCACTGTACTTGTCGCACCGCCATACAAGTCGCATCAGTCCAAATATGTCTAAAAAAATGGAAAAATCCATAAACGTGTCGCTTCGCTGTATATGTCGCACCTATTACGCGTCACCGCTGACGCGTCGCATTTGTTACATGTCACTGCTGACAACCCGGAAATGTGTGTCGGTGTTGTGCCAAAAATCAATGGGCTGCCAAATGGAAGCCAAGGGAGCGTGCACAGGAGGACTTTAACAAGAATTTAACCAGATTAACACTTAAAAACAATTATTTGTTTGCTCAAAATTATAGTAAAGGTGTGTCTCAGTTGAACGTTTACTTAATAAATGCACTTTAATGGTCAAATCAGCTGCATTTCGCTAGGGCAGCGCAGCAAAATGAAGCTGAGGTTGCGCCAAGCAGCGAGCAGAACGAAGGTGGAGGGGAATATGGCAAGCCGATAGTGTTATTAAGAGCTGGTGAATATTCTCAGTCATCCAGGACATTGTAAGTTCAAAAAAGTTTGACAAAAAAAAAAAACGTATAAATTGTAATAAATAAAGTCCAGTAGTTTTTGTCTTGAACTTTTTTGAATTTGTCATAATAGCCACGTTTACCTATTACATGATACAATGGCATGCCTCACTGCTACTACTACTCTGCTGCCATCAAGTGGCTGAAAGTGGTACTGCTCATTTTTGTCAGTCAGAATGAATGAAAACGGTTATATCTCAGCCAAAAATTTGTTTATAAATATGGGAAAAAATCTATAAATACGTCGCTTTGGCCTGTATGTTGCAGGACATGTAACTTGTGCAAAAAAAAACATGACTTATAGGCCAAAAAATACAGTATTAGGATTGTTTTAGGAGGAATGGGGTGGAAAGATGCAGTTACTATCCAAACAGTTTTTCCTCGCCTGCAAAGAAAGAGGAAAAAACAAAAGCACCTTTCTCACTCAGTAGCTAAATTTGAAGCACCCTTATGTCAAACATTCAACAAGTATACAAAAACTGGAGGCTTTAAAACCCCACAAAACCAAGAATGATATTATTTTATATTTGCAAAATTCTGAACTCTTCCCCTTTCACAAATGACCCTGGCCCTTGTCTAAATCCACTACACTCTCTTCTTTACCTTTCTTGTGCACTCAAAGTTGCTTTGGATGGTTCATCCCAAGTTCTTACACCATCATTTTCCTTCAACACTTCTATGGTTTGCAACTTCACAGTTCCTTCAGTCTCCCTCTCATTTGCACACACACATACAGTATTTTGTCTTGCAGTGATCTTCATTCCCATTTCTCCAGAGCATACCTCCACCTCTCCAGGCTCTATTCCACCTGCTCCCTAACTCACTCCTTAATGGTCTCCACTGCAGAATACGTCAAATACCTACAAACATCATAGTCCATGGGAACCCCTACCTGACCTCATACATCAACCTGTTCAATGCAAACTAAAAGAGGCTCAGAACTAATACCTGATTTACAGTGATCCCTCACCTATCGCAGGGGTTACATTCCAGAGACCCTCGCGGTAGGTGAAAATCCAAAGTAGTGGCGTTATATTTATTTTATTATTTATATATATTTAAGGCTTTATAAATTCTTCCCACACTCTTATTACCCTTTCCCTCTCTCTTATAAACACTTCAGTCTTTCCTCTACATTATACAAGCAGGGCGCTCCGAACTATCAACAGAACCGAGCGCCCTGCCTACTGAAACGAACTGCGCATCAAACCCACCCCCCTCATAGCGCTAAGCTAGTGGATGCGCAATACAGGCGCGCTAGCTAAAATACAAAAGGCAGTGCTCATGCTGCCTCTTTATGCTGACACCCCGCACCCCCCGGCTCAAAAATTGTGATACAAACAACACGCAGCTCCGATGTGTCTCCATCAAAAACAATCTGGATCTTCTATGTTGTATATTTTTCTATCAACACGCCTAAATAATGTTATTATTTTGTAGAGCTCTTCCTTGACATGGGACCACACTGTCTTTAACTGATTATCACCTCATATCTTAACCTGGCTTGAAAACTGCATTTTAGGATTGAATGCAACATATGAATGTAGTTGTGCTTGGTTTTAGAGGGCGCCTTAAGCCTTAATGATTTAATATATAGAATTTGTTGTTAACCATAAAGTCTTAAAGTGAAGCACAAACAGAGAACCTCCAACAACAAATCATCATTCCCATCCACATGCCTACATACAATGGACTCTACTGTGGAGGCAAAATGAGTGCATGGCGCCAATACTGAAAGTCATTTTAGTACTAAATATCTTCATTTTTGTCTGTGTATAATTGAAGGCTTGCATGAGATGATAAGCTGTAATTAGAGCGCTTTAAATCTAAGATTCATTACAGCACTTTGGAGATGCTGGTCCCTTCTTGGAAGAATACTAATTACAGCCTGGGTGCTTAGAAGAGTCAGAGTACTCCAGACGAAGGGAGTGTCACTTTTACTTCAATGAAATAAAATGTGTAAAGCATAGTACATTAGTTTTTTATTTATTTTTATTAAGCTGATGTGAATGTAGGAGATATTAAAGAAACTCAAAGAATAGATTTGGAACACATTTCTTGCTACAATGAGCCAGATTTGTTGGCATTTGGCCATTTACTGTATGTAGGCGGCTGTCAGTGAATGTGTCTCAGTATGTATGTATATGACTGTTAGGGCTGTTGTGACACATGTAAGGCAGGCTACAAATTGCCTGTCACAGCAAGCACCTCTCACTAGGTGGATGGAGTGACTTGTTTTCTGAAGATGGGGATTTTATTGAGTGTGTGTGTGTGTGCGTGTGTGTGTGTGCGTGTGTGTGTGTGCGTGTGCGTGTGCGTGTGTGCGTATGAGAGTCAGAGCAAAGTCAGTCCTGTTTAAAGACAGAGTCTGATTAAGAATCTTCTCTTTTGAGCCTCGTGTGTATCATCACTGCAGGAGCCTTTATATCCAGCATGTTGCAAATTCATAAGCATGTCAACACACGTTCAGCTAAGAAGCCAGGAACATTAATGCTTCTCGATCCATGGCCAAGACCAAAAAACACACACAGACACACTGTGGTCGTCTTACTCTGTCTTGCCTTTAACCTTTTTGTCTGTGTTTCTTTAGGACTGACTTGATATCAAATGTTTTATTTTCAGATTATGTAAAAGTGCAGAAAGCTTGAAATTATCCATCTGCTTCAGATCAGTGATCAAAAAGAAGTATTTTACTTACACTTACACAACTTCTATACCTTTCTTCAATTTACTTGAAGATGGACATTTTTCTACTTAAGCTCCCTCAAGATGGGTGACAACAAATGGTGCTTGGCCACTGCCTTAACTGTCATCGGTCCCGCACCAGATAAGGGCCTACCCACTGCTGGTACTCACCCCCACTCAGCCCAGTTTATGGAACAATCTTGTTCGTGGTTCCAAGCGAACTGCTTCGAGGCGACAATTTTGACATAAGTAGAGAGCAGTCATTGATTGGCCAACAGAGCTATGTCCCTGGATGACCTGTTCAGTAAAACTGCAAACTACATCTGAACCTCCATTTCCTCTCTGGTCGTGTAAAGTGTGTTGTTTTTACTAGTTTCTGGTATGGAAGCTCCAAAAATAGTGCCATGAACCATTGATGAGGTACAGACCTTCCTAACTTTATTGGCCAATGCTAGGATTCAGCGTGAGCTGGACGGACACAATACATGAGCACATTTACAGAGATATTGGAGATGATGGTTCCACATGGCTGCACCTGAACTTTTAAGCAGAGCTGGGATAAGCTAAAGAAAGTGAAGTCCAATTATAGAACGAATAAGGACCACAACGAGCAAAGTGACTTGAACACAATGGCCTGTTACAAATCTGTCCACTATACATTAACAATCGCACCCACAGAGCGGGGAAATAAGTCACAGTGGCAAATAACCTACACCTGAGAAGAATCGATAACATGAGAGCCAAGTGGAGTAGCACCTATCAAAGGTAAAGCGGCTAAACTAATTAAAAGCTATTACGAGACAAGGGGGAGTAGTGGCGCAGAGGTTAGAGAAGGTGGACCTTTGATCATAAGGTCACCGATTTGACTCCCCGAACCGACTACATCAAAATGTGGGTGAAAAAGGTCAAACACCCACACCTGCCTTCATCCTCATTTGTCCCACTCTGGACCCTTGAGCAAGGCCCTTAATCCCCATCATCTGCTCCCCTGGGAACCCTAAATGGCAGTTCTCTGCTCCACACAGAGGGCTGTGGTAGCTTGGCGGTCTGTGATTGCGTCAGGCAGGGCATCCAGCGTAAAAAAATAATTGCCAAATCATCATGTGAGCTAGTTCACTTTGAGCTCCCCTGAATATGGGAGCAACCAAAGAGGAAAAAAGGACAAGGGTCATGTCTTGTCTTCAATCATTCATGTCTTCATACTTTTGACACAAACACATATTCACGTCCATTTCAAGCTAAGTGGCAATCAAAGCCTTGTGTCTTTCTATGTTTTCATTTTCAAGCAAGTTGCTCAAGGACAAATATAGTACTATAGTGTAACTTTACAGCAAGAACAAGATTAATATTATTTTTGTTAGCATGCCTCTTATTTCCTCAAAGAGAGTATGTGCTCATGCTTAAAAACAGGAATTTAATGTCAGGCAAAAAACAAGATGTTCATTGTGTGAACTTGCACACTTTCCTGAAACCATTTCCAATGGGCTTTTTAAGCTATACTATTGAAACTAAGTTTTTGTGTTTATTCTTACCTGACTCTGTGCATATCACGAAGAGGTTCCCTGTGAGTGCGACCCCTGTTGTGCCCCGGCAGGGTGCGGCGATTGGCAGTGGAATAGTCAGGTTCCAGCTCATACGGTTCTTCATCTTCAGGCCCCAAACTACGACGATCGTCCTCTAAGCCATAAGGCTCTGGCTGGAAGCGCTCCGGTTGTGAACGGTTTAGATCCACATTGCTGCTTCCCATTGGCACCTGTGGCTGTGCCACATGACCATAATCATCCTTACGAATAGGCAGTGTGTAGCTGTTTTCTGGCCTGTAACTGTTGGGCATGTAGGGATAGCGCGGTGGCCGGAAATTGACCCCACGAGACAGGCTACCATAGTTGTCTGTCAAATCAGCATATCCATCATGCAGACCATAGTGGCGAATATATTGGCTCTCAGGTGTCTCGCCATATGAGTCATAAGAGTTGTTATAGGCGCGCGTCAGAGTAGAGGTTGCTTGAGGCGTTATGAAGCGGTCACTTCCATTCTTCAAGTAACGTCTATCAATGGAATCGGTGTAGCTACTCAATGGAGACGTCCCCTCAGGCAAGGGCAATCCATCTGGGCCAAGAGGTACCTGACGCACTGTCCGAGTGGTTACTGTCTTTACCATCTTAGTTACCTGTAAAACAGATGACATATACCTGTCAGTTCTTTGGCTGTATCATAAGATGCAAAATGCACATAATGAAAAAGAAATTTAAAGTGACAGTTATTCATCAGATTAACAAATGTGTATCAATCTCAATGTAAAGAACATAAATCTACGTACAGTGAGGAAAATAAATATTTGAACACCCTGCGACTTTGCAAGTTCTCCCACTTAGAAATCTTGGAGGGATCTGAAATTTTCATGTTAGGTGCATATCCACTGTGAGAGACATACAGTAATCAAAAAAATAATAATCTGGAAATCACAATGTATGATTTATTTATTTGTGTGTTACCGCTGCAAATAAGTATTTGAACACCTGTGAAAATCAATGTTAATATTTGGTACAGTAGACTTTGTTGGCAGTTACAGAGGTCAAATGTTTCCTGTAGTTTTTCACAAGGTTTGCACACACTGCAGCAGGGATTTTGGCCCATTCCTCCACAGATCTTCTCTAGATCAGCCAGGTTTCTGGGCTGTCGCTGAGAAACAAGGAGTTTGAGCTCTCTCCAAACATTTTCTATAGGGTTTAGGTCTGGAGACTGGCTAGGCCACTCCAGAACCTTGATATGCTTCTTACGGAGCCACTCCTTGGTTCTCCTGGCTGTGTGCTTCGGGTCATTGTCATGTTGGAAGACCCAGCCACGACCCATCTTCAATGCTCTAACTGAGGGAAGGAGGATGTTCCCCAAAATCTCGCAATACATGGCCCCGGTCATCCTCTCCTTAATACAGTGCAGTCGTCCTGTCCAATGTACAGAAAAACAGCCCCAAAGCATGATGCTTCCACCCCCATGCTTCACAGTAGGGATGGTTTTTTGGGATGGTACTCATCATTCTTCGTCCTCCAACCACAGCGAGTGGAATTAAGACCAAAAAGTTATATTTTGGTCTCATTTGACCACATAACTTTCTCCCATGACTCCTATGGATCATCCAAATGGTCATGGGCAAACTTAAGACGGGCCTGGACGTGTGCTGATTTAAATAGGGGAACCTTCCAGGCCATACATGACTTTAAACTATGACGTCTTAGTGTATTACCCACAGTAACCATGGAAACAGTGGTGCCAGCTCTCTTCAGGTCATTGACCAGCTCCTCCCGTGTAGTTCTGGGCTGATTCCTCACCTTTCTTAGGATCATTGATATGCCATGAGGTGAGATCTTGCATGGAGCCCCAGTCCGAGGGAGACTGACGGTCATGTTTAGCTTCTTTCATTTTCAAATAATTGCTCCAACAGTTGATCTTTTTCACCAAGCTGCTTGGCAATTGCCCCGTAGCCATTTCCAGCCTTGTGGAGGTCTACAATTTTGTCTCTGGTGTCTTTGGACAGCTCTTTGGTCTTTGCCATGTTAGTAGTTGGAGTCTTACTGATTGTGTGGGTGGACGGGTGTCTTTATGCAGCTACCGACCTCAAACAGGTGCTTCTAATTTAGAATAATAAGTGGAGTGGAGGTGGACTTTTTAGAGGTGGACTAACAGGTCTTTGAGGGTCAGAACTGTTGCTGATTGGCAGGTGTTCAAATACTTATTTGCAGCAGTAACACACAAATAAATTATTAAAAAAAAAACTTACATTGTGATTTCTGGATTTTATTTTATTTTTAAGATTATGTCTCTCACAGTGGGCATGCACCTAAGATGAAAATTCGAGACCACTCCATGATTTCTAAGTGGGAGAACTTGCAAAGTTGCAGGGTGTTCAAATACTCATTTTCCTCACTGTATGTTCAAACACATTCCGATTGTCAACCTGAGTACTATGGGTTATTATAATGTTTCTAAGTGATGTCTATTATAGAGCCATCTAGTCTGAAGTAGTGTAAGTGCTTTTAATATTTTACTTTGCTAACAAACGTTCTTACAAATTAAAATTTAAGTTGTTTGAACAAAAACAGTTCTCAACCTCAAAAATGAAACTCCATTGATGCAAACAAATGCATCTCTTTTAAGGTCTGATTGTCATCAGTCAGATGTGTCTGAATTTATTCACTGGAACAAGAGGAATTATTTAATATACTCAATGCTTAGCTATAACATTTTGCATGCATTAAGTGTGGAATCAGCGGACTGAGTGCTCAGGTTTGTGTGGTAACAGAAACATCTTGAAATGCAACTGCTGCTCCACTGGACCTTGAATCCTGAGTGGCCCCAAAGGGAGCAAGGTAACATCCAACTCCATACCCTTGGGTTTGCAACAACCAGACTAGAACATATTTTTTTCTCATGCTCACTTCTTTTTTTAGCTAAATCTCTCTACTGCTTCTGCTGTCTCAGTAGCTAAATAAATAAATAAATCAAGCACGACATCCCAACTATCTCTCTGGGCTCTCTGTCTATATAGAAACCAATTTGCTGCCCAGTGAATTCTGCTATGGCCAATAATTGGCTATTTTGTCTGCAGATATAAATTCATCTTAAAATTAATGAGGTTGATGAAAATCAATTATCATCTGCAGGTGCGCAGATCTGATGCAATACATGTCCTGCGTATAAAGGTGATGCTGAGAAGTTTATTCTCATTTAAAGAGCATTAATTTACAAAGAAATGGAGATAATAAAATGCTCTTTGCTCATTCCTGCTTCTGATGAGTTTAGTTTTTAACACCAGCTCTCCTAAATGTAAAGTGATATCTTTAAACTCACCAATCAATAGAATTGTTTCACTTTTAATCAGCAGTGAGTTAAGGAATATAACAATATCAGAAAGCACAAGGAAGAATTAACCTCTGCCTCACAGAAGGGAGTCAAGTGCATTAAAAACAGCAAATCGGTTGTTTAACACAGTATCCTCATTAACTCAGCTGAAACAAATAAGACATTTACTCTGGCCTCGTTTTTTTATTACACCCTGACTGAGCTACAGAGCAAAGCCCATTTCATGAACATCAAGGTTTGTTTCCATCTTCTAAGTAATTACTGAGTAGTATTTTCACTGTCGCCCTCTCTTGACTTTGCACATAGAAAATTGACAGTTCATATAATTGAGTTCCATCAGCTAAAAGATATGTAGGACTTCTGGATAACAAACTCATTTCCATCTACATGAATCACAGTGAACCATATTCTGCTGTCCATCCTGGGACTTAATGTTAACTATGAACCAAAGACAAATCAGAACTGCATTTAATGTTGAGCATGATGCAATACACTGGCATACCAAAAATAATATTTTAATCTATCTATAGTTACTTTATTTTTAGAAATATGCTGATTTTTGTTTTTTCTTGCTCATACCATTGAGTCAAATCATTTGTGTTGTACATTTTAAAAGAGACAAGTCAAATGTGTCCATTTTTTTGACATGTTCAAAAACTAACATGCAACATTCTGGCATTTGAGTTTAAATACAAATTGCAACATGCTCTCAATACTTTTACAAAGTCAAGCAAGTTATTTTTTACAAAGTAAAAGAGTTGGCCAGTTTACAATGTACTGTAATGGTTTTCATTTTGGAATATAGACTTTTTATACTCAGTGTAACATTGCAGGAGTAAAACTGGCATATCTAAAACTAAAAGGTCTAAGAGAGAAACTTAAGCCAGTATTTCACTTGCAACAAGCCGATACCGGCACTCCTTAGAGTGTTTTCTAAATGTCTCAGAACATGTGAGGAGACAAAACAGATTCTCAGTGCAGGTGTACTGTGGTTTGTGGATGCTGCTTACAGAGAAAGCATCACCTACACTGCTTGTGTTTTTGCCAACATAATTATTTTAGGAGCGTAATGGATGATTTGAATAAAAATATGTTTTGTAATTTCTTCCGTCTTGAGATCTGGGGTTATTCAGAAAACATCCAGGGCTGCAGCTGTGGATGTCAAAGTCTAACTGTGCTGATGAGAAATAATAAGAAGATGGTCCAAATCTGCATACAGTATTTTCCATTTCAAAAGTGTACTACAATAAATTTATTCATAAACTTGGGTGTAGCTGCCAATATGAATAGAAAGCAGGCCAAGCCAGGCCACAATATGGGCAATGAAAAAAAATGTGCACAACCTAGAATACAATTCTACAAGTCATGCACACAAAAAAGACCCTGAATTTCAAATACTGGCAAAGCAAAACAGCTTCTTGGCTCACTAACTGCAAACACCACCAGTTCCATATTGTCAAGTGCACCATTGTTTGACATAAATACTTTGAACATATCGTACCATCTGGTCCACAAGAAGCCTTCACTCGAACAAACTACTGTACTGTGTAATTCACCTCATTCATGCAGCTGTCTTCTATTTAAAAGTAGGAAGTTGTATTAATGCAAGAAAAATATATACTGTGGGCATCTTATCATTGACATACACCAAATATAGCTAGTGCTTTCAAAATACATTTACCTGCAGTGAATCAGAATCAGAATAAGCTTTATCGTTGTACCGAAATACAGTGAAATTATGTTCGTACAGTCGTCCGAAAGATGGGCGGAGCGCACGTTGCTGCTGCTCCTAAGAGCGCAGCCTCTTATTCTTTTTAGATAGGAAAAAGGGGGGAAAGCCATGAGGAGAGGATAGTGGTATTACAAAAAAGATCTCTTCACACCTTGTCATTATCAGGACACGATCTTTCAGACGACTGTACTTACATGTTCTTGTTGTATTTCGGTGCAATGATAATAAAGCTTGTTCGGATTCTGATCCTGATTTAAGACATTAAAAAACTATACCAGCAAGCACATTTATAACACATTACATATGTATTTGATGGCAAGATGGTGAGACTTGTCAATGAAGCACTTCCAGATAAAACCATAGTCCTGTTAGGATGTTGTCAGTTGGTACAGTTTCTGATAAGCCTTCACAGAAGTTCTCGGGGGTGCGTGATAGACTGCTTTCTCTGTTTACACATATCCCAGGAGAAATTCGATGTCTGCCTGCTTCAAGGCTGAAAAGGGGAGTCAGATTCAGATGAGCCACAGTTGTTGATTTTTTTCAGGCAGACTGTTATTTCTCGTCAGCCTTGAGTTCTGCTGGTACTTTTAATCCAAAATGTCCAGATTTGTGGGCATTCCACTGCTCCGTGCTTATTAGCTCCCTCCAAGGTCGTCCCCAACATGCTGGTGAGACCCAGAAGCCGTAAATGGCCTGCGATTCTCACAAATCGCTTCTATCTTGTGGTTTAACTCGTAAACCAGCAGATTTTGAGTGTTCGAAGCCCAAACCAAACCTGCAGACATGGTCAGCAGCTTTGCCATGGCCAAAACTGCTGCTGCCGTCTTCTTTAACAGCCGATAACATAGGTATCAGACGGTGCCAAAAAGCAGAAACCCTGCCATCATGATTCCAATATCTTCGGCATCCTCCTGAGAGAATACGGAAAGGCACATCAGATCCACAACATATCCTGCCGCATGCATCTCAGCGGAGCATGAGGGTTCTCCAGGACCCTGTCACTTTGTTGAAATGTTTTTTATCAATTTCGTTAAAGTCCAGCTGACCAGATCCATGACAGTAGTTTACGTTTTAGAAGATGTGTAAATAAAAGCTCCGATAAACAAGACAGAAAGCGAAAAAGCAAGAGGAGGACGAGAGAAGGAAGATATGCATCCGTCTTGCACGAGAGCATGTGACGAAAAAAAAAATTTTAATTGCTATACTAATAAGCAATGTGGTAATTACATCACATTAAATAATAGCGTTAGGATGCATACAAATAAACATAAGATGTGAGAATGTTGATGCTTACAAATCAAAATACTTAAAACCAGAATGGAATCTTCGGATATTTTCTAAATCTGTCAAGACGAAGCCAAAACAAAACCTCTGAAAGTTTTTACTCATCTACAGTGCCTTGTGGAAGTATTCGGCCTCCTTGAACTTTTCAACCTTTTGCCACATTTCAGGCTTCAAACATAAAGATATAAAATTGTAATTTTTTGTGAAGAATCAACAACAAGTGGGACACAATCGTGAAGTGGAATGAAATTTATTGGATGTGTCAAACTGTTTTAACAAATAAAAAACTGAAGAGTGGGGGGTGCAATATTATTCGTCCCCTTTACTTTCAGAGCAGCAAACTCACTCCAGAAGTTCAGTGAGGATCTATGAATGATCCAATGTTGTCCCAAATGACTGACGATGATAAATAGAATCCACCTGTGTGTAATCAAGTCTCCGTATAAATGCACCTGCTCTGTGATAGTCTCAGGGTTCTGTTCAAAGCGCTTAGAGCATCATGAAGACCAAGGAACACACCAGGCAGGCCCGAGATACTGTTGTGGAGAAGTTTAAAATCGGATTTGGATACAAAAAGATTTCCCAAGCTTTAAACATCCCAAGGAGCACTGTGCAAGCAATCAAATTGAAATGGAAGGAGTATCAGACCACTGCAAATCTACCAAGACCCGGCCGTCCATCTAAACTTTCATCTGGAACAAGGAGAAGACTGATCAGAGATGCAGCCAAGAGGCCCATGATCACTCTGGATGAACTGCAGAGATCTACAGCTGAGGTGGGACAGTCTGTCCATAGGACAACAATCAGTCGTACACTGCACAAATCTGACCTTTATGGAAGAGTGGCAAGAAGAAAGCCATTTCTCAAAGATATCCATAAAAAGTGTTGTTTAAAGTTTGACACAAGCACCTGGGAGACACACCAAACATGTGGAAGAAGGTGCTCTGGTCACATGAAACCAAAATCAAACTGTTTGGCCACAATGCAAAATGATATGTTTGGCGTAAAAACAACAGCTCATCACCCTGAACACACCATCCCCACTGTCAAACATGGTGGTGGCAGCATCATGGTTTGGGCCTGCTTTTCATCAGCAGGGACAGGGAAGATGGTCAGAATTGATGAGAAGATGGATGGAGCCAAATCCAGGACCATTCTGGAAGAAAACCTGTTTGAGTCTGCAAGAGACCTGAGACTGGGATGGAGATTTATCTTCCAACAAGACAATGATCCAAAACATAAAGACACATCTACAATGGAATGGTTCACAAATAAACGTATCCAGGTGTTGGAATGGCCAAGTCAAAGTCCAGACCTGAATCCAATCGAGAATCTGTGGAAAGAGCTGAAGACTGCTGTTCACAAACACTCTCCATCCAACCTCACTGAGCTCGAGCTGTTTTGCAGGAAGAATGTGCAAGAATTTCAGTCTCTCCATGTGCAAAACTGATAGAGACAAACCCCAAGAGACTTGCAGCTGGAACTGCAGCAAAAGGCGGAGCTACAAAGTATTAACACAAGGGGGACGAATAATATTGCATGCCCCACTTTTCAGTTTTTTATTTGTTAAAAAAGTTTGACACATCCAATAAATTTCATTCCACTTCACGATTGTGTCCCACTTGTTGTTGATCCTTCACAAAAAATTTAAACTTTTTATCTTTATGTTTGAAGCCTGAAATGTGGCAAAAGTTTGAAAAGTTGAAGGGGGCTGAATACTTTTGCAAGGCACTGTATGTTCATAAAATATACTGTTTGTTAATCAACATATTTTATTCCACTTTATTGGGGCTGTCAAAAATTGTGAGGAAGGTTTGGAGAATGCTACAGCTTCCCAGCCTTGACATGCCAGGCTGGCTTGTACAATCACAGCACTTTAGTCAATCTGCAAAGGCTGCAAAAAAATCCATCACTCAGTTTCAAACACTCTTTGATGTACGCTCGAGTTCACAAGGCGTTAAACCGTCACGCAAAGGGAGACGAGGGATGACAAGGAACCTGGTTTTCAGAGGAACCTGAAATATGCTGAAGTGGGGTAAACAGGGTTGAAACAGAATTGCTGAATTGGTGGTGAGTAATTATGTGCAAAACTAGCAATTCCACCAACTTCTATGTATTTACACATGCATGGA
Source organism: Nematolebias whitei (assembly GCF_014905685.2). Lineage (NCBI taxonomy): Eukaryota > Metazoa > Chordata > Actinopteri > Cyprinodontiformes > Rivulidae > Nematolebias > Nematolebias whitei. The sequence goes on from NC_056505.1 coordinate 35,336,991, forward strand.
AAGTCACACCAACACTAAAAACTGTTTCAACCAACCACGGGAAGTTAGACACAGTCCTTAATCGCTTACCAAGCTGTTAAAACAAGAAGGGGAAGGCAGCAGGCATCAAACTGATCCATTTAAATCACTGAACAAAGTTTCACTTATTGATAGCTTAAACAGACTTGAAGAGTGGACTGTTTGGAAATGGATGCAGACTAATCCATGCTGTTAAGCCTTGGATGAAACCTGTCACTGATTTCCAGTCAGCCTAAAGAACATCTGTAAATACAGTATTATAAAATTTAAAAAAGAAAAAAAAAAGTTTTTTTTAATTATTATTCAGGGTTCCAACATTTTTTAGTCAGGTCATCTGGACAGTTTCTTTTTTTTTTGTGCTGAAACGTTTTGCCTTCGGTCAGGAAGGCTTCATCAGTCAAGGAAACACCGAGGGCCGGCAATGGAGGAGGGGGCGTACCAAAGAGACCATCTTATCACAAGCAGAACTGGTTTGTTCCACTTTGGATTAAGCTGTTGGGGGAAGAATCAGTTTTGTTGTGTGTTTCCTTGACTGATGAAGCCTTCCGGACCGAAGGTGAAACGTTTCAGCAAAAAAAAAAAAAAAAAGAAAGAAACTGTCCAGATGACCTGACTGAAAAATGTTGTATTGTATACCTGGATTATTGACTTTGTTATTATTCAGGTTTCATAAAAGTTGGTGTTAGAAGAGCCAAAGTGTGGGCAAGGAAGAGGGAAAGCAAGCCACACCAAAACCACAGATGGTACTGGATCTGTCTCATGTAGGGTGGGGTCTGAGACTGGAGTGGGGTTCATAATGGTAGTCCTGAAATCCACTATTGCTGGATGGTACGAGCAGTGGGCTATGGTTTACATCACTTTGGTAACTTGGAATTGGACGGATGGAAAAGAACTGTTTTATACCCAATTCATTCACCATGTGTTTCTTTTTCTTTTTCTTTCTGCACTCAAACAGTTAACTAATCCATTATTTTTTTAAACAAGTGATGCACTATGTATACACACATATCTATCTATCTATCTATCTATCTATCTATCCATCTATATCTATCTATCCATATATATATATATATATATATATATATATATATATATATATATATATAGATAGATATATATTTATTTATTTATTTATTTATTTATATATATATGTACTCGTTTTGTTCTAATGAACACAGAAACTTTATTTTTCTTGACAAATGTACTGGGTCAAACAATTATCTAGCATTTTGCACCCAACATTTTTACTCACTCTAACTTTATATGCTTATGGTCGACTTCCAACTGTGTGCAGTGTGTAAAACTGCTTTTATTAGTTTTTTATGGTCTACCTCAACTGTCATTAGTTCATATCAGGAGGAAAAGAGGGGGATGTTGCTTTTATTGGCCTAACTCTAAAGTGCCTGGTGTTTCATTCAGACTCTCTGCCAGCAGCAAAAGAAGGCTGGACAATGGCTAAGGGAAGGCATGGCATGCTGGGACAGGAAAATGAAAGTGGATCTAACTGAGCCCATAGACTCATCTGAACAGTCCTGCCAACTGACTCAGAGTTGAATTGACCGAAAACTCAAATGAACCAGAAGTTAATCAGCCATAAAAGGCCATTCATACTTGTCTTTTAGCATTATGTGTGAAAATTCCTACAATACCAGAACTCAACAGCTGAAGGTTTCCCTGGACCCACAACTAGAAATGCAACAGCTTTTAACAGGTATACTTCTTTTTACAGTTTCCTGTCAATTAACACTCTTTGCTTCACACCTCTGCATTCTAAACAGGGATTTTGTTGTAACTAAATGACAAGAAACATGTTTACTACTATCAGATCTTTTTATTTAAAAAATGTTTTTTTTTTGCTTGCAAACCAGGAAGATGGGAGAAGCTTTAGTGTTTCATCATCTATTAAATGGAAGATAACCATCAAAAGAGAGGCGCAACAGCAATAGACAGTACTGAAAGACTTTGGTTCAAAAGAACAGATACGCACATAAACTGTGAGCTGCTGAGAAAAGAACTCCTGAGAGACAACAAAAGAAGGCAAGACAAGATGAAATGTTGAGTGCATTGTTGTGAACGCTGGGTCCATTTACCACCACTAGGATGGTTGTTTCCAGAAGTTTACCCTAGACATTGATCTGACTGACATCCTCAAAGTCACTTCCAGAAAATGCCCAAAGCTCCACTCAGCAAGCGTCCATTTTTCTCCTTGGTTCTCGGCAAAGCTCTTGATTAGTGGGACTTTTTGCTGCATGCACTGCTGTGCATTATCCCTAACAAGTTCTGTGCCATGAAGCATAAAAACACAAGCGTGTGTATAAATGTGTGCGTGTCCAATCCGCTGGCAGTAAACAGGCTGGAGGGCATTGGGTCCTCCCAGATGAAGGATTAGACCAGGCTTTTTAATTACAGCTCACAGTCCCTGGAGTTGGAGCACCACACAGTGCTCTACACTCATGTGGAAGCTGACGGCAACATCTGACAGTAAATTACATTCATATTTGCATCCAAACAGCTGAAATGCTGTCTGTGTATACGAGTATGTCTTGCTAAAAGGATTCTAACCTGTTTTGTGTGATGCTTTAAGCAGAAATTCAATACCGTACAATTTTGTTGGTGTAGGATCACCTGACAGTGAGAGCAGCTTTTTGAAACTTAAAGACGAGTCATTTATAACACATTTACAGCAGTTCTTTTCCAAACAGCCCAGATCATTACAGCCCCATGTTTATGGTAACTCAAGACAAACTAATCACTACAATCACACAAGGCCGTTTGTGTTTTTGTGGCCAGTGTAGTGTGTTCTTTAGGGTTAGAGGGCAAAGGTTAACAAGGTTTATAAAAGTTGGCTGCAATCTGACATACAACTCGATTACGCTACAGTCTTCAGGCCACATCTTTAGTGCTTTTCCCCTCAAAGGAAATCTGTGGATCTTGTTAGAGACTCTTCTCTGCACCTCAGAAATAAACTCAGAGCTGAAATCAGCACATATATATTTTTTCCCAAATTGTCCCAAATTGTATAGTTAAAACTGAAATACATCTTGTAAATGGATATTGAGTCATTAAAGTTTACTCATGTGAAAAGACCTTTGAATTCTGAGAAACAGACAATTTTCAAATATTTTTTTCCCACAAAATATTGAGACAGTTTGTTAAGACATTTTAAAGTGGGGTGAAGACTGTTGACAGTATTAAAAACATGCGTTTACAAATTACTGATGTTGATTTCAACTAATATTCACAGTTAGTTTCTATAGTCAGGCCATGAGAGAACTAAAAACATTTCTTTGCCAAAGGGTTTTAAGGTTGTTATATTTTGTAATACGTGTGTATTACTAAAGCTATAATTTATCATTGCAACAATACATAAGATGTATTTGTAGGTAAAATTTTAACGAAGAAAAATAAGCCCAAGAGTAATCCTGGGGATGGATCTTTTCAAAGGGTGAAAGCAGCAAGCAGTGATTTGAGTAGATAGGATGGCAGAAGATGCATTTAGCTTGTAAGATGCAGACTGCGTTGTGCACTGCTGCTGTATCTTATGGTGGCATTGCGACGAAAGCTTTATTGATATAAAAGTCCACTCACCTTCACATTAGCCGACATACCCTTTCAAAGAAAACAATAAAAAACATCAGAAGACATATTGACAAAGGGGCTTTTAAGAAGCACAAAACTGAGGAAGGAAGAAAGATGGCTAATATCATTTTAGACATTTATTTTTTTAAACTAAGAGGGTTAAAACCACTTTGGCAGCAGGATAATGGGATTTCTTGAGACTAGGCATTTGGAAATTGAAATATAGTATGTTGTCTGATTGCATTAATTTTGCCACCATGAGTTCATCAGGAGTGAAAGACCACAAGAAGAACCGCTGCAACAGCTTTTAGGTTAATAACAGGTATCTAAAGTAAAACAGTTGGTTTTATCTCAAAGTAATTTTTCTGCTGCATTTTAAAGAATAGTTTTAACAACCAGTCAAACAAAATTTCGAACAACGTGTTCAAGAATCTACTCTCTAATGGTCCATCTTTCTGTCACACCTTGGTCTCTGTGCGCCGCGTAGTTCCGTCATCAGAGGTGACCACTGAGACATGGGAGGTGGGGGTGCCGGGGTCCTCCTCTATGGTAACCGTCTCCTCCACCACCTCCTGTGGCTCCTGCATCATAGCCAGGGATGTGGCGTTACTGGGGCTCTGCTCCTGCACAGAGACCGGGGGGGGATGGGGGGGGGGGGATCGGAAAAGCGTCGTGAGTGGTTAAACACAACAGACATTTTTTATAAATAATACAA
>NC_056505.1:35341402-35355642 GCF_014905685.2 Nematolebias whitei
GCAATTAGGAGTCAACAAACCAGAAGATTTTCATAATGAATAACAGCACGGAGAAAAACTACTTTCAGGTAATCATCTGTTAGACATACAACATGCATGCAGATAATCATCTGCAATCATATTCCATTTATTTCTACGACAACGCTGAAATCAGGAAGCAGCAGCAAAAAGGAAGGCAAGAGAAGAACACTGAAAACTAAGGGGATTAAATTTAATGCCTACTGTGATTTACAATGCAGCACTTAAGCATTAGGTAGATGGAGAGGGTGAAACTACAAAACATGGATAAGGTGTGAGTATTAAATTACCCCGAGACAACGAGATGCATGCAAAATATTTATGATAAAAAAAGATTGGGAAGGAAGCATTGCAGTATGATGAAGCAAATGTGACTCAAACGTTTAGATAAAAATGATCAAGTAAAATGGCTTTCATAAGAAAACCCATGACGCATATGAATTCCTGCCTTTAATGGAATAAATTCACATTGTAAAGTTATTAGAAAACACTACACGTGTAAAGGTGACACATTTTTATGTTATCAAAATGACTTCAAGAAAATAAGATTTGAACACAAGTTCTGCTTAAACTCCAACACAAGAAATTAATAGCTGTGAATGTCTAAAACACTATTTTAATTGTCAAATTTAACTAAAAAAAACGTTGTTGGAGAGTCAGTGTACTTATAAATTAAACTAGAATTTGGGTTGAAAAATAGACTGAGTAATTTGGGAATTAATGCCTATTCAATTCAATTCAATTTATTTATATACAGTGGTCCCTCGTTTATCACAGGTGTTAGGGACCACGCCCACCGGGGCGGGGCGCCCCACCCTGTCAACAGAACCTAGCAGCCCGTCTACTGAACCCCACCCCCCCCACCCCAGACCACCTGTCGGCACTGACGGAATGCTAAACTAGCGGTTCGCAATGCAGGTGTGCTAGCTAAAAAGCTAAAGGCAGCCTCTTCCCTCATCCTGAACCCTCACGCTGAACGCAACCCCACCACTCGAAAACCGTCGGTACAAACAGAACACGGCTCAGACGTGTGAGTGTCTCTCTGCCCACCAATTGTGTGGCTCATCCATCAATCAGCCAGTTGTGTGTCATGTCCATTCTTATTTTGAAAGACCGCGATAGAGCGAGTCCGAGATAAACGAACCGCGAAGTAGCGAGGGACTACTGTAGTGCCAAGTCACAACAGAAGTCCTCTCAGGGCACTGAACAGAAACATTCATATACATAAAAATTCAATTAGTAACATTATTTATCTAAGGTAGTGTAGCATTAAGGATTTTCTATCACCCACTGCCATTGAAGTTAGAGTTTTAAATTATGACCATAGTTATGATCACTGTGTTAAAAATTACAGTTTCAGCTGTTTTGTTAAAGCCTTGACAATAATGTTAATTGCAATATCAGACTTAAAGTTTGTGCTGTGAATGACTCTCAGCACCTCCCACATTTAATTTTAGTTAAAATTGTATATAATTATTACCAGTTGTGTGTTGGCTAATGCTAACTGGCTCTGCCAATCATCTGTAATAAGACCGACTCCCGTTGTATATCCAGTTAACACTTTCTAAATATTTCAGTAAATTCTTTCCACTGGTTGAGGAGAAATTTTGCTTACACACAGACAGGGTTGACTAGTAGCTAATGCAAAAGTTTTACGTATTCTTTCAAAATAGGTAGCACGTATATGTGCTGTTAATAATGCACTGCTGCAACCACACCAAATGTTAGAACAGTATCAGTATAACTGACTGATTGTACCCATTTATTGTGTTTTTCAAAGTCAGTTCCCTGTGGCAGCCATCTTGAACTGAGATGACCACCACTTTGAGCTCCAAACTTGTATCTGATACGTAGTTAGAGAATTAAATAAAATTCCAAAGAAAAGGAAAATACATAGTTCACTTACTGGAAATACTGTAGAACAGACTGGCTAACAACTTCTTACCTATTGATAACTTAAAGCCAAATGTAAAGAAAAGTTCAAATAAATGTTTTTTTTTTGTTTATTATTTCATAGAGAGGTCATAGACTTGCAAAGAGTAAAAATAAAATCCTTTATGAGCTACAGATAAAAGTGAGTGTCCTGTATTCTTCACCTCACCCTATAAGAAAAATGTGCTGCTGCATTTCCTTCTGACTGGAAACAACATGAAGTCAGTGGTTGGATGTGCAGCACCCTGGCATGGGCTGCTGGTGGGCAAGAGTGACAAAATTACAGCTTTCATGATGGAGAGGGGAAGGAAAGCATTTGAGGCAATTACTGATAACCAAAACAGCACGGAGCCAAGAAGGAGAGGAAATCACAGTAATGGGGAGGGCGGAGAGGATGGAGATGGAGAGACACAGAGTGCTGGCCGAGTCAGAGTGGAGGTCTTTTAAAGAAAGGGTAAAGGAATACTGCATGTTTTTAGCTCACACAACTTTAACCAGTCTTAAGTTAGGGTTTATGAAAAGTAAATTTTATGATCATTCCCTTTTTGATTTCAAAATGCTTTTAATTTTTACTTTACACTCATTGATCTTTATCACAAAAGAGCTATAATACAAGCTCGAAATCTCCACCAGTGCCCATGCCTATTATAACAGAATACTATTTGAAGATATCAAAAAAGTTTAATTTTTTATAATCTGGTTATCTAGATTACTAATTCTTTCAGCTTTTCCCTCTTTAGGGGTCTTTACAGCAAGTCATCTTCCTCCATCTCACTCTGTCCTCTGTATCCTCTGTCCTCACTCCAACTACCTCCATGTTCTCTCTAACTGCATCCATATATCTCCTCTTTGTATTTTTCCTGGCAGCTGCATTTCTAACATCCTTCTACCAGTATACCCACTGTCCCTCCTCTGGACAGGTACAAACCATCTCAGTGTGGCCTCCCTAACTTTATCTCCCAGTTGTTCAACCTGTGCTGTACCTCTGATGATCTCATTCTTAATCTTATCCATCCTTGTCACTCCTAAGGAGAACCTCAACATCTTCATTTCTGCCACTTCCAATTCTTTCTCCTGTCTTTTTGTCAGTGTCACTGTCTCCAGACCATACAACATAGCTGGTCTCACCACTGTCTTGTAAACTTTTCCTTTGGCCTTTGCTGACACCCTTTCGTCACAAATAACTCCTGAAACTTTTCTCCATCCACTCCATCCTGCCTGGACTCTTTTTTTCACCTCTTTACTGCATTCTCCATTTTCCTGTACAGTGGGCCCCAAGTACTTGAAGTCCTGCACCTTTGTGGCTCTGCTCCTTGTAGCCTCACTGTTCCACCAGCCTCCCTCTCATTCACACACATGTACTCCATCTTACTACAACTGACTTTCATTCCTCTTCTTTCAAGTACATATATCCATCTCTCCAAGTTCTCTTCCACCTGTTCCCTGTTCTCACCACAGATCACAATGTCATCTGCAAACATCATAGTCCACGAGGATTCCCGCCTGACCTCATCTGTTACTTGGTCCATCACCAGAGCAAACAAGAAGGGGCTCAGAGCCAGTCCTTGATGCATCCCACCTCCACCTTGAAGTTATCTGTCACTCCTACAGCACATCTCACCATTGTCCTGCTATCCTCATACATGTCCTGTACCAGTCTAATATACTTCTCTGCCACTCCCGATTTCCTCATGTAATACCACACCTCCTCCCACGGAACCCTGTCATATGCTTTATCTAAATCCACAAAGACACAATGAAGTTCTTTCTGACCCTCTCTGTACTTCTCCTTCAGCATCCACAAAGCAAAGATGGCATCTGTGGTGCTCCTTCTTGGGTTGAAAAAATACTGCTACTCACAAATAGTCACCTCTAATCTAACTCTAGCATCCACTACCTGCGTATTCTTCCCTCTGATCTTACAGGTGACTATGTCCCTCCCTCTTTTGGGAAAAAGTGTTGACTACAGTCATTTCCATTCTCTTGGAACTTGCATGTTTGATTTGGCAAGTGTTTTACATCAGATGCCGTTCTTGACACAACCCTTACCATTTACCCAGGCATGGGACCGACACAAGAGATACACTGACTTGTGTGACCTAGTGGCTGGTTTAGTTATCTAGATTAACTGAGGTAATAAAAAATAGCAACAGTCATTTTGAGTTGGTTTCTAAAAACGGCTGAAATGGTTATTCTAAGTTTAACATTGAAACCCTACATTTGCGTAAAAATATTGTACTTTTGTAACAGCTTTTGGTGCTGCTGTTTAGAGGTAATATTTTGTTCAGGAATGACATCTACGGTACTATGAGTATATTCAAGAGTAAGCTCATACCAAAAGTACAAGTGCAGTATATTCCATCATTAACCTTGCCATTTGAAAGCCTGATAAAATGACCAAAACTGTAATGTAATGGGAAAACATTGTCAATAAGACAAGTCAAACCTATATAAATAAACAATGCAACTATGTTTTTACTACCATGTCAGCCTTTCATGACAAACCTGATAGAGACCATCAGAAAAGAGACTGAAGAGGGAAAAGAAGCTGCACAAGCTAAGTTAATATAGGCTGTCTCTTACAATAACAAGAGTACCGCATACAGCACATTATACACTCGTTGACAAACTAATACACAGCAAAACAGCAATCTACAGCAATGGCCCTGACAAATGCCTTGTATTACAATTGACCTTCATTTGTGACCTTGACCTTGAAGCTGGGGCGATGGAAAGTGTATGTGAAACTCTTTCAAGTGATGATGCATGGGTGTATGAAAACACACTTCTATACATTATGTTTATGAAGTTTACATTATCTTGCGCGGATCAGAAGTTATGGGCTGGACAAGGTAAAGTTTACGGACGTACAGACAGAGACTATATTGTAACATGTCCACCTTCAAATGGCGTATTAAAACAAATCAGCTCCAAACCATACAGACCAATTACAAGATGCTGGGATGAGTGGTGTGTTGAGAACAAGAAGACAAAAAAATGAAGTGTTTGTGTTAATCCTGATGGTGTATTGAGTGAACTATACAGGAAAGGCTGCTTGTTTCATCATCTCTTTGAAGATACTAACAAGTAAACGGCTCTTCATTGATTGGAAAACTTCTTTCTGGCTTCAAAGCTCACAGTCTTTATTGAACTCCAGTCCATCGTGCTGATCAGACAAGTTTTTACTTTGTTTTTTGCCCTAATCTCACAACTTTCTAGCTTCCATGTCCCAGCTGGGAAAAAAATATGGTAATTTGTTTTGGGTCTACTTATCACCTCATCAGCGCACCTGCTTCACTCTCACTAGTAGCTTAGTCAGTTGGCACCAAGTCATGTCATTATCCTTTAAAAAAAAAACATCTTCCAATAAAAGTTGTTCCCAGTCATTACTCCCAATAATGGGACCATTAACTATGAAAGATATCTGGTGCATGAAGACAGACACGTTTATTTAAATCAAACAGTGATATAAGGAAAAGATTGCTTTCACAGCTGACCTCAGGCTAAACACCACAGTCTTACTGGGAAGAGCCCTCTAGTGTTGTTGGGGAAAAGAAAGGTCAGAGCTGATTAATTGTGTCCAATCAACACACTTGTTCTGGTCAATTATGCACGTGAATTACCCTCTTGATTTTGTGCCCACTGTTAAAAGCAAAAAACTGATTGTGTTTCAGTTTTTAAAACATTTTTCAAGTGGAAAATGTCTTTCTTTCAAATACCAAGTGAAGTGAAAGAAAAATTAGTATACAATATATAGTTGCACAGACAGAAAAATGCAGTTGACTGAAAGGTCAGAAGGAGTATACATGGTCTCTTCCCATCTGCTGACATTCACTGGCTTCTGGTTTGCAAATGTCTTATTTTCAGGAGCACAGATCCACACAGGAAAATAATACTTTCTTGAACTGCTAAATAAAATCTGAAAAACAGGTGTTAGCTCAAGAATAATGGGACCGTTGTAGTTCAAACAGAAGACCACTATTTAAATGTTTGCTAAATAATATTTTTAACATATTGTACCAAAGCTGTGCAATTTGTGTGAACCTCACTGCATTCAGGGTATGACTTTTATTGTTAGGATAGGGGGACTGTGTACAAACCTTGTATATTATTTTCTTCTGCAGCTCCTTATATATCAAGTCTGTTATACCTGTAAGGCTGATGACAGGTTCTATGGTCAAACTCAGAGGTTTCCAAAGAAGAAACAATTAAAGAAGCAGCATCCTGCATTTGTTTAAGCACTAGAATAAAAAGGGGAATCTTTTGTAGCTTTGACATCCACTGTTTTTCATTTACTTTGTTCTCACCCCCCCATGTCTCAGTATGAACTAAATGAGAGTGGAGTTGAACTCAGCATTACAGAGCCTAAATAAATGATTAAAAGCCGTCTGGCTGTGGGCTAGCATAGCTTTTTGATGGCCACAGGGGAAAATAACCCTGATTGTGAGTCAAGGAGACTCAGGAAAGCAGTCAAGAGTAAGAGAGGTGGAGCACAGCGACTTAATGGCTGATCTCTAAAGAGGAATTACAAAGGGCATACAGGATAATGTGATAAGAAAAAGAAAATACATTTAGCTGCATGCAAACCTTGTAGAATTGAATTATATTAGGCTGCTGGACCTTAAGGGAAGATAGAACAGATTCTGATTAGATCCAAACCATTGGCATTCTAAACCCAGGCCTACTGGTTTCTTGAGAATGCCACCTGGAAGTACCTGTTCCCTTCCAAATCTGTCAAAATGACAAACAGAAAACCCAGAGTTTTTGTTTTTGTAGTTTTTGTAGAAAACTTACAAAAAATACAAACATTAGAAGCTCATTGAGAATTTAACAGTTGGTTCTAATTACTACAAAAAAGTTTGCAAGACTTTTCTAGTTAAAGTGTAGTACTAGTGCTGGTCTTTGTGAAATACATATTCATTCAACCATTGTCTTTAACGATTTCTTCCTTTTCAGGTCACGGGGGTCACTGGTGCCCATGTCCAGCTATCACTGTGTGAGAGGCGGGGGACACCCTGGACAGGTCTCCAGTCCATCGCAGGGACAACTAGAGACAAACAACCATTCACTCTCTCACTCACACCTAGGGACAATTTAGAATTGCCCATCAGTCTAACATGCATGTTTTTGGAGGAAACTGGAGTACCAGGAGAAAACCCACACAACACAGAGAGAACCATGCAAACTCCACCCAGAAATTCCCCCAATCCCCCCACCCCCAGCCAAGATTAGATCCGACGACCTTCTCGCTGAGAGGTGGCAGCTCTATCAACTGCGCCACCGTGCCACCCATACATATTGTATCACAAAACCATGTTTCAGTATAACTAGACAAAATCTATACGATAGAAAAGTAAAGTAGTAATCAGAGTTACTCACTTCAGGTAAACTCAACTTGTCCTGATTTACAAGTCAAGTTTTCATGGATTATCACTGGTAATTAACTGCAGACTGGCCATAGTATCAGTGTAAATAAAAAACTTTCATGTAAAACACATCAAAAGTTAATGTTTTGCCAGTGTAATGGTTTAGAAAACAACACATATGAACCAAAGAAGTTTCTGAGACTCAAAGTGTTATTTGTCACATTTACCTTAAAACTGGTGCCACTTGGAGTAGCCATTAGCTCATCTTTCCTGAGAAAACTTGTACGTGATATTCAAAATCAAAACACTGCGTTTTATAGCAAGCATTACCAACTACTGATAACGCCACAAAACCTCACTTTAAAAAAAAACTGTTCTTATTATCTTATCTTAATCATTTCTCATCAAATAGCAAAAAAGCTTACAAGTGGCTCAGATGAGGACTGAGGGATTTCTTGATTTTGGAGTTCATAACGTCCAGAAGTTAACTGGGTAAAAGTACTGGAGTATGCATTTATTGAGAAGGAACTTTAGGTTTTTAAAAAAAAAATGCATAGTAGTTTATTATGTATATTACACCCAGCACAATTTTTAAGAACTTGTATTTCCCAATATCTCAACATCAGCCACAATAATCAACCCTTCTAAAAAACAATACACTTGACAAAAGACTGAGTAATCTCCCATGGAGTATATTTCATTCCAGCAGATCGTGAAGAGACATATGAACCCTTTTAAGTAACCAGTTTATGGATTGCTATACAGGAAAAACAGAAGAAAAAGGATCACTACAAAGAATACAAAGGAAGGAGGTTATAAGTGATACAGCGGTGTCAATTAACAGCAGCCGACTATCTGCCATCAATCCACACTAATTTATCATCGGCGTTCAATAAGATGCCCGGTGTTGTCTGAGAATAGAAAGATAAAAGTAAAATCCAGCGCAAGCAGATAAGGAGCTTTTCTTTCCCTACGGGGAAATGATAAGAAAACTTCTGATGCAGTTTAAAGAATGAGTCATTCCTTAAATATGTATAGGTCAAATAGTGCACACGTTTCGTGGACATTGTAGTTATAGAATCCAAAGCAACAAAATGAAGTTGTAATATTTTGCTTCCCATTGGATAAAGTTTTGATTAGAATCCCTGTGACCTTCTGTCTCATCAGAATGCAGTGATTATCCATGGAAAAAGACTGGGTGTACGTTCCACCATAATCTTCGACGTGAGATATATAATAGAAAAACTTGTTTGTTTTTTTACCGTCTTAACTTGTGTTATGTCAAACAGTACACTGTACATTTAAAAATTTCAAAGCTCTGCTGGTTATCTGTGGGCCATGTCCACCTTTTGATGTGACTTCACTGCAAGCAATACACAACAATCTGCTGCTGATCTAAAATAGACCATTTACAACCTAAGCAGTGACTGAGACATCAAGCTCTTAAATCTTTTATATTTCTCCTCCGGTCAAAGCCTCATGCAGACAGTCACAACCACACACACACATACTGGAATTGCATGTTGTGTGTGTCCTATCACAACATGGCTAACTATTTGACTAATGAATGCCTAAATGGCTGCAAACGGGTAGTGAAATAAGACTAGACTACTTGGTGTTAGATTACTTGCAAGACTGCAAATTTATTCAGGTTTTAAGACAAAAAGTGATTTTTTTTTTTCTACGAACAGAGTTAATTTTTCCCATTACAAATTACTGCAGACACACATGACACGCACACTTCCCACTCACTCCCACACAAGAGCAGAAATTAGATCTGTTCGTCTCAGTCTGAACACAGTGGGAGGGAGGCTCTAGTTATTCGGTTTGAGACCCGCTCTGTCAGATCACCACCTGGTCATGCATGCTGGTGTGATCAGTGTCACCTTCTTTCATAACACACTGTTGTGCACCCATACACAACACTCTTAGAGGTTGCCTGACCCCTGAGCAGTGACTAACAGGATTTCACTCCGAAGCCATGCCAGCAATCATTACATGGCTCTTACACAATTAATCCTCAAGCAAAGATCGCCCAGCCAACCTTGGGTCGACCAATTTCCCATCAGCCCCTTCTGTTTCTACCACCTGCCCTCCCAGCAGCATTCCATGGCAAAGAATCACATGACAAAGTTCAAATGAGAAGGCGAGGCAGACAGAGTGCATGAGAGTGTGGTGCACTGGGGGGAAAAGCAAATGTGAACTGTGGTCACACGATCTAAACCTTCAAAAAAGACCTGCTTGTGTGATGAAGCTGGTGAAAAAGGGAAGTCAAGTGGAGGAAGGGAAAACAAGAGGCTGACTGTGTTTAAGAACCCAAAAGAGCTTTCTTCCATGGTACAAAAAGAGAGGGGGATCATGAGGTCATATCCAAGGCCAGTAGGGCAAGTAACTTCTCATTTTCAGCCAATACTGTATAGGACATGGTAGTGATATTTGTAACTTTTAGCAGTTAAAAGTATGTTTTACCTTTTGAACATCTTTTGTTGTGAAAGTGGCAGAGCAAAGAGAAATAACTAATGAGGGGCAGCAAAGTCCAGATGATGCATCTGGAAATGACAGGACCTTAATCACTCCTCTGACGACTGATCCTGGGCCAAATCTGGGCTTCCTCCCTCATCTCTTTCACGCTTGGTCTCTTGGTTTCAGACACCTCCATTATTTCCCTCCCCAGGCCTGCTTTTTCTACCTCATCCAAGAAAGTCCCCCGTCTACACCACCCTCCACTGATGTGCCCTTTTGTTCCTTTGCACCAGTGCCTAGAGACAAGACAAAACGTAGCCAGGCCGTGACTGACTCAGACGTGATTGCTTCCCGACAGAGCATTGCAACCATTTTTCCCACTCAAAACAGGCTATGTGGGACAGATGGAAACCCCAGTTTAACCCATGGCAACATTCAACACCACCTTAAGCTGTGTAGAGTCTGATATTCCCATGCAAATTGGCCGGGAAATATTTTGAAACCTTGGATAATTTCTCACATATGCCATCAATTACACACTGAACACACAAACAGTCTTGTGCGCATGGAGTCACATACCACATATGTTTTCCTCGTAATTTATGGCCAGGAGTCAGATTAAGAGTCAAACATCCAAAAAAAAAAAAATCACAGAAACCATGGACTGTATGGCAGCAGTCAGCAAACTGGAGCAGTGAGAGGATACGCTGTGCTCAGTAAGAGGCAGAGGAGACAAAGCGAAGGAGGCGGATAATGAATAAAACCAAAGGAGGCAAAATCACAGGAGCCTGAAGAGCAAACTAAACTGATGAGCGATGCAGTGAGGTCGGCCCGCACAGTCCAAGTTTGATTGTTTAGACAGCGGGTGCAGCCAGGAGAAAGGGTGAAAGAAGAATTTGGCGGCGAAGATGAAGACTGGCGGTAGCTCTGAGCAGCCGACGGGTGGTGGGTGGAGTGAGAGCCAGGGGTGGGTTTGCTATGATGGTGTAGCTTTGGGTTCCCATAGAGTGGCTTGTTTGCAGTGCCCCTCCTCTCAGCCTCTGGATCCCTGTCAGCATGATTTTGTCAGAAGACTGGTGACTGAAGGGGGAATGCAGTGTGAAGAGAAGGACGCTCTGAGACCAGCTTTACGAGAAGCTCAGTTTATATGAGGTCCACTGGAGATGCAGGGAGCTGGAAGGGGGACATACGCTTCACTTCCTGTCAAGCTACTAACGCTCATTGTCCCCCTGACACCCTCTCTCTAAAAGTCGTCTGCCCTTCCAGCCACAGGGTCTCTTATTTAGTGAATATTTACCCGTCTTCTTCTATCGTTACTGGCTGTCTTTTTGAGTTTTGAAGAGAGCTAGCAGTTCAAATATGAGAATACTACAGTAATAGGCTTTTTTCTTTCTTTTTTGCTAATTTATCTTATCTGATGAATTTGGGTTGAGGAATGTGGATTTTCTGCAGGAAGAGGCCAGGAGGTAATGGAGGCGAAGCCACATTGTTGGAACCAAAACAGTATGAAAAAGTATGTTCTTCTCCAGAGCTGCTCATAAATGGTATAAAGATGTATAACACCCAAGAAAATAACAGCTGTTCTTAAAACCTGCCACTTCATTTAGTGCAGTGCAACTAAAATACTGACATCCTGACTGAAAGTCTCCATATTCTGCTGAAGGACTGGTATGACCCCAATGGCCTGAAACATTCCCCAGTATGTTGCGATAAACATTGTGATAATGTGCAGGCTATCTCCTGGTCCCTAGAGTTTCCAGAAGCAGAATGGGAGGAAGATCTTTCAGTTATCAGGCTCCTCTCTTGTGGAACCAACTTCCAGTTTCTGTCCATGAGGCTGACAAATTGTCCAGTTTTAAGACTGGGATTAAGACTTTCCTTTTTGATAAATCATATAGTTGGGGTTGGCTTGTTATGCTGCCTTAAGCTTAGACTACTAGAGGACAAATTGACCTAATTTATTTAAATTAATTGTTAAAATTGAATAGTTTTCATTTGATTCTATTTCTATCTTAACATGTGATTCTTGTCCTGCCATTGTTCATCTGTTCCTACCAAACCCAGCCGGTTGAAACAGATGGCTGCTTGTCCTGAGCATGGTTCTGCTAAAGGTTTCTTACTCACGAGGGAGTTTTTCCTTTCCACTGTCGCCTTCATGCTCAAGATGAGAGTTCTGTGATGGAGTTAAATTCAAAGCAGTCTGCTCCTCCGATAAAGTCTGAAATTATTATTTTTACATATGAATGTTTCTGGGGCAGCACGGTGGCGCAACTGGTAGAGCTGCTACCTCTCAGCGAGCAGGTCCCTGGTTCAAATCCCGGTCCGGGGGCCTTTCTGGGTGGAGTTTGCATGTTCTCTCCGTGCATGCGTGGGTTTTCTCCGGGTACTCCGGTTTCCTCCCACAGACCAAAAACATGCATGTTAGGCTGATTGGTAACTCTAAATTGTCCCTAGGTGTGAGTGAGAGAGTGAATGGTTGTTTGTCTCGTTTGTCTCTATGTGGCCCTGTGATGGACTTGCGACCCGTCCAGGGTGTACCCCGCCCCTCGCACAGTGATTGCTGGACATGGGCACCGGCGACCCCCGTGACCCAAAATGGAATAAACGGGTAAAGAAAATGGATGGATGGATGGATGAATGTTTCTGTTCAGTGCCCTGAGATTACTTCTGTTGTGACTTGGTGATATGAAAATAAACTGAATTGAACTGAATCAACATATAGTAGATAACACCTAACAAATATAACACAGACTATCACAATGACGGAGACTACCTTTTAAATGTGCAAACATTCAGACAAGATTAAACTTCTAAGGATATTTTTAGGGTCTTGTGCAAACTGCATGGTAAAGAATTATTCTCAGTCTCAGAACCAGAGCCACAGGGGAAGGCAAGCTGCAAAATACCCTGATTTACTCTAACAAGGTTGAGTCAGGTCCTCCGGACAGACTATTCTTTGTTGAAACTTTGAATCGAAAGGATCCATGCAGAAGACCTGACTCAATCATCTTAAATTTATCTAACTGGATTATTGTGATTATCAGCACACCCTGATTTACTGCTAACCTTCAACAGGTCAAGTGATAAGGTGAGGTTGGATGTATACGTGTCTTATAAAAGAACCATTGTGCATCGGGGTAAATATATCAGGAGGCATGAGCTAGAGCCAAGTCATTTTATTTATCATTTTCTCTCACTCTCAGAAGAGAAGAAATGTATTTCACCCAGCTCTGCTCTAAAGAATTTGCACAGTACAAAATATGCAGTGTGTCTTTATGTGTGTGTGTGTGTGTGTGTGTGTGTGTGTGTGTGTGTGTGCGTGCGTGCGTGTGCGTGTGTGCGTGCGTACATTGGAGCTCCCACACAAATGGAAACATTTTCAAATGGATCAGTGAAAATATGTGAGTCTGAAACAATTCAGCCCTGTTGATTCTTGACCGAGCTCTGCACTTTGTTTCTCAGAGTTAAAAATGCAAAGTGAATCAGCCTCAACTCACAAGTTGATTTTGGATAATGCAAACAGAATTAATGGGTATTTAGGGAAAAAAAGCAATCTGAACTTCACTTGTCACTACTGTATGATTAAAAAATATTTAAGCTTTATTTCACATACTGTTTTGTTGTTCTTCTGCCATAAAATGCTAAATAAAATGGCTCAAAAAGTATCGGCATTAGAAGTCGACTGAAATGAGTTTTTATCAGTGGCCAATGTTGATGCCTGGCAGCGGTTAGCAGATATACACCTTAATTTTGGTCATTAAACATAAATCACACACATCGAATATCTGCAGGTCAACCAGAGTACGAAGACATGATGCCTTCTTCATCACTCCAAAAACAAACAGAGCTCTTTCTCTTCTCACAGTGTTGCAAATGAACAACACTGAGGCACAATTTAGTCAAAGTGCATTTTTAATGACAG
This sequence comes from Nematolebias whitei, assembly GCF_014905685.2. Classification (NCBI taxonomy): domain Eukaryota; kingdom Metazoa; phylum Chordata; class Actinopteri; order Cyprinodontiformes; family Rivulidae; genus Nematolebias; species Nematolebias whitei. The sequence continues at coordinate 35,355,104 of NC_056505.1, forward strand.
GGCTCCCAACAGCTATCAACTCAGAGGAAAACTAAAGCAAGACCACTCGATCCAAAGCTTTACACTCCAACGGCTCTGTTATAAAATTAAAGTTGGCAAAAGTGGATCCAAACAAGATCTGTATTAGTTTGATACAAATGACAATGTGTTGAAATAAAGTTTTTTTAAGTAGAGATAAATAGCCCACAAAAAAGTAATTTAATGTTAAGTGTAACAAGTCTTCCTGGTGTGCAGTGAATATTAGGGTAACATATGCAAAGAGACAGTGGTGCTTCAGGGTGCGCTGATGTTGTGTGACTGTGTCTGCATCTGTGTGTGAGTGTGTGTGTGTGTGTGTGTGGGGGGGGGGGGGGGGGTCAAGTGAGCATGAGACTTAAACTGACTTTCAAAGCTACATGCTAATGATGAATATTTAATACCAGGCAGATATGTGAAGGCTTCAGTAGTGTGCTTCATTTATTTATTTATGCATTTAATTTATTGCATGCTAAATAAGTCAAGAGAACATCCCGAAACACACACACGTATATGTGTTTGTG
>NC_056505.1:35365642-35403572 GCF_014905685.2 Nematolebias whitei
AAAAAAACGAAGTCCAGATGACATGATTCAACCTTTTTTGTTATTTTTAATTATTTTAGAACTTCTATGTTATTAGATTTATATGCCGAAGCGACAATCGGCTTGCCACAGCCTGACACTGTCATCTGCCTGGAGCAACCGTCAAATCAGCTTCATTTCGCTGCGCCACCCCGGCAAAATGCAGCTAATTTGACCACTGAAGTAAATGGTAAATGGACTGTACTTATGTAGCGCCTTTCTATCTTATTTCAAGACACTCAAAGCTCTTTACACTACAATCGGTGTCCTCATTTACCCATTCATACAGCACTCTACTAGATCTATACGAAGCTAATTGAACAAATCATTCTAATGAGACTAATCAGAGCTTTAGCTCACATTCATACACTGATGGGACACACATCAGAGGCTATGAGGGGTTCAGTGTCTTGCCCAGGGACACTTCAGCATGTGACTACTGGTGGATTCGAACCCCCAACTCTCGCATTGGAGGATGACTGTTCTAACCACTCAGCCAAAGCCGTGCATTTATTAAGTAAAAGTTCAACTGAGACACACCTTTACTATAATTTCAGGCAAACAAATAATTATTTTTAAGTGTTAATCTTGTTAAATTATTGTTCAAGTCCTCTTATATACACTACTGCGGCCGCCATTTGGCAGCCCATCGATTTTTGACACAACACCGGCCCATGTTTCCGGGTTGTCAGCGGTGACGCGTAACAAACATGACGCGTCAGCGGTGATGCATAATAGATGCGACGTATACGGTGAAGCGACATATTTATGGATTTTTCCACTTTATTAGACAAATATGGACTGATGCGACTTATAGGGCGGTGCAACAGGTACAGCGGAAAATACGTTACTTCAGCCCTTGAATACCACTAACGATGCACCCCAAAGCACGACACATCCCACACCCATTTTCTTAATATTTGGCTAATACACTGACAGGAGTGCATTTTAGAAATAATTATAAGCTGATCTGAATCATTTTTAAATAATTTTTAATCAGTATGATTTTTAGGCCTTGACAATTGCCTCTGATGTTTTCGATAAGAAGTGAGCTCCTGTGCAGGTGTCCACTCTTGAGATGGGTTGAAGATAGCTGTGACAAAATTGAGAGTAGTTCGAAACACGTTTGGCGACTGACCATTGTGAGAGGAATTTTGTTGCACAAACGTTTTGAACATGTTAGAAGCTCAAGTGACAAGTTTGCACACCTTTGCCATTCGATTGAGGAAACTGAGAACTCCTGCAAACATTTTGGAGACTACCTTGTGATTGCCAATTGTTAATTAGTTGCTAACATTCACAGCTCAGTGAGATACACAGGTCTCTCTTGTAAATGAGTCTTCGAGGCTCACTGGGATTTACCTGTCTAAATAAAGGTTGAATGAATTGAATGAATACTACCTGTACCCCGAGTATCAGAAGAACATGTTGACTTCAACCACCTGTGAACTTACACTGGCCGAGCAACGAGCTCAGTAGATCGAACAAACAATTTTATAAAGAAAAGGAAATATATTAAAATTGTTCTGGATGAACCTTCTATTCATTGAGACTTGACCAAAAAAGGATGAGACAGAGACATATGACATATATGTCTAGCTCAGACACATTTGTTCCAGACAGCAGAAAAGATAACAAGCAGGACCCATCCAATAATCTTAATCTTACTTTGGACACGTCACAGTTTTGGGGTTGATTTTCTTCTCAGTCACAGCAGATTTTTTTTTTTCAAGCCGCTAAAGTGCTGCAGACAGCTCAGCTGCTTGCTGGAAAGTCCCAATCACGGTGAATGGTTTAAATGGTCTATTGTTGCCTGCCCCAGTGAGAGTTCAGCAAATGGTCCAATGAGAAGAGAGGAATCCCACAACCAAAACCCATTAATCCACTGGCCTCAGGAAGAAACAAGGCAATATCTCAAAATGAAAACTGTTTTTGGTGAACGAATCAGTAAATAAAGGCCAAAAAGACATGATAGCTAAAGTCTTCAACTAAACCTGTGGAGTGTATCAAACAGGGGCCTATTTCAGATTATAGAATTCAAGGGTGCAAATAAAAGATGCACAAAACAAAACGCACGATTCAGAAAACTACAAAAAAGTATAGCCTATAAAATCATGACTCAATGATTATTCCTAGCTTATGTTAAATAAGAAGAAGCCAACAGACCCTCACCCCACAAGCCTCAGAAACAACTGTGAGAAGTCTTTCTCCCAGATTTGATGCCCACACAAACAACAACATCACACAGCAAGAGTGATGCTGTGTGATGTAAACTGTTGGTTCTCACTTGCACAACTGAAGCCATATCTGCCTCCTTCATGGGAACGCAGACACTGTTTATTTTTCTAGCAGAATGAAAACTCAAAACTCACAACTGAAATGAGTCAAATAAACCCTGAACTGAAAATGTTTTAGCAATGACTAAAGTATGAAGAGAATAAAAAGAATCAAACAGTTTAAACTACCTTTTGATCAATATGTGAACTTGAACAGAACTGAATGTAATTTGTTCAGTAAATTTCCTGTCACAAACTGGGAAATGAGGACATCGCTCAGTCTGGGAAGCAGACAGTCATGAATCACCAGCAGCCATTTAGCAAGTCTGCACTGGACCTCCCTGAACAATACAAAAGCTACTGGACTGCTTCAACGCACCACAGGAACAAGGCAGTGGTAGCTGAAACGTAACTACTCTACTCCAGCCCAGGGGACACGTTCTCATCATTGGTCACAAAACAGAAATTGCATCAGTTGCAACTCCTCTCTACATCTGCTCACAAACAACCTGCACAGAGATGACCTTCTTAACAGCTTTTTTCAAACTTTGCGAACAACTGAAGGCTAGAAAATGCTACACATACAGAAAAATAGTCCTTACTTCAAAACCTAACTACATGAACTCTGTAGGTTCTTTTTACAGGGAGTCTGCAAAAAGAAGTCGCACGGTGGATGGAATGTCTTCAAAAAATACAAGACCTTCAGATTCCTAACATGTTGTGGAGATTAGAGTGCAATTCCATGGAATTCCAATTCCCATATGGTGACAAGGTGCTCACATCTCCACCTGTTAGAGGTCTTTCATGTCTTCCATGCCAAGAGTTTCAGCACTTGTCCCAATGCCAAAATCAAAGCTTAAGCAACTGAAAAGTCCAGTAGCATGGAGTCAGATAGTCCTTATTTTAGTCTGGCTGGTTAAGTGTCCTCTCATTAGCTGCACCGACTGGTTTGTAAAATAGGTAAGAGGAATGGACAGGAGTAGGCCCCATGAATCACGAGGTATTAGACCACTGATGTTCCAGTTTAATCATAATAGCAAGTGCTATGTGTCGTCATCATTGTATGTTCCCATAATGGCAAAATTAGTCTGCAGTTAACCCATCGCACCTGGGATACACCCAGGCGGAGCAGTGGGCAGCTATAAGCACCCGGGGTGCAATTGGGGATTAGGTGGCTTGCTCAGAGACACCACGACATGTGGTAATGGCTGGGGATCGAACCTGGGACTTTCGGGTCCTGAGTCAGCTGCCCTGCCTCTACCCCATCTCGGCCCCCTAAAAAAAAAAAATCAGGGGAGAGCGAGAACGCAGACCCCCACTACCAGAAATTATGCAGTCGAGATTCCCACATTTAGGGAATTCACAGGGGTCAGCGCAACCGGAGTGCAATGGCTGAGCCTCACCCTGGGTGAACCACCAGCAAGATCATGGTATCTTCCCAGCCAGGTAATCACCTCAGCACTTGAGGGGTAATCTTCTAAACCAGTGGATAATGGCTTTCCCAGTTAAATCCACATTCAGTTCAGGAAATGGAAGATGATATTATGTTGTGCAAATCTTTGAAGTTTAACAGGAAAAGCCTCACCATTCCTGATCCCTATACAGGACCTCTAGCTTGTGTGAGTGCTCAGTTATGTTGAAGAGGATTGGTGGATAAGATAAAGCAGCATCAGTAGAGGCATCAACAAAACCCCATCCCCACCCCTCCCACCTTAACATTAAAACAGATTCACTCATTCAGCATGAATTACTGTATTCTGTCACAGTCTGAGAAATTAGTCTCTGTAGCTGTCTGGGTGCACGGCTGTCACATTTAATCAAATATGTTGTTATTCAAGCACCAGACCAGCATAGCAACACCCGCAAACACAGTCCCAACAGATATTACCATGAAATCATCATCACTGCAGGAGCCCAGTTTGACACCAGACAGTCTGAGATGCATGAAAGAGATATTGTTTCTTCAGGCCATGGCCTCCTGGTAACACCGTCACTGAGGCTGTTTTTGTTGCATCATCTGGGATGCTCTGCTTGTTGAAGCAGGGAGATTAGAGAGAAAACGCAGCACTGACTGATTGGAAGTCCAACAGCCCTATTAGTGAGGCACGTTCCAGAGACATGCAACAATTAAGAGAGCTCTGCCTGCCAGGGATGACAGAAAGATCCACGAGCAGACCCAACACTAATCAGTCAGCGTAGCCAAGCTGAAACCTCAAGCCAAAAGATGGAACATCATCTGAGAGAAGTGTGTAAACAAAACATAACACTGACTACAAAGACGCTGCTGCTTGCACAACTGGCTCATGCTGCTCGTAGATGGTCCAAAAATATTATTCTAATTCCAGGTTCGCTTGAGCAAATACTCTGACAGCAAAGAGGAGTACCAGAATAAATCCCATCCAACTTTTGATGGCAAAGATAGATGAAGGAGTCTGAGAATAACTCACAAGGGAAACATAATTCAAGTACGCAGGTATCGTGCAGCACTCCAGCCCCTGCATGTCCATGTGGGACAGAAGACTGTAGTCACAGTGAAGACCGCTCATGAAAGATTTCTCTTGGCTCAAACATCCTCCTCGGAGCATGCACGAGTTTCAGCACCGCAGAGAGGGTGACCCACTTCACAAACTCGTTGCACAATGCCGCAGTGCTGCCGCTAACAAAGTGCGCAAGCGCTGCCAAATATATACAGGAATTTGTACATAGCAGCTTCCATAAGAGCATCCATTGTGTGAACAAGCACAGCCGCTGCACACAACAAAGAAAAGTGGTTTTAAATGCCATGATGCATCCCAGGAGAAGTTGTATGTAGTCATAAAAGAGCCACGATTTTTTTTTTTATTCTGTGCAGCACCTGCACCAGACTCTAAAGCACAAAAGCATTTGTAATGTGCTCAAGTTTGGCTTTCAAACTTCTGCGATCAGATGCAACAAACTGGCATCAAACAGAAACTGAAATAGAGAATATTCAAAGCAGGACTTCCTAATATGCACAGCTGTGGCTGAACAGAGGAGGAAAATAATTTGGCCGAAAGGGAGACTTTATAATGTCTGCTGGAATAAGAAAAGAAAGAAAAGAAAAAGAAAACAGGAAGCTTGTTTGCCGCAGAGACAGAGTAAGGTGCTGCAGCAGCTTGTGGCGTTGACGCTGCAGGCCCGGACTGAGAGACACATCATGCCAGCCCCGCTGCCTGCAAGCCTCAGATTCACAGAGTGGATGGAGGCCTTTAATTTCAGAGCTTCTGTGCACGTTCCCAGTTTGATTTCCACACCACAACATGGCAGGAGACACAATACCCTTCTCATCACTTCCAAAGATTTAGGAACCAACTCACAGGGTTGGTGCAATAACCATATTTCAAAGAGATTGGTGGGAATAATTCAAGCAAGACTCCTGCAGGCTATTTGTCTTCTCTAATATAGCAGAACATGGACTTGTTTGCACATTGATCATTTGTAAAACTATGGCACAGCTTAAAATATGGGACTAATGAATCATTTGAGCTTTAATTCATGACATTAACTGGTTGGACAAGTTTGGATTGTCTCCTAAAATTAAAAAATATATATATATATATTTACCAAGTATAAAATGACAGCATAAGCAATATTTAATTTAGCATTGAAGCTGTTTTTAGTTAAACATTTCGGTGGTATCTTACCGAGCTGACACTAGTTGGCAAACAGCTTTAATAAGGAAATCTCCAGAAAATCTTACAATATTTGAGTATCAACTTCCTTGCGTGAGTCACAAAGGCATGCAGTCCTTTCGCTCCATATAAAATATATATATTTTTTGTTAAATTGACGAACATTCTTAGTTGTCAACGCTTAAACTATCTAAACTGCCTTAAACAGCATTCAGTGTGACTGCAATTTTGCCTATTTTCTTGTAATTTAAAAAAAATTAAGTCACCAACTAGTCTCCAAATCTCCAACAGTCACAGCCCAATGAGATACTAAATATTACTTTAAGAACACTTGCACATGGTCCCCAGTGTTAACACACATTTACACCCTATAAAGAATAGTTTATTCCCTGACCTGTATACAGACTCATCGTGGCTGCTTCTTCTTGTCTAAACCCTGATTTCAATAATGGACCAATACATTCATTCAACCTTTATTTAAACAGATAAGTCACATTGAGCCTCAAAGACTAATTTACAAGTGAGACCTGTTTGGACAGACAACAAAAAGTGGTGAAAAATGACACATAGGGTTAGGAGACCAAAAAAAATTCCTAACATGCTTTTAACCTCTGTTTGAAGGTCAACAGTGTGATAATGAAAAAAATTACCGCACACAAGCACATAATGACACTGACATTACGCGCGGGGGGGGGGGGGGGGGGGGACATAACTAAAAACTGCAGGTAATCTGTTCCCTTCCTCATTTTTTCCATCCGAGAACAGAATCTGAGGTACAGTCTGTGTGGATAGTTCATGCAGGTATAATAAAGCACACAGTTAAAGCCACATGACGAGCAATTTGAGAAGATGAAGGATCAGGACACAGGAGAACTTTGTCAGATTTTCCAAAACTTGACAGACTGTGAGGTTTATGCGCCGCACAAAGAGGGAAATAAAGCTGAAATCTGCTGAAATATTACAGAAACCAGCAGCCACATATCAGAACAGTGTGTGAGCCCCATTGAGCTTAAGGGGCTGAGGAGAAGTGGTACATGGAAAAGAGTGGATGTGGATGAATGCTTAGAGCTGGAATACTCCAACACTGATTTGTTCCCGTCTGACAATATGTTTGGAATGTGGCTGCTTCATGACCCCAGAAACACCACCCCCCTGCGTTCCGTTGTGGCCGGAACAACAGACTGCAGCTGGCTACTCCTTTAACCCACCCCCAATTTACACAGACTCAATTCAAAAGAAACAGAGCACAAAGAGTGGTTTTGATTGGATTAGGGCTCTCTTAACTGTACTAGAATATGATGAGAAAAAAATTGGGAATTCAAGAAAGTCTGTGTCAACAGGCCTTGCTTGCTTAAGTTTGAGACTTTGCAGGATTTATAGCACTCTTATCCACACATTATAACTCTGAGGAGGTACAAAAGAGAAAAAACATGCCTTTGTACAGCCTCTGACCAATGAGGGTGTTAAACTGAACAGCTCCTTGAATCTCATAAGATTCAGGAAAGCAGTCTGGTAACCAACAGCAACTTGGAAAAAGCCATAGGGAAATAAATACCCATCTGAGTGTTCTTGTGAGATTCAGACCGCTTCAATTCAAATAGAAAAACACGGGCTTCGACGCACCTGGACTTGTTACAGAGACAACTCATTTTGAGTTAAATCTTCACAGATGGTTTTATTTTTACCTCAATCCACATAGTCTACATAGGCTTGTCAGCAGAACTCCAAAGATTGTATTTTTTTATGCAACTGTCTTTTTGAAACATATGCTGAAAAACTTTGGAAAACAAGGTATTATAAGGTTCACCTGCTAACAGATCAACACCATCTGGCCTTGACTGACAATTTTTGACTGTAATTTAGTTAAAAAAGGCAGAATTTTTTTACCCCATCAAAGCTACTATATTACAAAAATTCCCCATTCATCAGCCAGTGAATGGTGTCTATACAAATATTGAGAAAAAGTGAGAGAATTGATTTTGTTTGTTCTCTGTTTGATTACCCTTGGGTGTGATTTCTCTATAAATGTGTAGAAACATTTACAGCAGAAACTAAATGTGTTTTATTGCTTGTCTAAAGTGGATCTTACTGAAGTGCGACCAAATTCTTCCACAACTTCTTCTCTCCATCTTTCAGCTGCTTCCCTTCAGGAAAGAGTAAACAGATACCATGTTCTATAACTCAACTAAAAGCTTGCTTGGCTGGAGTAACAGGAAACTGGCAGCTCCTAAAGTCTGCCACAGGGCCGAGGTTGTACTCTATCCAAGCCAGCGCAGAGTGTTAAGAACAGCACCTTCCATGGACGCCTGTCACCTGTTCCTTCATATCTGCAGACCTGGCTGGCACAAATCAACACTGCAGCGTGCTCCACTTCACAGCCAACTCGTTCCAAACAAATTAAATAGGAGCGGGTGCAATGGTATTTTTGTGTAGCCCCAGCAGCCAGTGCAGACCACGCATGCTGTAGAGGTTCATTAGTTAAGACAGTAAAAGCCTGTGGAATGTGGCAACTCCATTGTTCACCACTAGCTCCTCTGGGAACGAGCCGAACACAAATCGAGAGATTATGAGGAGAGGTGTAACAATGCTGTGCCATTATATATTATGGGACATGGCAGCCGAAGCAGTGTCTAGACATTTATTTTTAAGAAAAAAATAAGAAAAATTGTTCACAAAGCGTCTGTATGGAGGATCGGTGTAGCTGAAAATACCAGAAACTTGCTTGGCTTTCAGTTTTTGGAGGCAGTTTCTGGTTTGGCTGAACTCTTGCACAGGTCAGAATAATATTTGTGTGCTGGCAGTTTTCTTGGCCAGAGTGGCGGATGCTGAATACGAGGCTGCGTGTAGCAGGGGCCACTGTGGTCCCGCGGCTGGTCATCTAACAGTGGTTTGGACTTTCTCTCCATCCTTCTCTCTCATTCTCTTTTATATTTTCTCTCTGAACTCGGGCATGGGCTGGCTACACAGAGTGTAGTGAGGTTCAGTGTGGCATTGTAATGAAGTATCGGACCATGAGCACATTTTAATCAACGGTGGCCCGTAATGACCAGTCCTCACTTTAAATACCCAACACACGTCGCACTGAGCGTTAGTAGGCATGATAATATACATGTTTTTTTATTTGTGGGAGGAAACCAAAAAACATGGAGAAAATCCACAAATGTATTCTCTCCAGTTTCCTCCCACAGACCTAAAACATGCATGTTAGGAAAATTGGTAACTCTAAATTGTCCCTAGGTGCAAATGGTTGTCTCATTTGTCTCTATGTGTCCTTGTGAAGGAATTGCAACCTGTCCAGGGTGTCCCCTGCCTCTCACAGTGACTGCTGGATATGGAAATGAAGAAGTAGGGAAAGAGGATGGATGGATGGAAGGATGGATGGATGGATGGATGGATGGATGGATGGATGGATGGATGGATGGATGGATGGATGGATGGATGGACGGACGGACGGACGGACGGATGGATGGATGGATGGATGGATGGATGGATGGATGGATGGATGGATGGATGGATGGATGGATGGATGGATGGATGGATGGATGGATGGATGGATGGATCATGCAAACGTCACACTGAAAGGCAGCAGCTGGTTTTGAACTTGCAACCTTCTTGCTGAGGTGAAAGCCACATGATTTACATGAGATATGACGAACCACTGGCGACATGGTTACCTTTAAACATGATGTTCTTATTGTCATTTTCAAAGCTAAAACTTGCAGAAAATCTGTCTTGAAACCACTTTTATTCTTGACAAGCTGCAGTGTTGTTTGGACCAAAAGCACACAGAGGAAGAGGTGAAGAGAAAGAAAAGTGTCACCACATAAAATTATTTTCTGTTCCGTTAGGAACCTTGACTGGTCATGGTTTAATACAATTTATTTTTCTCCAAAAGTGTTGCTAGTTTGAAAAAAAATAATAATCTTGATCAGAGCCCAACATCTGACAGAATGTTAAAATTACTGCTAAAAATGGAAGAGGTGGATTGCACAAGATCAGGTGTGGATTGATTTGTATGGTCATTTACAGGCCAAGATTTTTCAAAGGAAAAAATACACCAGCTAAAATAAAATGAAAAATGTTGTTCTTAAATAAAAATAAATCTACAGCCAGATGGACTCCAATCACCAGTGGCCGATATATTAACTTCAATCAATCAACCCTAGCATGAATGGTCTATCAGCACTGACGAAGCCATGCTAAAAAGCTGTCGGAGCAAATCTTTAATCCCGAAAGGCTGTCTGAGACAGATGGTACAATGAGGGAAGATCAATGCTCTCTCTGCCATCCTGCCTGCTTCCAGGCAAGCCCAACAGGAAGTGGGCTAATCACTCAAAAGAAAGTTCTAGACTAAACATGTGAGAAGAGCTTGAGACATCTCCTGCTTCCCCAGACCATGCTTCATGTACGGTCAGTAAAATGTAGCTGGTACCAGATGGGGTTAAAAAAGAGAGACATAGGGTGATGTTTGCTTTTGTATTACTGGTTCAGGAAAGCTTTCTAAAAGGACTTTGACCTCCCCCTCGGGGCCCTTCATTGAGGTCCTCAGCTGCAGGATAAAGGAGGTGGAGCCTTTAGGAACCTCACATAACTGTGGTCTCAGTTATTTTAAAACAAGGCCTCAGAACCCAACGGTTCATCTTAAATATCATGGCTGGCAGTTCTTCATTGTGCAGTCTTAATGCACTTTTATGTTTTACTCATAAAAATAAGTCCACAGTTGTACAGTTTTTAAGTATAAAAAGTGTTTACCGCCTGAGGAACAAATACCATCTGTACTATTAATAATGCAATATAAAATTGGTTGGGACAAATTTCCCCTCAGTCTATTGTAGAGGAGCTCCAAAACGGCTATTTCTAGTTCAAAGTGTCATAAATCACAGGCTTTAAAATTTATGAGGGTATTATGCCCCCACATGTGTTACTACTTAAACCACAGGTAGCAAAACCAAGAACACTTGTGATTCCTGCAGGCACACACACACATATACAACACTCACACTTGAATAATGCACAGACACTTTGCTTTTAAACTTGGATAGGTTGGCCTGAAGGCAGTCTGAAATAGGAAACACTTTCCGTCTTCACCAGACTCTTTAAAATCCCAACAAGAGCAACAGATTTTATAAGAACCAAACTTGGGCCATAATATGGATTGTAAAATGCTACCAAAATAAATCAAGAGCTAGCATTCCTTGAAAACATTCCTTGGTGTCTTTCATGCAAGACTTTTCAACTAAGATCATATTGTGTTTAGAAATTATGCATTATAACCGTTTCGGTCTTCTTTCAGCTTTTCTCTCTTCAGGGGTCTTCAAAGCGAGTCATCCTCCTCCATCCCACTCTGTCCTCTGCATCCTCTGTCCTCACTCCAACTTCCTCCATGTCCTCGCTAACTGCATCCATATATCTCCTCTGTCTTTTTCCTGGCAGCTGCATCTCTAACATCCTTCTACCAATATACCCACTGTCCCTCCTCCGGACATGTCTAAACCATCTCAGTCTGGCCTCTCTAATTTTATTTCCCAGTTGTTCAACCTGTGCTGTACCTCTAAGGATCTCATTCCTAATCTTATCCATTCTTGTCACTCCTAAGGTGAACCTCCACATCTTCATTTCTGTCACTTCCAGTTCTGTCTCCCGTCTTTTTATCCATGTCTCTGCCTCCAGACCATACAACATAGCTGGTCTCACCACTGTCTTGTAAACTTTTCCTTTGACCTTTGCTGACACTATTTTGTCGCAATTCCCTCCTGAAACTTTTCTCCATCCACTCCATCCACTCCATCCTGCCTGGACTCTCTTTTTCACTTCTTTACCACATTCCCCATTGTCCTGGACAGTGGACCCCAAGTCATTTGTGAACTCTGCTTCTTGTAGCCTCACTGTTCAACCTCCTCCCTCTCATTCACACACATGTACTCTGTATTAGTACGGCTGACTTTCATTCCTCTTCTTTCAATTACATACCTCCATTTCTCCAAGTTCTCTTCCACCTGTTCCTTGTTCTCAGCACAGATCACAATGTCATCTGCAAACATAGTAGTCCACAGGGATTCCTGCCTGACCTCTTCTGTTAGTCAGTCCATCACCAGAGCAAACAAGAAGGGGCTCAGAGCCGATCCTTGATGCATCCCACCTCCACCTTGTAGCTATCTCACTGCTACAGCAACATCTCACCACTGTCCTGCTGTCCTCAAACATGTCCTGTACCAGTCTAACATACTTCTCTGCCCCTCCAGATTTCCTCATGCAATACCACACCTCCTCCCTTGTAGCCGTTTTGGTTTTGGTAATGTTAGAAGCAATCTCATGCAATACTGTGAGATGTCCATAAAGCGTTTGAATCTTAAATAACTCTCAGCTACCATCACATCCTATTTTAGCTTAATGTCTCTAAAAATGACTGTTGTTGCCATTTATGTGTCAGCTAATGTTGATTTGCTGTGGTGTCCATCATAAGTTAAACTGAATCCAAAAGTTAAGCAGTTAGATTTACATTTAAAGATCCCTTTATGATCATTTCAATAAAATTTGTTCAGTGGTCCATGTTGGAAACAGATGGCCCCACACACAGAGATGAACAAAAACATTATTGCCTTTAATCATAGGCAGCGAGCTATAATAGTTCCATCTACGAAGTAGGTACAATCACAACTTTACTAAAAGTGTGATGAGTTTCTGCTTCCCCCAGTGGTCTGATCCATCTCCATCACAGTGTCAGAGCATCCTCTGCTCTCTCCGGGGCAACCGGCTCCCTTATCTGCCCGATCGAAAACACAGCTGTTGTTGGCTTCCAGCAGCAAAGATAGGAAGGTGTTTATTGGCCACAGTTAGGGGAATCATGAATCCCACTCCCTTATAAACAGGGAGTATCATGTCTGTAGCCTGCAGACAAAAACAGAGTAAATAAAGCCAAAGATTCAAGTGATGTTCCTCTGTGGGCTCCTGAATGTGTGTGTGTGTGTGTGTGTTAGTGTGTTGAAGCAAGTATTGTCCGACCCTATACCTCTACCTTACCTCACCTTTAGAGATTGTTCTATATTTGGCCACAGTACAGCACAAAAAGCTCTCAGTAGCCCAAACAGTCATTAACAAGAGTGGAAAATAGTTCTATTTGTGCATGAAAATTGATATGCATCCAGGCTTTTACAGTGAGCACAATCTTCACAAATTTTCATTATAGGTGCACTGAGGAGCTGAGAAGTAAAAACAACAGATCTGGTAAGCTAATAAGCTGTCATCTTCTTATTGCACTGCTTATCCTACTTGTTGCTGCTTCCAAAGGCATTAGGACAGAGGCATCCATCTCTAGCAGTCCACGCTCCAGCCTTCCAATTTACTGCCACTCACCTTTTTCTAATTCCATCAGCATGATGATGAAAGCTGAGAGAGCATTACGGTTCTTCCCAAGTGGTCGAACACAGTGAGGGAGTGAGTGAGTGTGGGCCTGCATCGGTCACTATTATGTCAGCTGGCCAAATGGTTCTGGACTGACAGAAGAGAAGCACGGGCGGAAGAAATGTGTGTGTGTGGGGGGGGGGGGGTTGTGGTGTCAAGGACGAAAAGACACGGACCTCTGGTCCTCCGGAAAACACAACCTCAGGCTAAACATCTAAAACCTGGAGGCATGTTCATCTCATGCAGATCAAGAACAGTGTTGAATATACTATGAAGAGGCACACCTGTCAAGGTCAAATATTACTTGTACATAGTCATATAGAAGTTTATTTTACTTCCCCCTCAGAGGGTCCTATGTCGTATTTTATTGATTTATTTCAAATAAGTATTTTAAAAACAAGCTAATATGCTTTTTAATTAACATTTGGCTTATATTTTGTTAAAACTAATTACAATTAGTTGACCTACTGACCAGTAAATGTGTTAACTGATTAATTAGGACACATTCAAGGAATGCATTTCACCTGTTGTCTTTCATGCCAGAGTTTTAGTCATTTTGGTAAAAATGATATGTATGTGAATGACTCAGCTACTACTACACTAAATTTTAGGTCAATATTTGCTAAACTGATTGAGTTATATATAATTTGGGTTTTTTTTTTTTGTTTGTTTGTTTTAGGTCAGTTGGCTGTGCCAAATATAATTCTGAGCATAAAGTGTTTTATATATAGAGTATATCCAGTACTCTGCAAGTTTCATTAAAATTTGTGAAGTGGTAGATGAGGTATTCTGGTAACAGACACAGGAACACACCTTGGTAAAATCATTATAATCTATCTTTGTCTTTAAATAACTGATATACAGAAGAGAAAGACTTTATTGAAAATGACAAGACACAAATATCAGCATCTTGTTAACTCTGTTTTTATTACTATGGCTGAGAGTATTCTTTCCCGTTGTCCTGAGAAGAAGAAGCCCAAACCAAGCTGAAACCGTCTCCCAAGCACCATCTTATCTCTGCCCATGGACCATATGTTTAGGTTAACAAGGAGCAATGGGTAAGAAGGCTGCAGCTGGCCTCACGGACACCTCCTAAACTCTGAACTCAGCTGAGCTGAGAGGATTATAAAAGCGAGAAGATGATGCGGCTCATGGCTTTTCATTTCTGTCACATGTTCCATGACTATTATGCATCATGTTATCGTATTGAATGGGTCCTTGCAAGTAAAATGTCGGTTAAAAATCTTTTTCCATTGAGTGTGATTATTTTGGGTAGAATAGAATAGAATATAATATAATAGAATAGAATAGAATAGAATAGAATAGTATACTTTGTAGAATAGAATAGGACTGTACTTTATTGTCTCCTTGGGGAAATTTGTCATTGACTCAGGGGTGTATATTGGATAGTAGCATCTGCCCAAACATACAATAAATTCACAGACAATTCATATAAACAGCTAAAAACAAACAGTTTAAAAGACAACAACAGAGAACACCAAAGTTCTTGCACACCTTCCAGGCCTCAACATATTATTTATTTAAAATTTTGATTCAAAATTTTGATGCAGGTGGCCACAAAAGAATATTTAAAATGGTTCAGTTTAGGTAGTATTTGGGACTCTATACCTTCTACTGGAAGGCAAGAGCTCATATTCCACATACAGGATGTGGAACGGATCCAACAATACCCCACATGCCTGCCTAAGTACAGACTGCTCATAGATGGACTGCAGGGAGAGCTTTTCGGTCCTACCCAACACCTTCATTGCAGTCCGTACTAGGAGCTGCAACTTAGATTTAGACTGAGTGGAAAGATTGCCGAACCATGCCGTCATCCCATACCTGATAACACTCTCCATCACTGCCTGGTAAAAAAAAAACATAATGTTCTGACTGACACCAAACATCTTCAGTCTATGAAGAAAAAACAGCCTTTGCTGTCACCGCGAGCATACATGGTCAACAAGGTCACTCCAGTTTAAGAGGTTATCAAGGTGAATACCTAGATAACTTTAAGAAGTGACCTGATTTATCTCCTCCCTGTGGATGGACAGTGGGGTATGATCCCCCACTACCCAAGTAAACAATGGGTAAGCAATGTTAATGAGAGACATTTTCTCCAACAAACTCCAAAGATATCAAACTATTAAACGCATTCCTACTGGAACATACATCAAATGCTCCTGAGAGGTTCTTCGTAGATATGAAGGAAGTTGGCTTCCCCTTCGTAAGTTACTTAAAACTAAATCTAGCATTGAGCAAAAGAAGGAGGAGCTGTGGCCAATGCTTTGGAAGATGGGTGAAGCAGAAGATGTATGTTACATGTATGCAGATCTTAAGCTTTCAATTTATTTAGCTTATTTGGGAACTGCACCTGCACTTTAGTTTTTGTGGTGGATTTTTTTCTGTTCTATATTTTGTGCAGACTTTTTCAATCTAAATAACAGAAGGATCATTTTTATTTTTATACTGTGAGACTGAATACTTTACTAAATAAAGTCATTGCAGTAAAATTAACTGTTTTTTATATAATACTGCAAAGTAACATGTTAAGTTAATTTTGTTATAACTGATTTCTGTTTTTGTTGTTCTTCTTTTTTTTTTTGTTATATCACAAAATGTATCGTTATCGTCAAAATGCTCTAAATATCACATTATGTTTGAAACATCTCGCCCACCCCTAGTGAGAGTCACGCTTTGGTAGGGGTCGAGGTTAAAAATCTATTTTTCAATGCATCACAATGCAGACATTAACAATTCTGAATTGATTTATGCATCAAAAATGAATGTTAATGTCATGTAATATCCTTCAAAAGGCAGATCTCTGAAGTACAAAAGTGCAGAGCCCAGCAACTCATGGCGTGCACAAAACAACTACACAATGCACAAGCAGCACTCTATGCATAGAAAGCCAGTGTTTCAGCTTCTATGATGTTAAAAAACAAAAAAATATGTTCGGAAAAGCCACACCATATAGAAGCTGTGTACACTGTTCTACCTGGAAGAGAAGGAAAACTAGTTATTGATGTCTCTTCTAACAGTAATGTCTCATTGGGCTGTGCCTGTTGGCGACCAGTTGGCAAACGGCATTCATGAGGTAGTCTCCAGAATGTATCAAAACATTTGCAGTATGGTATAATGTGGGCGGAGGTGGGGAACACACTGTTGTGTACAACTTAGAATACAGTTTTCTGAGACATATAAAAGAAAATAGACTTGTTTTCAAATACTGGCCTTGTAAAACAACTAGACGGCTAGCTGGTCACATGGTTGTAACAGTCAGTATTCTCAGTGCAACTAAAAACTTACATAGTTTCACAGAATTTTAAGTTGTCAGTTATTGTCTAAAAGTTGCAGCTCAATGAGAAACCATCATATGTTGTATCCTTTAGAGCCACAACAGAACATGACGATACTAAGTCAGATATACTTGTACAGCAGTCCCCACACTCAATGGGACCAAATAAGTGGTGAAAACCTTATGAGTTCTTACATGTGATGCAAGATAGACATCCAACGCCACATCATTTTGTCACTGTACTCAGCATATTGACTCCATGTGGTCATTTAATTTCCGTAATCTTGTTTAGATAAAAATATATTTTCTACTGCAATGTACAACAAAGTATTTTGTTTTGTTGTTTAGGTCAGAGATTCTATGCTCCGGGCTGTAGGACCACCTGAATGCCAGGAGTTCTGCCCGGCATTCGGGTGGTCCTACAGCCCGGAGGAATCGAGAAGCCAGTCGAGTCTGGGTGGACGGATCGGACAGCATCTGCAGCCAGTTTCTTAGGATCCACTGTGGGATGGACCTTTACAAGAGATCCTTCCTGCGTACAGCCATCAGCGTCTATAACATCTCTTAATGAAATGAGGATAACGAGTTACAACAACAAATAATTTCCCTCTGGGATTAATAAAGTATTTTTGAATTGAATTGAATTGTTAGAAGTGCGATTATGAATGCACTGAGATGAATTCATATAGGTGTTTATATTTTTTATCCATTTAAGTCCTCCAAATCGTAATCAAATCGATTTGTGGGGAGTCTAAAGATTCTCACTCCTACACAATGTATGGAAAACATGGAAGCTATGGACAGGCTGTGTGACAGGACAGCCATCTGCTGTAACCACTCAATGGGTACACAGCACCATATGATCAAACCTCTCGTCTTCCAAACACAACAGCAGTCATGCATGTGCACCCCCCCCCTGTGCATTGATAAACCCAGTTAAATGCTGATATGTTTCCGGTCATTGGCATTATTCTTGTCTGACCTAACCTCCCCAGACAACGGCACTCCTCGGGCTCTACATGTCTTGAAATATTGATTTGTGCATCGTTTTCTGCAGTCACACAAGGGGGGAGCCTAAGGAAAGGAATGGAAAAAGACAAGCAAGGACCTTTGAGGTGTCATACAAAAACACCCCCGCAGAAAAAAAAAAGTCTGACAGCTTTTTAATTTCGGTAAGAAATCAAACAGCGTTGGAAAGGAGGGGGGAGAGCGCTCAGTATAGCTGCATCTGAAACCCCTGCTTGCTGTCAGGAATCTGGCAGGAACTCGCCGCCTGTAGACAAGACCTCCTTTAGTCTGGGGCTGAATCACAGATGAATTATTTTGTTATTCAGACGGGTGTTCTCGCAGAGAAAAAGTAAAGTCAGGGTTTGCGAGGCCTTGGCAAGATGACGACTACTGGATTATTCATAATGTTTTCTTTTCTCCTTCATGGCAAATCTGTTCTTCTATTTTTCATGAACCAAATGCGCTACCGGTCTCTGCAACTAAATTCGGAGGATTCGGGCCCTACCCTGCCGGTGCAGCTCTCAAATGAAGGCCACTTTATTTTTAACTCTGTCTGGTGCAGACTCCCCCTCTAATTGTGGGCTATCCAGTAATCTTCAGAGGGCTAAAAACTAATTTAATCTAAGCTCGACTGCAGCATTAGGAAGAGGTCAAGGCAGAGCGGGTTTGTCTCATTTCCCTTGTTATAACTGTTCTGATTAGCACAACTGATATTAAAACAAAAACACTAGAAACCTTAAGGGAATCCATTACTGCTGAGAAAGTAAGCTTGGAAAAAATAATTCACACATTCAGCTCTCGATTCTTTTTAGTTTTTAAAGCACAAGAGTAAAAAAAGAAAGGCCTAGTGTTGAAGGATATGCTGCATATCACCCACTGTCTTCCACGTCAGAGTCTGAAACTGACTTATCTCATATAGAAATGATTGAGGTGTAACTCCACATCAACTTTAACTCAAGAGCTGTAAACTAGACTGAGCTGTAGTCGCTTTTTTTTAGATCAGCTGTGGTGGCCATCTTAAATTGGACTGATTCCAAAAGTTAATCAGTAGTAAAATATCAACCATCCACAACTTTCTTAAAGTTTCACTAAAACCCTTTCAGTGGTTCGAAAGACATCTTGCTAACAGACAAACTTGGTTAACACCAGCAGTTCTTGCTAAAGCTTTGTTTTATTGTATTTATTGCTAAAGCACACGGAGTATGGTTTGTAAAAGATTCTCAGCCGCAATCGCAGTTTGGAACAAAATCTGTCAAAGTAAAATAATAACCATTTTAACATTTTTCAGTCAGGTCATCTGGACAGTTTCTTTTTTTGTGCTGAAATGTTTCGCCTTCGATCCAGAAGGCTTCATCAGTCGAGGAAACACACAACACAAAACTGATTCTTCCCCAACAGCTTACTCCAAAGTGGAACAAACCAGTTCTGCTTGTGATAAGATGGTCTGTTTGGAACGCCCCCTCCTCCATTGCCGGCCCTCTTCCTTGTTGACAGTCTTGTCAAACTGGTTGAAAACTGACTGATGAGACTGATGAAGCCTTCCGGATCCAAGGTGAAATGTTTCAGCACAAAAAAAGAAACTGTCCAGATGACCTGACTGGAAAATGTTGGATTGTATACCTGGATTATTGAGCATGGACTTTGTTGTTAATAGCCATGTTAGTGTTTTGTAAGGTATGAATACCTGTTGTATACCAATACCTGTGGCTGACATCTTACATCGAATTGGCTTAAAAAAAAGAAAATGAGTTAAAGATTTACGTCCCATGATTAATTTTTGAATGCTTCATTAAAGATAGTGAAGAGTGATGTATTGCTAGCAGGCAGGCACAGGAACAAACATCAGGTAAACACATGACTGCCTTCACCGGAGGAAGCAACAACAAACCAGTGTCATCGAAGCATTTCTGGAAGAGGCGGGCGCTTGAACACACGGTGCCTGAAGAATGTGCATCTAAGGTGAAAAGGTCACGCCACAGTTCTGGCTTGGGACAAAGCACGCCAACCATCTCGGTCTCAGGGAAGGGGTCATGGACACGAGGGGTCACCCTCCCTGACCCACTCCAGGGTGCGGCTGAAGGAAGGCGTACTCCCAACTTGTTGACGTGCTTGTGGTCTCACTTATCCGATTCGAGCCTGGATTGTGACAGACTATATGCGCTGCCCCACTTTTAATCTGACCGACTTGAGTCAAGCCTTCAAAGTTTTAGCAAAACTCGGGAAGTGTGGGGGGGAAAAGACACGGTGAGGGAGGAGAAATCTGCTTCTCTATATGACCACAGCTCTTTTGGTTACACAGCCCCAGGGTGGACGGTTCTAGTGTCATTGTGGAGAGCTGGCACTGTTGTTGTCAACCACACAGGGGCTCAATAATTCCACTCCTTACACCCCGACGGACGAAAACACACAAAGTTGATCTTATTCAATCTTTTTTTTTGTTTTGTTTTCCTTTCTCATCCTTTTCAGATCCTCTGTTCTTTTTTTGTGCACGTCAGCGTCGCCAAGCTTGGCAGCAAAAGAGCATCGAGATGTCTGTGGATGTGCTTCAAAACACAAGAGAAGCTTCCAACAAGGGGTGCACACCATGCCCTGACACACGCGCGCACACGCACACTATAGCTAGCAAAAACACATTCCTGCGGTATCTGTGCAAGTTTAACACAAAAGAGGAAAGTAACACGTCTTTCTAACAATCGCCACAACAGTTCCTGGGTAATAAATCGTGGCCTGGGCTCATTCGGAGCCTTGCAGTCAACGATCAGGGAAAAGTTTCAACTCGTCACCGCTTGTCAATCTCACAACCAGCGCGAGCCAGTGAACGTGTCAGGGCGCTCAGAAGTCACATCACTGCCTTCACACTCACGAATCACCAAGCACCGTGGACATTTGGAGTGAAAAACAACAACAGTGTTATAAGAATTAACAACTTAAGAGGCCAGTGTGTGTGTTAATCACGCATGGATCATCCTATGCTTCACGCCATCAACCTAAATCTCGTCATTTCTCGTGTTCACTATTTAACTGAGGGATGAGGACGAACAGAAACGCAAAAACTTGGCCTTGCGGATATAAATAAGAGGAGCGCATCTCATTCCGAGTCAATTAAGAGGCAAAGACTAGAGGAGTCAGTGAAGAACCGGGGAGCAGAGCCCCGACAGGAGCAGCAGCACTAACCTGTTTCACCTCAGCGGGCATGATGGTCCAAAAATCACCCCTTTGTTCCCGAACAAACAAATAAACTCTCCAGAGGAAACGAGCGGTGTCTGTGTCCTCTCAGTAAAAGTTGCCCTCTCCCTCCACTCCTCTCTTCACGTTGTCCGTGAGTGTTTACGCTGAGTTGTCCCTCTGTGCGCGCGGAGGCAGCAGCTCATCCTCCGCGCTGCTGCGTCGAGCTAGCGCGTGTTAGCTAGCGCACGAACAGGAAGTCTGCGCTGCTCTTTCAAAATAAAACGATCACGGACGTTCGCGCAAGAACGCAAACATTTTGTGTTGACAACTTTTTCATGGCTGGTTAATCGTTTGTGCTCACTGCAACCAATCACATTCATTTATTGAGGTCATAAAATTAATAATGGGTACTTCTTGGTACTAATTTGTGCCTGACAGTGTGATGATTGGTTGCAAATAAAATACTAAATAACCTATTAATAAGCAAAGCTCTAAATTTAAGTTAGTTATTGAACTGAGCTTGTTTAAATATGAAATGTTGCATGTAACGGTGTTGTCCTCATCTTTCGGCAATTTTATAACATAGGCTGATCTGATTAAAAAAAAATGTTGTTGGCCATGAATGTTTTGTTCCAGCAAGCAATAATGCTGTTGCACCAACCTAACATCAAATCTGGCTGGGGCACCTGTGGAGCAGTGGTAGGGCAGTCAACTTTGGACCAGAAAGTCACAAGTTCAACTCCTTGCAATGCCCATACATTGTGGTCTCCTTGAGCAAGACACCTAATCTCCAACTGGTTTCCAGGCAGCTACTGGGTGTATCTATGTGTGCTGGTTCAAATGCAGAGCACAAATTTCATCTTTGTATGGGAATATCCTGATGCATGCTCAATAATCCAGGTAGAAAAATCCAAAAAAGTATGGGAAGTATTTGTATGGGAATATTCACTAAACCAGCCACTAGGGCGCACAAGCCAGTGTATCTCTTGGGCTGGTCCCAAGCCCGGGTAAATGGTGAGGGTTGTGTCAGGAAGGGCATCTGATGTGAAACACTTTATTGCAAAAACTATAATGTGAGTTCATCAAAGCAAAACCGTACCAGATTGGTTGAGGTCCGGATTTACAATGACCGCCACCGGTTCTATTGACAAACAGGGTGCCGGCGGAAATTGTGCCTCTGTTAGTCAAAGACCACGAGGAGCATGTGTCAGGAGACTGAGGGAGAAGAGAAAAGTCAAGAATGTAGGACTGAGGTTTGCAACTCTAAATGTGGGGACAATGACAGACAAAGGTAGAGAGCTGGCTGACATGATGCAGAGAAGGAAGGTAGATGTTTTATGCGACCAAGAGACAAAGTGGAAGGGAAGCAAGACTTGCAGCATTGGAGCTGGGTTTAAACCAGGCATGGGTAAACTCCGGCCCATTGGGCTTTTTAATTGGACTGCCGAAATTGTCCAAAATTTGGACAATTAAATTTATTTATTTATTTTACTTTATTTTCAGGGATGATGAGTTAAAATGCAGAGGTGCTTAAGCACCCCCAAAAAGAGGTTAAAATCGCCACTGGTCCTAATTATATTGAAAAAACTGAATTTAAAAGGAAAAAAAGCTGGTGTAGTTTTACCTGTAGTTCCCAAATTTCCCCAGTAGAGGCGCACTACAGACACTGGCGTGTATTAAAGGCAAAGTAACAGTAGAGAAGAAGTAATTTCTACTTCTACACTTTTATTTTTACGTTGCCCTACGAACTCGTCTGTAAAAACAAGTTTATCAAGCAAAAGAAAAGGGTACATTGAGTGCCGAGTGTTTAATATGGAATGGCCCACAACATATAGTTTCACTGAGGTCCAATCAAAGGCAGTTTTATGCCAAGAAATTGTCGCGGTTTTCAAAGAGTACACTTTGCTAAATGCTAACTATGCTAGCAAGCCTTTCTCCGAAGGCAATTTTTTTTTTAAAGAAAGCTTGGTAAAAACAGGGCAGGTCTATTGTGTCTGGAGGGCCAAGACAAGTTAGAAAAAAAATCAGCTTATGACGCAGGACTGTGACTCGCCTTGTGGAACTGATTTTTGAAGATATAGCCAGCAAAATAAGCTAAAAGGAAGAGTCCTTTAAGTTATGGTTTACTGGAGGAAAGTAATAAAGGACACAGATCAGCTCCTAATTTTTATCTGCGGGATTAACAACAGTTTTAAGATAATGGAGGTGTTTTTGACCCTGGAGTCTCTGAAAGGAAAAACACAAAGAGAGGATTTTTATCACCATCTGCTGTCATGAGAGAATGAAGCTTCTGTGGAGTAAAGTGGACAATGTCACAACGGACAGATCACCAAATTTAAGAGGAAAACACGTCAGGCTGCTGACAAGAATCCAGGATAAACTGAAAGAGGAAAACCTTGACCAGGATGTTATTTTTCTTCACTGCATCAAGAATCACTGTAAGTCATGCTTTGTGTGTGCGTGTGTGAAATTGCTATTGTGTGTGAATTATCCCCCTAAAAAATGTGAAAGGCAAAAATGTGTGAATTATTGTCCAGATACTCTGTTGTGATGCTGCATAGAGGAGCTGCAGGAAGATGATGTCTGCTTCCATTCCCAAACTGCCACAGCTGACCTGTCATCAACTTTAGATCCTGTAGTTGTAAAAAGTTTTGTGAAGAGTTTGTGGAGGTGAGCTGCCACTTTATTTTGATTTTTCTTCTGTATTCCATTAGCATAGTGGGGCGGCTGTGGCTGAGTGGTTAGAGCAGTCGTCCTTCAATGCAAGAGTTGGGGGTTCGAATCCACCAGCAGTCACATGCCGAAGTGTCCAAGGGCAAGACACTGAACCCCTCATCGCCTCCAATGTGTGTCCCATCGGTGAATGAATGTGATAAAGCTCTGATTAGTCTCTTTAGAATGATTTGTTCAATTAGCTTTGTAGAGATCTAGTAGAGTGCTGTATGAATGGGTAAATGAGGCACAGATTGTAGTGTAAAGCGCTTTGAGTATCTTGATTAGATAGAAAGGCGCTATATAAGTACAGACCATTTACCATAGTGAGGTAAGAGACTTGTGGTTTGATTAGTTTATTTTTCTTCAGGTAAGAGAAAATACAGTGGTTTGTTTTGTTTGTTGTTTCGGCCTGAAGTTGGTAAGACTCCACAAAGTCAATAATTTCACTATTGTAAATAAAATCACTGTTCTATCATATAATCCTGACTTAGTGGCTGCTTGAATGGTGCAGAAGGTGGAATCACCCATAATTAATAGCGTCCCGGTGGCTGTTATTGCGCTGTGGTGTAACATCACACAAACACTCCATCTATCTGTTTCTGGCCCGGCCCTTCGCTCCAATTTTAGAACTCAGTGTGGCCCGTGAATCTGAAAGTTTGCCCACCACAGGTTTAAATGCTTTTCCATGTTGTGGATAGAAAGAGAAATGGAGTAAGGGTGGTCCTGAAGGAGGAGTTGAAAGTAGTAGAGGTGAAAAGAGTGTCAGATAGGGTGATGTGTCTGAAGATAGAAGCAGAAGGTCTGATGCTACATGTCAGTGGTTATGCTCCACAGGTTGGATGTGATGGAGAGGAGAAAGATACATTTTGGAAGGATATGAATGAAGTGATAAAGAGTATTCCCAGAGAGGAAAGAGTGGGGATAAGAGCAGACTTGAATGGGCATGTTGGTGAAGGAAACAGAAGGGATGAGGAAGTGATGGGTAGGTTTGGTGCCAAGGAAAGAAACCAGGAAAGAGAGATGGTGGTGGATTCTGCCAAGAAAATGGAAATGGTTGTATTCAACACTTATTTCAAAAAGAAGGAGGAACACAGAGTGACATATAAAAGTGAAGGTAGGAGTACACAGGTAGACTACATTCTGTGTAGAAGAGGAAACCTGAGGGAGATCAGGGACGTAAGGTTGTGGCAGGGGAGAGTGTGGCCAGACAGCATTGGATGGTTGTGTGTAGAATGACTGTTGTTGTGAAGAAGAGAAAAAGAGTAAAGTTAGAGAAGAAGACCAAATGATGGAAGCTGAAGGAGGAATAATATTGTGAGAAATTCAGAGAGGAGCTGTTAAACGCTCTGGGTGGCAAGAAGCTATTCAAATAAAGAGGTTAGCCAAGAAGAAATATGACAGTGAAAGGACTGAAGAGAGGAGACAGGAATATAAGGAGATGCAATGTAGAGCAAAGAGGGAGGTGGCAAAGGCAAAGCAGGTGTATGATGAGTTGTATGGGAGGCTGGACACTAAAGAGGGTGAGACAGAAGGATCAGGTTGGAAAGGATGTACAGCAGGTTAGGCTTGTTAAAGATAGGAATGGTAATGATTTAACAAGAGAGGAGAGTGTGACGGGAAGATGGAATGAGTACTTTGAGGAGCTAATGAATGAAGAGAACGAAAGAGAAAGAATAGTAGAGGTCATAGAAAATGGACAGGAAGTGGGAAAAATTAGTGATGGTGAAGTCTGGAAAGCTCTGAAAATAATGAAGAAAGAGAAAACAGTAGGACCCGATGACATACCAGTGGAGGTTTGGAAATGTCTTGCAGAGATGGCAGTGAGTTTTTTTTACTCAAATATTCAATGATATATTTGAGGGTGAGAAAATGCCTGAAGAATGGAGAAGTGTACTGGTGCCCATTTATAAGAACAATGGTGATATACAAAGTGGTAGCAAATAGGGATGCACCGATCCACATTTTTTTTCACTTCTGATCCGATCCCGATACCTAAATCTAAATATCGGCCGATACGATCCAGTTCCGATATCATCATCATTGATTTTATAAGAGGCTGTAATAATCTCCTCTCAAGTACAATTTCTACAAATATATGCATGCATGTCCAAAAAGGCATCTTGAGGTAAGTTTTATTCATGTTGGATAAGTTTTAGTTAGAATTAAATTCTGCTAACACAAAACATGTTTCTCTTTAAAGTTGATATTAAAGTGATTTTAGTGATTGTTTAAAGTTATTTTATATTTTTTAAATAAGGGGCAAGTATAAGATTTTTCTTCTTTCTACACACTTTTCATTCAATGTTTTCTTTTTGATGAATTTGTTCTGTTTCTTTTAAATGAATGAATAAATGAATTAAATAAAATAAAATGTTAAATGGCTTCAAACATCTGCTAAGTTCATGGCATAAACCAACAGACATGTTGCTGTTTTTAGTTATTTACATCACTTTATAATGTTGCTGTTTGTGTTTTGTTTTTTTATATATATAATTTTCTTGTATTTTTCAGTTCATATGCTTTTTTATGATTGTCTACTGTTGTACTGATAAATATCTCCTGGAGGGTAAACTATATATTGGCTGTAAGTATCAAGCTGCGAAATCCTTCGTTTTCTACAACTGATAGTGGTTGGTCATTAATTACGATGAAGTTTAGCAACTTCTCAGTAAACATTCAAGCTCCGGGGCTTCAGCCATGTCTTCTTCTTGTTCAATCCGAAGCAGGCAGTCTGATTTCGGTCAGCCACGTTCAGTCTGCCCCTCCTCAGAGACGGGCAGATTTAACGGGGCAGATTGGACACGGCTGGCCGTGGTCGGGCTTCCTGTTTTGGGTTGAGCAAGAGTAGCGCCATGTTGAAGCCCCAGAGCTCGAATGTCCAACGTAAAACTAACTTTATCGCGGTTTAATGTGGTGCTATGGCTCTGCAGACATTGCACGTTGCCGTCTTGTTTTGTGGTGTTTCTAGTGTAAAATACTCCACAGGGTGGACATGTTTCAATGAAAAGTTTGTTAGCCGTTAGCCACAGTGCTGCTAACTCATTCCTCATGTTGTAGCTGGCTGCAAACTATGAAATGGATTTCCTGAATGTGAGGCGGGTCTTATTACTCTGGGTTCATGAGACACACCTCCGTTCAGGAAATCCATTCCATAGTTTGAAGCCAACATGCATCATGGATTGGAAATCTCTGCAGATTGGATTGGAAAATGGATCGGTCACATTGTCACTGATACCCGATCCAGAAGTTTTCCGATGTCAGTACCGATATTGATATTGGATAGTGCATCTCTAGTAGCAACTAAAGGGCAATTAAGTTCATAAGTGACACAATGAAGATCTGGGAGAGAATAGTGGAAGCTAGACTTAGACGAGAGGTAACTTTTGTGAGCAGCAGTATAGTTTCATGCTAAGAGAGAGCACTACAGATGCCATCTTTGCTTTGAGGATGCTTATGGAGAAGTACAGAGAGGGTGAGAAAAAACTTTATTGTGTCTTTGTGGATTTAGGAAAAACACATGACAGTGTGCCAAGGGAGGAGGTGTGGTATTGCATTCTGAGGAAATCTGGAGTGGCAGAGAATTATGTTAGACTAGTACAGTACATGTATGAGGACAGCAGGACAGTGGTGAGATGTGCTATAGGCTTGACAGATAGCTTCAAGGTGGAAGTGAGATTGCATCAAGAATCTCTGAGCCCCTTCTTGTTTGCTCTGGTGATGGACTGACTAACAGATGAGGTCAGGCAGGAATTCCTGTGCACTATGATGTTTGCAGATGACATTGTGATCTGTGGTGAGAACAGGGAACAGGTGGAAGAGAACTTGGAGAGGTGCAGGTATGCAGTTGAAAGAAGTGGAATGAAAGTCAGCCGTAGTAAGACAGAGTACATGTGTGTGAATGAGAGGGAGGAGGTGGAACAGTGAGGCTACAAGGAGCAGAGGTCACAAAGGTGCAAGACTTCAAGGACTTTGTGTCCACTGTCCAGGAAAATGGGGAGTGTGGTAAAGAAGTGAAAAAGAGAGTCCAGGCAGGATGGAGTGGATGGAGAAAAGTTTCAGGAGTGATTTGCGACAAAAGGGTGTCAGCAAAGGTCAAAGGAAAAGTTTACAAGACAGTTGTGAAACCAGCTATGTTGTATGGTCTGGAGACAGTGGCATTGACAAAAAGACAGGAGAAAGAATTGGAAGTGGCAGAAATGAATATGTTGAGGTTCTCCTTAGGAGTGACAAGGATGGGTGAGATTCGTAATGAGATCATCAGAGGTACAGCACACGTTGAACAACTGGGAGATAAAGTTAGAGAGGCCAGACTGAGATGGTTTGTACATGTCCGGAGGAGGGACAGTGGGTGTATTGGTAGAAGGATGTTAGAAATGCAGCTTCCAGGAAAAAGACAAAGAGGAAGGCCAAAGAGACGATATATGGATGCAGTTAGAGAGAACATGAAGGTAGTTGGAGTGAGGACAGAGGATGCAGAGGACAGAATGAGATGGAGGAAGATGACTCGCTATGGTGACCCCTGAAGAGAGAAAACCCAAAAGAAGAAGACAAAATAGTATGGGAATATTCACTGATGACAATTCATAGCACATTTACATTTTAAAATCCACCAGCAACAGTAGATTCTAGGAACAATCTCAGAGATTTCTGTCCAGAAGTCCTAGAAGCAGCTAAGGTTCTACGCAGAACCCTCAATCTTCCAGGCCTCTGCTAGAGGACCCAAACTTGATGCAAAAGTGCATTGGCCCATGTGGAAAAAAAATCAGGGCTTTCTACAGTATGTGTATTGTGTATATGGAACTAAAAGCAGTATTACATATTTTTTTTGCCATTTTTGCAAAGGCTCTTTATCTTTTTATTTATTTATTTTAATAAAAAGGTCAAAATCTGCTTCCCACTGTGAAAAGTGAATACGGCTATGGTTCATTTCCTCAGTGTGTTTTGCTTTGGAGGACAGTTGGTATTTTCATTAAAACACATGAAAATGTGAAGCACACTGAGATAGATCTGTATTCACAACAAAAACAATGACCTTATTGCTGAAAATTCCCAGCAGGGCTCCTGTGTTATTTACATGACAGGGGTTTGACAGTGATTGACAAATGTGAGGCGCAGCATGCTTCATCTCTTCTCCTGCAGAAAGAGGAATGCTTTTAATGTGAAAGAAAATCCACCTTGCATCCAGAGTAATTCTGGTTATCTGATGGGTTGATAGAGCTGAAAAAAGGAAAGTGATTTGTCCTCCGACAGGGATGCTTTATTTATGAATGGCTCCACAAAAAACAGAGCACGATGCCTGAATCTTCTGGTTTTTTAGCAAAAGCAGGGGGGTACGTGAATATGCAGATTTGCACACATGAACATACACACTAGCAAGAAGCAAAAGAAAAACCTCCAGAGCTGACAGAACTGGTGGGGTGTACCAAAAGAAAGCAGCTTTTTCCTCTCACTGTATGTGTGGCTCTGATTGGGGAGGGCTCAGAGTCTTTGCACACCAGCTGCGTCTGTCTGTCAACCTGTCGACCCCTCCCCCTTTTTGGCACAGACAGAAAGAAAGAAGAGGGGAAAAAAGGAGGCGTTTTAGGGACAGGGGGTTTATACACAAAACAAAAGTTTCCCTATTGAAGTGCATCCCATAGGCTACTCTGCACATTTTTACGAACAGCTCCTTTTCTCAAGCTCTTTCAGACGCTCCTCTCCCTGCACTTGATATAAGAAAGAGGTGTACGTGAAAGAATTCACATTCAAATAGCTACGCTTGCAACCAGGACGGAGTAGGAATGTTAATCTAATAAAGTCTATGGGAGAACTAACTAAGCAATTTTGAGAGAAGACTGAAAGGACAAGAGGGGCGAGCAAAAGGATGACTGGACAAGAAGAAGAAAACAGAAGTGGTGAAGAAGAGGGGGAAATAACTGAGGTTTTGCATTCCACCAGCTTGGCAGTGCTGGTTTATGTCCCTAAATGATGCTGCTCCATTTATTCTTAATGAAAGCCCCGTTGGCTCAGAATGCACCATTCTATTTAGATCTATTTGCTTTCGACAATGGCATTAGGAATTCACCGAGGTTGCCACAGAAGAGTGGTTTTAAAAAGCAAGCCTTCGGTTGACGAGCTTTCTTTTATGTGATGTGCAATATCACATTCCATTTGAGCCATTTAAACAGAGGGTGATTTTCATAACCCTGTTTAAAAATCCATTAAGTGCTTTGAAATACTCGTGGGAACAGATGTGATAAGTAGCATTGCTCTTGACTTTCACAGTAAACCTGAACGTATGCGCTTTGCTCATCCTCGTTTTAATGTTGCCTTTACTGGTTCAAGGAACATTCGCCAAGTCTCCAAACCAGTTAGACATAAACAAGTTTAGACGTTACAGCCAAGCTTTGTGAGGCTGAACTAAATGCCGCCATTTTAATTTCCTCCTAAACTTCTAACATAATTAGGACTAAATATTAATGAGAACGTGACTAATTAATTTTCACTGGTACTAGAGCTAGATGAAAGCACAAAGGATCGTCATGGCTGTTTTGTACACCTTGTGTAAGTAATTACTTCTATTTTCTTGCCTTACAACCTGAAGATACTGAGTGTTTAATAAGTCTGCATCATTTAAATAGTACATGTTGGTGTGCATGTCTGTAAGTGTAAAACAAGCAATAAAGAAGACAAAACATAACAAAAAAATCTTGCATGAGTCTACATTTGTAACATCTGGCAACTAGGATTTTGTGTCTGTTCAATAGGACAAAACTGTTCCAGCTGCGTCAAGTTGAATGGGTCAAACCACAGATTTAACAAAACAGAGGTCTGATCTTCATCCATCCATTATCTTTCACCCATTTCTTCCTTTTTGGGTCGCTGGGGTCACTAGTGCCCATGTCCTGCTATCACTGTGTGAGAGGCGAGGTACACCCTAGGTTACAAGTCCATCACAGGGCCTAGGTCTGATCTTTAAGAAAACTATTTTTGAGCTTCAGATATTTTCCCCTTTGGAGTGATGTTATTGGGATGTTTCGGCTGGTTTCAAAACAGGTGTAGTGAACCAGATGACCTCAAATCTACCAGATGGACAGAGACTGTTATTTTCACTGATCTGAATAAGTCTGGGCCATCTGATGAACTTTCTTTCTTGAATTAATCAAGCAGAAAAGACAATCCTCTATAATCATTACTGTCTTACAAATGTTTTGATAATCAAATTGTGTTAGTTCACTCAATGCTTTACAGGTTGAAAAGAACTACTCATTTTTATTTTACATAAACAGTAAGTAATGATTTTTGTTCCTCATTCAGAGAAGAAATCACCTGAATATGCCTTTCTTGATTTTCTGTCTGAAATGAGCAAGTCGTAAGTGTGTGAAAGTTGAGGCTTCGGTCAGCTAAAATGTTTACTGAAGAAGAAATGTCATGTTTAAACTTTTTCAGAAGATTACCAAGAGTAGACTCCAAAAAGTCTGCTGCTTCTGCAATAATCTTTTCTGTATGTTAAACAAGTTTCATTCTCTGACCTCGACTGTTGATAAACACCTTACGTCAAAACCACTCCTCTTTCTGGTCCTTCCACGAATCAGAAAGCTCTAAATTGAACAGGAAGTAAACTCATTTAAAAATGTGACAACTTCCCAGTTCAAGTCAGATTTTCAGAATTCCAAGAGAATGAGAGTTCTGGGAGATGTAGATTGAGAGTTCTGGAGAACGTGAGAGTTCCAAGATTGAGAGTGCAGTCGGTTCTGAAAGCTTCAGAGCAATGAAGAATCCAGAGGGACGTTTGGGATTATAATTCTGTTTTGAGCTAACCACGCACGACTCTCCGAGGATTTTTAGCTGTTCTTAACGGAGGCGCTGAAACAGTCTGAAGGATGCTTACTGAGCTGATCCATCGTCAAACCAGGTAAAGACTTCTTCGACCAAGTGTACCGTGGGCAAAGCTGAGATACCTGATGGGAGCGTGCAACTTCTGGTCAAACAGATTAAATTCCCTCACACAGTTCTCTGTAAGATAATCTCCTTTCATCTTAAACTCTTCTCTCTCATAAATCAGTACAGATATTTTTAGAAATGTCTGAAGCAAAGTCCTCAAATCACCGCCGAGTGATTTGAAGTTCATTTTCTGTGAAACTGTCTGTTATTATTTTCATATTTTGCCAAATTAATGTAAATGTTTGATGTTAAACTTTGATTCTGAAAATAAATGATTCCATTCATTTGATGGGTCAAAGATAAACAACGTCTCTCGTTACATTTCTGTTAAATTCAATGCACGGCATTTACAGTCAGAAAAATGAAGAACTCGTGAAAAGTATGCATAAATATATACACATATATTTGTCATACTATAAGTGACACGTACCTCACGTGACTCACTACACAGGATAAACTCCATTAATTCATTAATTGTTTGTTTCACTCTGCATTTTTTAAAAATTGTTTCAGCCTATGGAGCCACACAAAAATCGTGTTTTAGGACCTTCCAAAGTGAAAAAACTTTGAAACATCATCCTTGCATTTCCCTGTAGACAGTTTGTGCCCAGTGTGTGCCGGTCATTCCCCGATCTGTTACGGAAGCACGATCCGTAGTGTAGATCATTTGCGCATGCGCTAAAAGGAATACCTCCTAGCCGCACGGATCGCCGTTAAATATTCTAGATTAAGGACAATGTACTGGTATAATTCCATTTATGAATAAGAACTTTCTTACTTTACTTAGAAAAGTATGTGCTCTATCTCCGCCGATTTTCATGTTGCTAATTTACGCTACTCATATTTCTGTTAAAAACATTGACATATTTATGTCATGGTTAAGATGATATGCAGCTTCACCACTGAGCGGCGCTGTTTCACCATGGAAATAATTCATTCTGTATCTTGCAGGGTTTTTCTCGGAAGATTCAGCCCAGGCTGGGGGTCAGGTCTAATGCGTCGCATATCATCTTAACCAGTGGTTTGTAATGGAAATACGAGTGGCGTAAATTAGCTACATGACGATCGGTGGAGAAGGAGCACGTAGTTTTCTAAGTAAATTAAGACAGTTTTTATTCATAAACCACAGCGATCCGTGCGACACGGACGTACACTACGGATCGTGCTTCCGTAACAGATCGGGGAATGACAGTGCCTATGCACATGCTCCAGACCTTGTTTCCTGTTTCTGATGCATTTATGTGCTGGTGTCACAGCACCACATACAGGTCTGGCATAGCTACTACAGATATTTGTGTTGTTTTCAGGGTTTCTGTGTGGATAGCAGTGCTGAGTTTACAATTTTATTTTAAAACTGACAAAAACAAAAAATGTTTGCAAATATTTCATTATCATGTGAACAAGGTCTAAATTCGGATCAAGATTCCAGACCATATTAAGTCAAAAATATCCACACAGCATGATGCTGCCACCACCATGCCTTACTGAAGAGTCACCTTATTTACTGAAGAAATACCTGATTTGTTCAACATGTTACAATGTTTGTGGTGGTCAAAATGTTGGAATAATCTGACTAAGGAACTTTTCTTTTACAAGCTCATGGATTTTTCCATATGTCTCATAAACTTGCGTAGCTTTTTGAGGTCTGCTAAGCACAGAGCTGGTTACGGTCTGCCTCTGATTAATGACCTTGTTGGATGATCTGTGAGTTTTCTTATCCCCTTTTCCTGGCAAACTTGTTGTAACATATCTTGTTCTCTCAGAACTTTGGTTTTGACTTGTTTAGAAAGAGTGTTTGCCTTGTGAGGCTGAAGTTGTGGCTTAAACAGGTTTAAATCAACACAGATTATATGACAATTTGCACAGAAGTGGACCCAGATAAATTAATTAGGATACCTTAAAAATAACAAGCACAGCTATAGATAAGAGAGCTCTTAAATGGAAATATTATGAAGTGATTTGAATATGTTTAGGCTATTAGTGCTTAGTGTATATTTAGCTGATGTTTTTCTAAGTTCATATTTTAGATCCTATTACTGTTTTTCTTTTACATTTTACTGTTGGATGCAACTGGGACCCTGTGTACATAATTTTGTTCCACCACATGTACCACATCTGGTATGAATGACAATAACGAATATCTGAATATGTTTTCATCCATCCATCCATCCATTATCTTTACCCGCTTATTCCATTTTGGGTCACGGGGGTCGCTGGTGCCCATGTCCAGCAATCACTGTGCGAGGGGCGGGGTACACCCTGGACGGGTCGCAAGTCCATCACAGGGCCACATAGAGACAAACGAGACAAACAACCATTCACTCTCTCACTCACACCTAGGGACAATTTAGAGTTACCAATCAGCCTAACATGCATGTTTTTGGTCTGTGGGAGGAAACCGGAGTACCCGGAGAAAACCCACGCATGCACGGAGAGAACATGCAAACTCCACCCAGAAAGGCCCCTGGACCGGGGTTTGAACCAAGGACCTGCTCGCTGAGAGGCAGCAGCTCTACCAGTTGCGCCACCGTGCTGCCCTGAATATGTTTTCATACATGTAAATTACTTTTTTTTTTTTTACTTTGCTGATTTAAGATGTTTTAGTGTTTAATTTATGGCCAGAAATCTGGAAACAAAGTTTTACTAAAATAGGCTTTGTAATGCAGCAAAAGAAAAAAAATAAAATGTTAATCGTTGTAAGTCCTTTGAAAAGGTGATACAATTTCCTGGCAAATCAAACACGTAAGCAGGAGGTTTCTCCCAGGTCAGGGAACCGTGAACAACCTGCTAACAGCTGAGAGAATGCTCCAATCTGAGGGATTCCTTCTCTCGGGGTTATTCATTGTTATGTCTCAAAAACTAATACAAATTCTGGATATATCTGACCTAACGTGCACATTATTGCATTTTGTGTTCGTATTTAACATTTCTTGCACTATTTCCATCCTCTCTATGTGTGTGCAGGTTAGTCTTCTGGGTTTAGTTGGCCTTAAAAGTACAAAAATAAATCTAAACATCTTCCCATCCGGCAAGAGGTCCTTTTCATGACAATTTGAGTATTCTGTCTCTAGAGGAAGCGTGAGCATGTGTGTGTGCATGTGTAGAGAGGACATTCAGATAAATGTATGCATGCGTGTGTTGTTTAAGTGAAAAATATATTGAAAGGATGTGAAGGATATCAAGGATCTGTTATGACAGGTACATAAATCCCCAGGAGGAAGTAGCTCTCTGTCTTTTTATTTACCACGGCTGGGTGGAAAAAACAGATCATAAATGTTTGATGTAACTTCATTTCTGAGTCCTTGTGTTCTCAGTGGAACCATAAACATGAGTACACTTGGAGTTTATTCCACTAAATAAAACTAGATTTTATGACTAAACCTTCAAATGTCAAAGTGGTCACCTTTATTCATACTTAAGGTCAATAGTTACATCCCAAAAATCAAGCCACTCTAAGAAACAACATGTTGATGAATGGGAGGACTGATTGAAGGGATGCATATCACCGAGTGCCTTTCAAGAGTTTTAAACTAAGATGGCCTCATGTTGAGAAATGATAAAGTTAGGGTTGTTTTGGTCAAACATTGTTAAATACAGTATGAGCAATTCCATGTGAAACTGTGAGATCTTGTAAAATGTGTTAACATTTAGAATATGTGTTGAGGATGAGCACATCAATTTTATCTCAATATCTGTAAAACAGAGTTCTGTGTTAGATTATGTTTATTAGCTGTGGCGGCCATCTTAAACGGGGTGGACTCCAAATGGTAATAAGTAGCAGATGTCCATCCAGTGATCACTTTGAGAGTTTCACTTAATTCTGTCTACTGGTATTTGAGATATTTTGTTAACATGCACTGCTGTTTTAACAGTTTCCAGCAAAACTATCACACAGTGTGTGGTGCTTGGAGTATGTATTATAAAGGATGCTCAGCTACTCCCACATCACACGTTAGCTCAGTATCTGTAAACTTGGCTGAGCTTTAGACATTTTGGTGTTTTCTAAGGTTAATTGGCTGTGGAGGCCATCTTAAACTGAGCTGACTCCAAATGGTAATCGGTTGTACATGTGCACACAATAATCACTTTATGAGTTTTTTTGTTAAATCTATCAGGTACTTCATGAGAGACAGCACAGTGGCGCAGTTGGTAGAGCTGCCGCCTTTCAGTGGGCAAGTCTCCAGTTCAAATCCCGGTCCAGGGACCTTTCTGGGTGGAGTTTGCATGTTCTCTCCATGCATGCGTGGGTTTTCTCCAGGTACTCCAGTTTCCTCCCACAGACCAAAAACATGCATGTTAGGCTGATTGGTAACTCTAAATTGTCTCTAGGTGTGAGTGAGACAGTGAATGGTTGTTTGTCTCTATGTGGCCCTGTGATGGACTGGAGACCTGTCCATGTGTCCCCCCGCCCCTCGCACAGTGACTTCTGGATATGGGCACCAGTGACACCCGTGACCCAAAAAGGAAGAAGCGGGTAAAAAATAATGGATGGATGGATGGATGGATGGATAGTTCATGGGATATTTTGCTAACAGAGACAGTTGACTAAAAGTTAATGATGAGCATGATCAGTTAGCTCAAAAATGAGCTGAGAAACTCTGTATCTGGAAAACTGACTCTGACATCTCTCTCACTACTCACTACGTGAAAAGTAGCAAGTGAGTAGTGGTACGTGAGTAGTATGTGAGTACTAGTGTGTGAGTAGTATGTAAGTACTAGTATGTGAGTAGTATGTGAGTAGTAGTATGTAAGTAGTAGTATGTGAGTAGTAGTACATGTGTAGTAGTACGTGAGTAGTACTATGTGAGTAGTAGTATGTGAGTAGTAGTATGTGAATAGTAGCACGTGAGCAGTAGTACGTGAGTAGTATGTGAGTAGTAGTATATGAGTTGTAGTACATGAGTAGTATGTGAGTAGTAGTATGTGAGTAGTAGTACACGAGTAGTAGTACGTGAGTAGTAGTACGTGAATAGTAGTATATGAGTAGTATATGAGTAGTATGTGAGTAGTAGTATGTGAGTAGTAGTATGTAGTAGACTCTGTCATAGTCATTTTGTGTTTAAAAATACAGTCTAATTAAAATTTGTCCAGTGGTTCATGAGATATTTTGCTGTCTACAACCCCCTACAGTGCAAACAAAGGAGGAGTGTCTGCACTAAACACGTCTTTCCTTACGAGGAGTCTAAATTTAGGCGGATAAAGTAATCCACAAGGTGCATGATTCATGCCAGAGTTGTAATCAAAGCTTCTGCAGTCAGCTTTTAGTCTGCCGAGACGTACGGCGTGAAGCAGATGGTAGAAAGGTTAATGTTTAGCAACAAGGCTCGCTCTGACAGCTCGACACCTCCAGTGAAGCTACATCTGTTAACATCACGCTTTTTTTCCTCACTTTCCTTAATGATGGCAGATGCAGCGAAGAATGGAAAGAAAGTCAGAGAGGAGAAATAATAAGGGGGAAAGATACCTGAAGCTGGAAAATACATTTGGTTTAACATCATTCCATTAAAAACACAATACTGCTATCAGTTTCATAGGAGTCTTTAATGGCCTGTCATTTTCATTCTTTACCTCGGCCAAGTATGCTTTTTAGTGTAAAAAAACCTTCCTACCCTGAGTCTTTAGTGGTGAGGTGAACGGGTTCATAAAGTTTTCTGGCACAGAAAAGATGATTATGTTTTTTTTAAATCACAGAACAATGTTCACAATAAAACCAAGTGCTGGTTATTCTAACAATGGTACAGTCAAAGACCGTCTTCATCGAATGACTTTTACGATCATGTTTTATTTTCTCCTTGAAAAACGGCCAGTCAGCGATGCAGAGGATTAGCCTTCCATCTATTGCTGGCTTTTGTCTTGCAAAGAGGCAATTCTAGCTTCATTTGTTGGAATAAAGCTTGGTTTGAGCAGCATTGATTCAGATTACGGGGTTGTATTTTCAGATTTTATGTTGGAGTGCTGAAAGAGCCCACAATGATTCGTTGCGCAGTCTTATCAGGTTTACAAGTTGTTGTATTTTGTTTGTTTGTTGGGGGGAGGGGTGCTTGGTTGTTTTTGTATAAATGGGTTGATGAAGCACAAAAAAAAATCTGAGCTTGACTGACATTGTGAAAAGTCATTAACTTGAAATACAAAAGCTTAAACCTTTATTAAAATTTTCAACAACTGTGAAAAGTTGACAAAGTTGCCTTAAAACTTAAAGGTCAACTTTTAAATTTTTCAAGGTTTTTTGTCTTCCTTGATTATTCTGACTCATCAGGTCATAAGGTTAAAGATGATTTTCCCAGTGTGTCACAGAATGTTTTTATTTTTACTCACAATTCACAGCTTTAGTATGTGAGTAATATGTGAGAAGTAGTATGTGAGTAGTAGTACGTGAGTAGTAGCATGTGAGTAGTAGTGTGTGAGTAGTATGTGAGTAGTAGTACCTGAGTAGTATGTGAGTAGTAGTGCGTGAGTAGTATGCAAGTAGT
>NC_056505.1:35403582-35458640 GCF_014905685.2 Nematolebias whitei
GAGTAGTATGTGAGTAGTAGTGCGTGAGTAGTATGCAAGTAGTAGTAAATGAGTAGTAGTATGTGAGTAGTAGTACATGAGTAGTAATATGTGAGTAGTAGTATGTGAGTAGTAGTATGTGACAGTAGTAGTATGTGAAAGTAGCAGTATTTGACAGTAGTAGTATGTGACAGTAGCAGTATGTGACAGTAGTAGTATGTGACAGTAGCAGTATATGACAGTAGCCGTATGTGACAGTAGTAACGTGTGACAGTAGTAGTATGTAACAGTAGTTGTATGTGACTGTAGTAGTATGTGACTGTAGCAGTATGTGACTGTAGCAGTATGTGACTGTAGTAGTATGTGACAGTAGCAGTATGTAACAGTAGTAGTATGTGACAGTAGCAGTATGTGACAGTAGTAGTATGTGACAGTAGCAGTATGTGACAGTAGTATTATGTGACAGTAGTGGTATGTGAATGTAGTAGTATGTGACAGTAGTAGTATGTGACAGTAGCAGTATTTGACAGTAGTTGTATGTGACTGTAGTAGTGTGACAGTAGCAGTATGTGACTGTAGCAGTATGTGACAGTAGTAGTATGTGACAGTAGAGGTATGTGACAGTAGTAGTATGTGACAGTAGTAGTATGTGACAGTAGTAGTATGTGGCAGTAGTAGTATGTGACAGTAGTAGTGTTTGACAGTAGTGGTATGTGACAGTAGTAGTATGTAACAGTAGTAGTATGTGGCAGTAGTAGTATGTGACAGTAGTTGTATGTGACTGTAGTAGTATGTGACAGTAGTAGTATGTGACAGTAGTAGTATGTGACAGTAGTAGTATGTGACAGTAGTAGTATGTGACAGTAGTAGTATGTGACAGTAGTAGTATGTGACAGTAGTATTATGTGACAGTAGTAGTGTTTGACAGTAGTGGTATGTGACAGTAGTAGTATGTGACAGTAGTAGTATGTGACAGTAGTTGTATGTGACTGTAGTAGTATGTGACAGTAGCAGTATGTGACTGTAGCAGAATGTGACAGTAGTATTATGTGACAGTAGTAGTATTTGACAGTAGTGGTATGTGACAGTAGTTGTATGTGACTGTAGTAGTATGTGACAGTAGTAGTATGTGACAGTAGTAGTATCTGACAGTAGTAGTATGTGACAGTAGTAGTATGTGACAGTCGTAGTAGTGGGTAGTAGGTGTAGGTGTTGTGCCTTAGCTGCAAATGTAACATTTTTTTCAATATCTGTTAAATTGACTGAATTTTAGCCATTTTGTGTTTTTACGGTCATTTGTCTCTAGCATCATTCCTAAATTGTACTTGTTGTAAATCGTACTTGTAGATGTTCATTCAATGATTACTTTCTGTAAGTTTTATTAAAATCTGCCCTGTGGTTCAAGGTATTTGTGTAACAAACACACGAAGACACACATTATTGGTTGCCTTTCACCTTTCGGCAGCTTATAAAAAAACTACCTTACAGCCTCGCTCAGCATAAAACAAACAGTGATTTTAAGATTGTGTGCGAGCATGTAACATAAAATAGCAGAAGTCTGCAGTAGCCTGTTCCCAGTCGGTCCACATGTTGAGTGTGCCCCTCAGCCCAAGGCAACGCCAGAGCTGATCAAGTCAGTCAACCAGAGTGCAAAGTCAATTGTTGCTTCTGACTTCCAGCCTGATATTTGTGTAAGGAAACACACTGCAGATCATTTTCGCTGCAACATCTATTCTACACTGACAGAAGCATGTTGACTTATCGAAAACCAGCACAGTTTATCGCCTTGCCTCTAAAACGAGCTGAGATTTTGAGGCAATTCCAGCTGAGAGTTGATTCATCAGCCGCTGAAATCAGACTGTAGGTCTTGTGGGGATTTTGGGGTTTATTTGTCTGCTTGTGGAGTGCTTTTAAATGAACACTTTAAATGCATGCTTGTATTTCATAATTATTATTATTCCCTTGGATACATGACTGGATTTGTAAAGGACTTGAATTTAATGGTAGTATTTGTATTGTGGTACCCTTACATAAAAACAACTCCTGGGTATGACTGTGTGCCTGTTTTGGACATCACGGTACTTGTAATTTTATGTTGTCTTACTGCATAAAAATTAAAACACACAGCAAGCCTCAGTGATGCTTCTGTTCCTCATTTGTTCACGTTTTAAACGCTTGTAAGTCATGCAGTAAAAATGTCACCCAGGTATGGTAAACTCAAGGGGACAATTAAATCAAGAAGGTGAAAAACACTCAACGATAAAAGCCTGGTTTTAATTTAGAATTCTTTGAAGCATCCAGGATTGTTTAGTTATCTTGCTGACCACTGAAAAGGGTCAGGTCACATTCCTCAGGTGACACAGGGATCTTCTTAAAAGAAAAAAAAAGAGCTTTATTTTAAACATATGGTCTAAAATGTAGTCTAAACAGATCGCTGGGCTTGGCTGGTAAAGTCAGACTACGTTGGACTTCTTTAAGTTGACTCTCATGTAGCTTTCAGATTTAAAGATGTTCTTCTACATGGGGGTGTGGAGGAAATGTCGGTTAAAGGAAATGCAAGTCCCGTTTTGATATTCCTCCTTGTGCTTTTAGTGAGCATAATGGTTTAATGGATTGTGATCAAATGGCAACAAGGTGAACCAGGGCAGGCATTAAGTCCATCGACAGTGGGAATGGACTGAAGAATAAAGGTATGGCCCACCCAAGAGGAATATAAATAACCAAGAGTACATAAAGCTTTTCCGCTGTCTTCCCTTCGGAGTATTCTCTCCTAAAGTCTGCATCTGAGTGAGGCAAATAAGCACAACAATTGTTTCCTTCTAGGTTGGACAGAAGAATAACTTAATGTCCAGCTTAAGGAGATATCACTGTTGTTCACAGGCCATTGTCTCATTGTGACTATTAACATGAAAAACACGAAGAAAGAAACCCATAGCATTCCTTGATTGAAAGTAAATTGCCCACTAACATTTTAATTAAAGTATATGATGGAAATAACTCTCAGTGACTACCACATCCAGCTCAACATCAGTGAGTTACAGCTATTTTTGTGTTTGTTAGGGGCAGTTAGCTGTGACATCTATCTTTAACAAAGTAGGCTTTAAAAGTTAACCAGTTGTAGATTATGGGGTGCTCTTTGTAAAGTTACACAGTCAAAAATTAACAGCAATATTTTGGTTTATTTAGCCTTTCATAAGAAAATTTTATTTTTATTTTTTCAAAGTCAGATTTTCACCATGTTATTCTTACATTTATAAATGTCATAGTTACAAATTAAATATTTAATTTACAAGCTAAATATTTAGTTTACAAACTAAATGTTTATGTCCGAGCTAAATTACTTTGTAATTTACAAACTAAATATTTAACTTGCAAGTTAAGTATTTAGGTCTGAGCTAAATATTTAGTTAGCAAATCAAATGTTTATTTTGGAAATTAAATGTTTAGCTTGAAAACTAAATATTTAGGTCAGAGCTAAATATTTAGTTAGCAAATTAAAGACTTAGTTTAGGAATTAAATGTTTAGCTTAGAAATTAAATGTTTAGTTTGGAAAATAAATGTTTAGTTTTGAAAATAAATATTTGGCTTTGAAATGAAATATTTAGATTACACCTAAATATTTAGTTCACTAACTAAATATTTAATTTAACATTTTGCTTGGACATAAACACATAGTTTGTAAACTAAGTATTTAGTGTGGAGCTAAATATTTAATTTACAAACTAAATATTTTACTTGCAAGTTAAATATTTATATTGTAAACTAAATATTTGGCTTATAAATTAAATATTTAGTTTGGAACTATGACATTTATAAATGTATGAATAACATAGTGAAAATTTGACTTTGGAAAAAAAAAATTCTTTATGAAAGGCAATAAACCCAAATATTGCTATTAACTTTTGACTGTGTAACTTTACAAACGGCA
Source organism: Nematolebias whitei (assembly GCF_014905685.2). Classification (NCBI taxonomy): domain Eukaryota; kingdom Metazoa; phylum Chordata; class Actinopteri; order Cyprinodontiformes; family Rivulidae; genus Nematolebias; species Nematolebias whitei. The sequence continues at coordinate 35,407,491 of NC_056505.1, forward strand.
CCCCATAGTAGATGTATGTCCATTGAGTACTTTGAGAGTTTCACTAAAATCTGTCCTGTTCTTCATGAGATATTTTACAAATTGTGCACGTGTACACAAAAGCAAATTCCTTATCCCCTACCTTTTTTTTTTTTTTTGGTGTCAGGTGATATTAGTATTTCAAACAATGGTTGAACGTGTCATTAGTTTTTATAGAGGACACTCCTTGTCTTATTTTGAAGGTTTTACAACATGGGTCTAATTCCTGTAAGGCTTGTACAGCCAGCACAAAACATTACTGGAACCCACTACGATGGAAAGTTGGCTATTGTGTTTTTGATCCCAGTTCAGTGTCCATTCAGTCAGGTCGTGGGTTTTGTTCAGGACAATTTCCAGAACTGCTTATTCATCCATGTATCACACAACAGTACACTGTCCATCCAGTGTGTCCATGTTTCTGGAATAAACTGAGGGCTGGTACCTGCATGCAGAGAGGCAAAAAAATCAGCACCACAACAACTCCATTATTTTTCTTGAAAATTTATTGTGTCTACATTGAACAACTAAGAGTTCCAATGTTTTCAGCAGTTGTCCACATTTGCTCCTGTTTTTAGTATTAAAATTATATTTCCTATACTAATTTATCCTTAGGCTGCTTTGCTTCTTGCTCTCTTCATGTTTCACATGATAGAGTACAAAGTACATAAAAACACTCATTTCAATAAATTATGTTAAACAAGGCAGTGGTCCATTCAAACTCATGTTCACATTAGGTTTCTCGCTGCTTCAGTCTTTTAAATAATTTAGTTTTTCTGCTAGTAGTGCTTTTTGGAACAGCTCTATATCAAAATTTTGTTTTGTTTATTTATTTTTTTTAGATCAAACAAAATTGTAAAGGTGGACTTTGCCAACTTGACAGCCATCTGTTATTGTCAAAAACTTAGCTACAGAAAAGAAGACTTGGAAATGAAATTATTTCATGTCCTGCAGACTGAAAACCTTTTCAAACCACCGCTTTGGAAAGCTCCGTAATAAAACTTTAATCAGCAGTAAGACTGTTGAACAAGAAACTGACACCACCAGCCGAATTTGCTAGTTTTAGTGGGTTGCTGAATATTAAAAGGGAAAAGTAAGAGTGATATGAGAACAGTGTGGTGTACAGCAATAAACAAAAGGAGACACTTTCCTAACAACATAATTGGAGGTGGTGGAGGGAGGGAGGGGGGTATGTTGATGCCATACCAAGGGAGAAAACAGGAGACGATATAGGAGGGGACGGGCTAAACTAAAGCTCATTGTTAGGCAGGTGATTTATGAGGTACAGGGGCGTCTGGGCCCTGGCATTGGAAGGATAGATCTTGTCGCTATAGCACCCTCGGCCTTTTGTACCCATTGTTCCCGAACAGGGCTTTGGGGGGGGGGGGGGGGGGGGGGGGGGGGGGCAGTGGACTGTGTGGATAAAAGTGGGTGGAGGGGGGACAGATCAAGTGTGGTGCGATGGCAGGGCTAAGGCTTGTACATCTTCAGCAGCAGACAGCAGCACAGATCAAAGCCTCCACTGTTCCCTCTGTCTAAAGCACACAACCTTTGAAAACTTTCCAGAACATTTGAACAAAAGGCACGATGTGCTGCAGAAACTGGCATCTGAACAGAACCTGAATCTCAAACGCCAACATTTTATTATTTTCATTAGGCAGGAAATTTCCCCAAGATAGTGCCCACATACAGTATATATGTTAGGCTGCAGCCGTGGGCAGATGGATTAGGAGTGTGGTTCATTTGAAATGAGGTCACCAACTCTTTTAGCTCCAAACAGACATGGTTTTCTGAGTGCTGTCTGCCCGTCTCTGCACATAGAACTGTCACCATTCACCACTTGACCTTTCAAAGCCTTGCTGATAATGCTCCCTCTGGCTAAAATCAATTACCACAAGCCAACATGATATTAAATGTAGAAAGGATATGAACTTGGCATGTGACTGATCAGGTTGTGGCAATGAAAAGCTGGAGATTTTAAGGCTCCTCGGTCCATGTCACTGAATCTGTAAAAATAATTTAACCAGACAAGCTAATGGAGTGCCCAACAGCATTGTTCCCGGCTGTCCTCACATTACGGCAAAGCATGCACTATTTCTCAACCTTGGTGGCTATTCATAAAGTGTTATTGTGACTACTGATGGAGAGCTATGCTTCAAAAACAACAAACCAAAATGGGGGGTTGGGTAAGAAATGTTGATCATGACAGTCTGAACACAAAGTGCTGTGTTAATATGTTTATAGCAGCCATCTACATGAGCAGAAGATAATTTGGCTCATGTTTGTTTCTACACACTCAGCTGCCTGTGTTAATGAGCTGATAATACTGATAAAGACAAACAAAAGTGCTAGCTGCTAAGCAATGCTTAGACCTAGTCCATTCAGAGGTGAGTGTGGAGTAGGGGAGCGCTATCAAGATCAGTTTCAGATCATTTGCTTAGCCTGCTCATTAGTTGTCTAATTTCATCAATCCTTATTAATTTCACTTACTCCACTTTTCCTTTCATGACCTCTGCTTTAAATAATGGCAGACTTCATTGAGTCTGGCACTGGGGTTGTGAATTTAAACCCTCTGTGGTCCACTGTAATCCATCATGGTGGAGTCTAAATGGTGTGTGTCTGCAGGGGCAAGAAGAAGACGGAGATATAAAGACAACCTGATGCATTTTTCTGCAAATACGTCCTATAAGTGAGAGGAGTTGATCTCTTGGCACAAACACAAACTTCATAGAGGCCAACCACACTTGCCACCTTCCTGCAAAATCAGTTTGGGAGGTGTTCAATTAGAGAGGAACACATGACATTTCATAGTTCTCCAGGTGTACTACCGTACTTTCCACCTTAAAAGTCGCACCGCCATAAGTCGCATCAATCCAATTACGTCTAATAAAGTGGAAAAAAACAAATATGTCGCGTCGCCTTATAAGTCGCACCCATTACACGTCACCGCTGACGTGTCGAGTTTGTTACGCAGCACCGCTGACCACCTGGAAACGCAGGGCGTTGTTGTGCCAAAAATCGATTGGCTGCCAAATGGCGGCCACGGGAGTGTGCACAGGAGGACTTTAACAAGAATTTAATAAGAGTAACACTTAAAAACAATTGTTTGCTCGACATAAAGGTGTGTCTCAGTTGAACTTGTCCTTAATAAATGTACTTTAACGGTCAAATAAGCTGCATTTCGCCTGGGCGTCACGGCAAAATCAAGCTCCAGGAGTTCCAGAATGAGATGAAGGTGGCTTGGTATGGCAAGCCAAGTGTCTCATTAATAGCCACTTTTACCTATTAATGGGACAGTTGGCTTGCCATACTACTCGAGGGCGTCTAGTGGCTGAAAATGGTAGTGTTCAATATTTTCAATGTCAGAATGAATGAAATTGTCAGGTCTCAGCCAAAAATTGGGTTATAAATATGGGGGGGGGGGGGTTTATATTATAGTCGCTTCAAACTATAAGTTGCAGGACTTGCTAATTTATGCTAAAAGATATGACTTATAGTCCGAAAAATACGGTAGTTTCTACAGTCTGACTGAGTTTGCAAGTGTCCAGGGTTGAGGGATGTTTGAGGATGATCCGAGAGAGTGTAATAATGTGCTGTCTGTCACACAGAAATTAAAAGTCCTTATTACACAAGCTTTACAGAAATTACTGTGACAAGGCTGTGGAAGGATAATGACAGTTCAGTTTTCCACAGAGCTGAAGATGAACCAAGGTTTGGTGGGTTGCAAGTGTTAGGTGTACACATGTTGACATAAACTCTGGCAGGATACAAAAAGACAGCTTCGTCTCTGTAGTTAACTGTTACCTACAATGATAATGACACCAAGGAAGCTATATGAAGGTTAGCTGTGCTAAAATCAACCAAACGGATGTTTGCACAGGTGGGTCAAAGCATCTCCTCTCAAATATATGTGGGAGCAAGGCTGAATAACATTGTCTGATCTAATCAAAAAGCAACAGAGATTTATACTGCTTTAAAAAAGAAAAAGTTTATACTAGTTAAAAAATAAAGATGACAAAAGACTAAATTATTTGCAAACTGTTACACACATGAAAATAAATTAAAAAAGCTTATGTCAAAAAGGGTTCATAGAGACAAGTTACTACCGTCAAAATGTGAACTTCAGAGCTAACTGTAGACAACTGCGGCCAAAACAAGCCAGGTTTTAATAATCAAGTTGACTTGTATCCACAAATGGTGCTCTTACTCAGGTGTAAGACACAACACCAGGGTATGAGTAATGAAATGAGGCAAACCAGCAAAGACAGTGCAATTTTTAGGGTTATGTTCTACAGGCAAACCTTGGGTTCTGTCATTCATGTGAATGCTGCTTCGAAACTTATGCAACCAAAACCCATTCTCAGTGACAAAGTACATCAATTCATATAAAAGCCTCATTCATTCTAGATGACAACCATCCATTTTCTCCAGGACCTATTAGAACATCTATCCATTCATTATCTTTAACTGCTTCTCCTTTATGGGTCGCAGGGGGTCACTGGTGCTCATATCCAGCAGTCAGTGTGCTAGATGCGGGGGACACCCTGGACTGGTCTCCAGTCCATCACAGGGCCACATAGAGATAAACGAGACAAAAAAACCATTCACACACTCCCTCACACCTAGGGACAATTTAGAGTTCCCAATCAGCCTAACAGGCATGTTTTTGGTGTGTGAGAGGAAACCGGAATGGTTGGATGACTGTACTTTTGGAAAACCTTATTCATTGTTAAGGCTGTTGTGATGCTGCTTTGCTCCTAGTACTCACCAAACAGGTTTTTCCTGCTATTTTCTACATCTCTGAGATGCTCTCCTGCACCATCGCCACACTTTTTGCCCACCCTGGATGACTCTTTCAGACCATGTTAGGATGCTTCCACATGCTATAAGATCACAGCTTGTTAAGACAGCGCCACAACCAAAGGTATCACGTCTGCACTGTTATTTCCATACCTTGTAAGAATAACAATTATGCATGAGGCCAGCATAGCCATTTATGTTTCAAAATATTTACAACCAAACCATGCTGGTGTGCAGACCTCACAATATGGATGCACTGCCACCTCACTAATGCTGAGCCACTGCAACCTTGCTACATATGTTTTGTGTGTACTCCAAACCACCATGGACCTATCACTCTGTGTCAAATAAAGTGGGGAACCCTCCACATTCCTAATTCACACCTGAACACCTTGTAAGACCCTTCAAAGACCATTCATGTTGTTGGCAAAGATTTTATATCATAGGAGGGTCATCATCCAGATGGAAGTCAGCAGTGGTTTTTATTATCAGGGTAATGACCCTACCAAACAGCAAAAAATTGATGAGAAAAGGAGTTGGAGGTGTTGAATTAGCCTCAAAATCCCTCAAATCACAATCTAATTACTCTCATGGTGGGGACAGCAAACAAATAAGTCCTATCCATAGAGGCCTGGCCATGCAGCTTACGGTACTTAGTTACAAACACTGCTGCTGCCAAGTTGATGCCGGATCCCCAACATACATTTTGAAGTCAAGTGGAGTCAATGCCCTGAAGGATCAGGGCTGCTTGGTCGTATTGGGGAGTTCTATTCAATAATAGAAGTGTTACAGCACTTCTGTACAAGTTCAGTAGCAAGCATTATGAAGATATGCTTACTAGCAATGTGCTCAATTGAATCTGTGCAAATTACAATGTTTCAATGCAGAGTGCACAATATGGCAGACATATCCTGTATTAAACTCTGTAAATCACAGGCAAATCTATATGGAGAAGGGAACATCTCTCTGTGACGCCATTTCTCACGGTCATGCAGACACACAACAACCCTAGATTTCCATTAGAGTGAGCACAGAACTGACAGTTTTACTTTCCCTGATTATAATTTCAGCTAATCTTCTTCATTTTTCTTTATGACCAATTTGGCAGCAAGCACTTTAAAAATGAACATTGGCATTGACTCTACAAATTGGGGCAAGCAGGCAAATACAACCACAAACAAATGTAGTCAAGACAGCTCCATCTCTTAAAGTGTTGCTATTTACATAGACTTCCTTCTTTGCTGCAATATAAAAACTGTATTAAGCTCAACAAGTTCTTCATAAAAACTGTGCTGTGGAAGATGTGTGGGGTCATGGGCAAGACTTTCCATTTATGGTATTGGTCATAAACAAAACATTTTTCTTTGCATCTAACAGTTTAGGTACATAAATCAATGCACTTGCCAATATCAAAATATTTGCTTGACAGCTCACATTTCTTGTAGAAAAATATAGGATTCTCACTTCCATCTTTAATGTTTCCTTCTCTGGCAATGAGAAGTAATAATGAAAATGATCTGGCCTGGACAACAATGCCCTCCAGACACTAGCAGGAGCTGAAAGAAAAGCCACATCAAATGCACACAATTTCAGAGACATGTTGACTAAAGCAGATGAGACAAGATGCCAAGCGGTAGGAGAAGGTGAAGGGAGACAGAGTGACAGGTTGAATCTCACTTTTAATGATGAGCCACCACATACCAGATGATTGTACAACATCCAGGATAGTAGATTCAGGCATCTGAACAAGTGTCCCAAATCACAGGGAAATTAAACACGGATCATAGAATCCTAACAATCATCCAAAGAAATGACTGTGAGCAAACACAGTGACGAAATGAGTTCTTGCTCTCATGGAAAAGGGGAGCAGGGACCATGAGTGCCACTGAGGAGACAAGGAGCCACGTGGTAGCACAAGATGGTTGACGGTGGCATCTTTTACCTGCATTACCAATTGCTGCCATGCCAATGGTTGGCTAGTGGCGGGGTTGGGAGGCAGGTTGGCACGCTCAAGCTGCAAGGTGACGTTGCGACGCTCCTCCTCCAGCGCTCGGGTCAGCTGCTCAAAGCGCGCCTCCTGCTCCTTCACTGAGGCCAGGATGCTGGAAGCCGATCGAACGTCGTAGTCCTCCATGGGAATCGTTGGCTGATGTTGGACAGATCTTCCAAGTTAAGGAAGGAAGGAAAAGAAAGGGGGGGCACCAAGTCATTAAAGACACCCAGACTTAAAAGGCTGGATGAATGGCACGAAGCAGAATGTCTGTTTTGAAAGTCAGACATGAACTTGTGATGGTTTGACATTAAGGACACAAGCTATATAAATGTTAAACAAACAAATAAAGATTAATACAAATCTTGCAAATGCAATATGTTGGACTGGACTAGGACTGGATTGAAAGAGAAATCTGTGGCGCCAAAATATAGAAGGAATATGACTGAATTCTTCATACATACAGTAGGATGACTAAACAAAGACCTTTTCTCAAGTACAGCATATACAACAATGAGGATTCTCAGCTTGGTGCTGATTGTGTTTTTGGTTTCATAACTTTGAGCTTTTCTCTTCTTGTCTTGTTTATGTGCAATATAGTATATATCATGAGCATTTAAACAATGTGAAATACTTTTTTATACTAATTAATCCTACTTGCATCGTTATATGATGTTATTTGATCCATGTTGTTTACTATATTTCTTTTGGATCTTGCAGATATTATATTTCTTTTCACTTTTGGTACTTTATTTTATACTTTTATTGCATGCTTTACCATTTTTTTTTTCTTTTAGCGAGTCAAATCGGTTCTTCTCTTCCTGAACATTTCATTGCATTGTTGAGCTTGTGTTAACCTGCATATGTCAAATAAACAATAAACTAAAACTAAACTTATAATCAAGTCAATTCTGGTATCACACATAAATTCAAAACAGTTTTACTATAGTGTCAGGGTAGCAAATGGAAAGCATAATCCACCCATTTGGTAAACAACAAAGAGAATTAAACAGAATTAAACAGCACAGGATGGACTTGATACATGAAACAGTTTTGTTTGTGGACACATAAAAATGGGGACAGAAAAGATGCCACAAATAAATTAAATGAACAATTGAGCACAGAGTGCTGCCAACAAAAGTGACCTTGCACAGAGCCATAACGCACTCAGACACACAAGCATTTTTACAGAACCAAATCCAACACATGCAAGGTTGTTAAAGCCTCAAACCCAGGCCGACAGGGTCCGACACACAGGCAATCTCAAATTATTACTACAGCGCAAATCACAGCCTCATACTCCAATATTGATAATAGGCAGTGGGACAATACCAAAGTGCAGATGGAAGAGTAAAAAAAACAAAACAAGACTACAACAATATGGACCAAGCAGATAAGCAGACAGTGAGATAATAAACAATCACCTAATCACCTAAATTTTAGCAGATCTGAAGGATGAAACAAGAGAATGGAGAGAGAGGAGCAGTGGTGGTGGTGGTGGTGGTGGTGGTGGTGGTGGGGGGGGGGGGGGGGTGCCAAAGAAGGATAAAAGAGAAATTGCAAAAAATTACAAAAGCATGAAATAAAAAGAAAGAAACAACATATGGCATTTCTGATTGGCACGTCTTATTTTGTGGCTAAATGAAATGCAAAAGTATGTGGACAAATGAAACATCTGCAGTTTGTGTGTTGTATATCCTAGAACAGTCAGACTTTTCCCTTTTTTTTATATAAATGCAATTTGCTCAACCTACACGTTTATCTTCAAGACCAGATTATCAAAAGGAATAAAAACAATCATGAGTTATTAAATGATTTGAAATCTTTTAACTGAATAAAAACAGTTTCATGTGTTTAAAGTCTGCCATCATCAAAATCAAACGTCTAATCAAATATCTATGTGTACAGTCAAATTAATCTGTCATCTATCATTTATGGAAGAATATCACAACCATCACTGAAACAAGAGTAATAATTAAAATATATAAAAAAATATAAAAAATATTGAAACATCAGTTGTTGCTTTAGATTTTTTCCCCCCACCCCAAAAAAAATAAAATAAACTGGCCTTGGAAAAATGAATGGTACCCATAGCTTAACATTTTGTTGCACAGCTTATAAACACAATCCCTGCAATCAAGTAATTTCTGTTTGAGACGTCGGCACCTGCCGACAGGTATTTTGTTCCACTCCTGGTGAGCAAACTGCTCCACCTGTCTTGAGATCGAAGGTTTTCTTCTTCAGATTGTTTCAGCTCTGATGTTCAACAGGATTTAGTTCAGGGCTCAGAAAGATAATTACTGTGAAAAATCACATCATGTTGCTGCTGATCTGTTTCATGTTGCTGCTGATCTGTTTCATGTTGCTGCTGATCTATTTCATGTTGCTGCTGATTTGTTTCATGTTGATGGGTTCATTCGTGCTCATCTGCTCACACAGACTCATGTTCGGGCTGTTGTTCAACGTAATGTTTTTATGCTGTTAGTGCTTAGTGTATATTTAGCTGATGTTTTTCTTAGTTCATATCTTAGATCTTATTATGGTTTTTCTTTTACATTTTATTGTTGGACGTAACTGGGACCCTGCGTACATAATTTAATTCCACCACATGTACCACGAGATGCGAATGACACATAAATCTCTATGACTCTGACTCTGACAGAAAGCCACTTCACAACAGTTCAATGTTTTTGTTTTTAGCCATTCTTTGCTGTTTTTAACTGTGTTTTGGGCCAATATACTTTTGGAGGGCCCATGACCTTCATGAAACAAAGCTTTACTGCACTGTGAGGCACATTTAGCTCCAGAATGCCTCAGTAAGTTTGAGGATTTATTTTACACTGTACAGATTTAAGACACTATGACAGATGTAGCAAAGCAGACCCAGAACAGATCCAAACCCCCTCCATGTTCCACTGTAGGTGCAGTGTTTTCATCTTTTAATGTTTTATTTTGGGGGTTGTTAGTGTAGAGCCTTGTGTTCTTCAGTATCTTTGTGGCTTCATGTGCATTTTGGCAAATTTCAGTCAGGCTATTTTGTGATTTGGTGTCCTTGTTCGTCTTCCATTAAGTCCACTCAAGCTCAGAAATGGCTGATGGTGTGATCTGACACTGATGTACCTTGATGTTGAAGCTCACCTCTAATTTTTCCTAAGTTGTTAGGATACCATTCCTGTTATCCGTGTCTTCAATTTGTCATCAATATTTCTGCTGTGGACACATCCAGGGAGAAAGTCCACAGAATCAGAATAAGTTTATTATCATTGTACCGGTATACAGTGACATTATGTTCGTACAGTTGTTCGAAAGATGGGCGGAGTGCACGTTGCTGCTCTTATTCTTTATCAGAATACTTTTAGATAGAAAAAAGTAAAAGGCCATGAGGACAGATACTGATATTACAAAGAAGATCTATTCACATCTTTTCCTATCAGGACACGATTTAAGACATCAAAAACCTCTACCAGTAAGCACATTTATAACACATTACATATGCATTTGACGGCAAGACGGAGAGATTTGTCCATGAAGCACTTCCAGACAGGCCATAGTCCTGATAAGATGTTGGTCAGCCAGCAGTTCTGATAAGCCTGCACAGAAGTTCTCGGGGGGAGGGGGTGGGATTTGCAATAGACAAAGCGTTTTCCTTAGTTTCCCCATGTCCCAGGAGAAATTTGATAGTCGGCCTGTTTCCGAGGCCAACCAGGGGAGTCAGATTCAGATAAGCCACAATTGTTGATTTTCTTCAGGCAGACTGTTTTTTTCTTGTCAGCCTTGAGTCCTGCTGGAACTTTCCAGATCCAAAATGGTCAGATTTATGGGCATTCCACTGATCCAAGCTATGAGCCTCATTCAAGGTCGTCTCCAACATGCTGGCGAGTCCCAGAAGCCGCAGGTGGCCTGCTATTCTCACAAATTGCTTCCATCTTATGGTTCATCTTGAAAATCAGCTGATTTTGAGTACTCGTAGCATGAACCAAACCATCACACACACAGACTTGGCAGTTTTGTCATGGCCGAAACTGCTGCTGATGTCTTCCTCAAAAGCTATTAACATAGGAACCTGCCGATGTCAAAATACAGAAACCCTGCTATCATGAATCCAATTATATAAACGTCTTCGGTGTCCTCCTGAGACAGAACTGAAAGACACACCAGCTCCCACATCCCCCACAGGTCCATGACGTATCCTGCAGCAGGAGTCTCAGCAGAATATGAAGGCTCTCAAGGACCCTGTCATTTTGTTGAAAAGATTTTGTCGATTGCGTTGAAAGTCCAGCTCACCAGATCCATAAGTCCTGTGGACCTTAAACTTCTGAATGATCTGTGTGGCCATTGTCACAGGAACACCACCCTGCTTTGAGGTGGTCTTATAGCCTTTACCTTTAACATGCTGCCAGTTGTTTTCATTCTAAACTCCTGAGACAACTCTGTCCTAAGTTTTATTTGGTCCATGTTCAATACTGGACACCATGGAGCCAAGCAGCCCTGTGACTACTTCCACTCTTTCAACAGGCAGACTGATTACTAGACTGAAGACATGATGCTAATACAGAACACGCCTTAGTTCAACGTGGCCCTGTAGTCAAAGTATTTTTAATGTTTTCTAGGAGTACCATCTTTTCTATCAAGGCCCATTTCATTAGTTTGATCTTTATTAGTTTATGTTTAGTATATGTTTGAGTGAATGGTTGTTTGTCTCGTTTGTCTCTATGTGTCCCTGTGATGGACTTGCGACCCGTCCAGGGTGTACCCCGCCCCTCGCACAGTGATTGCTGGACATGAGCACCAGCGACCCCCGTGACCCAAAATGGAAAAAGCGGGTAAACAATAATGGATGGATGGATAGTATATGTTTTATTATTATTATTTTGTCAGTTCCAAGTTTTATCAGTGACCTTAGTGTGTTTCTCTTTGTTTATCAAAAGGTTAAAACAACTTTGACCTTGTCTGTATCTATGCAGCTGCAGTTGTATTATACTGTAGCTACTAGGATAACGTTAATAAGCAAAGAAAAATAAAAAAGGAAAACATTTATCATATCTTTTCTACTTGGCATATCAGCTTCTTTATTTAAAGGTAATTTTGGGCGGGATTTTTGGATTAAAGCAATTAGAACATGAATGTTAGAGTAACTTGTTCATGTATTTATTGACTAGGACTTTTTGCAAATCATATATTTTTACATACACCTAAACAGACCTGGGGTTAAGGTATATGGTTATGTGGAACATTGAATTAAAGCATAATAGATAATTTCTTAGTGATTGTATGTGCCTTTGTGTCTTTCTGTATGTGCACATGAAAAATAGTTTTCTTTTCTATAGGACCCAGTCAGCATAAAGTTCTTATTCCTTCTGAACCACACAATCCCTCTTTGATGTTTGTTACCCGCTTTTCATCATTTATTTATCATGTCTGAGTCTGCCACTATGTGATGCGCACCAAGGAGACTGTGCTTTTCAAAGTTAAACTTTGTGCGAATCAAAAAAAAAAAAAAAAAAAATTCTTGTGTTATCATTTAAACGCCTCCTTTTCATTATTGCTCACGCTGTATGTTCCTGTTACAGCCTGCACCTGGTGACTTGGGCTTCCAAATGGAAACTGTGCTGACTAAATGTAAAAATAGCATCCTTGTCTTTATTTAAAGTTATTTCCTACTTGAGATAAGTGGCCGGAGTAGCGTTCCAGAAGCGATGCTGATTGGGTATCCACTTGAAAACTGCCTTTAATGAATCACACCCCTCGAGGGCTGGTGGAGGACATAGCCATCGCTTCCTGACTCATAAGAGAAAAAACAAGGCAAACACGTCACCTACGCCCTACAGCTTATCATTAAACACCACATTCTGGCCCCTCTTAAAATAGCCCAGAATGCAAAGGGAGGGTCTATCTGAAGAATCTCCCTCTGCCACTGAAACATAGCTTTGGTCCAACAGATGCTTACTAATGACTTCGGTCAAAGAGGATAAAAACATCACCAAGGTCTCCATGTTTATCCCCGTGCTAAATTACACATGTCCCACTTCCTCCCAACTTTATGTGATGGGAACATATCAAAGTACAACTCCAAGGGCAGCGCTGCCATTTGTAGACCGCACAACAGAAAGTTGATTCATGGAGAGTATTAGAATTATTCAAAGAGATGAGATGTTAAAAATGTTTAATTGATTCCACACAGACATGGGGGTTAAATATGAACGCTCTTAAGGCGTAAACATCTTTAATTAAAAGGAAAAACAAGCTCATGTTCCATTAGTTGAGTTGATGTTTCACTTTTACTTTGCAATAAACACACTTGAGCACTCGTGCTCTGCTCTAAAATTAGTCAAGCAATAAAAAGAAAGTGACATAGCACATAATGACTGTTCACATAGAAAGGCTTGGTGAAAAATTAGAGTATTATTCCAAGGTACCTTCTTTCATTAGGTCTGTTAGACTCCCAATGACAAGAAGTTCCATTAAACGTCCCTGTAACAAACAGCCATGTAGTTTTTCTTTAAGGAGCCAGTCTCATTTTAGTTTAATGATGAGCCTCTTTAGCATATCACCTCCCAATAAATTCAGTTTCAAGTGAATTTAACATTAAACACATCACGTTTTTATCATTTTGCAAGCTGTCTGAGCAGACTGAGCAGGAACAGTTAGCATGCCCCCTCCTGTTCTCGTGTGTCTGCTGGATTAGTTGGAGCGCTGCTGGCTGTTCAACAGGACTTATGGCTGCTAATGTTGTATTCCAGCAATTATCTTTTACTGCAGATTGAAAACAATCATCTGAAAACATCAAAAAATAAACAAGCCTGAAATTTTCCTGAAGAACTGGAGTCAAACACTTTGAAGCCGTTGGATATTCTAGCAGTGTCAGACGAGTGTCATAAAGGGAATGTCGTGCTTGACATTTTAGAAACCCCATCCTTCACCTTTTATTTCCACCGTGTAGAATAATATCCCTCCCATGTGTTCGTGCTAAAGATAGACCGATTATTAGGCCGACTGTTTCAGTTCAGCTGATATGGCTGCCAATAAACAACGTCAACCTGTAGCCAACATTTAGTTGTTTTTGTGTAAGTTTCTACTCACGGCTCCCTGACAGACAACATCAAAATGTGGGTGGGAAAGGTGAAGCACCCACACCTGCCTCCACCCTCAATTCTATTACAAATTGGTAAATATACATTTAGTTGTGCAAAATGTTATAAACGAAATGACATAGACCAAAAATTATTTTAGAGAAATTGATGTTATATATCAGCCATTATAATAGTCTGAAAGTTTCATAGCAATCTGCGTGGTGGTTTATAAGAAAAACACACTCTTGCTCTTTAACCTTCTGCAGCGAGCGATTAATAACATGTTGACCAAACATAAAACCATTCATTTGTTTTTCTGTGATATTTTGTTTCAAAGCAGATCAATTTGAGAACTTCAGCAGAATTTATCAGACTTTGATTATCTTGGGGGTTTGGGTCAGGTTGGAACAAGTTGAGACTTAAAGGAAGAGGACATGTGTGACCGCTGGTGTTGATGCTCAATTAGGAACAATCATTTGATTAGGAAGTCAGTGGTGGTGGGGTCCAATTTCTCCTCACTTCCAATTTCAGCCCTCCCAAAAACAGTTTAAATGAACTCCCTTCTTAAACTCATCTGAGGCCAGATGAGGCTGCACCTGCTCCTCCTGCGCATGTTTGGGTTTTATTTCTGCTCTTTCACTAAGCACATAATACGTCATCGTTGTAACTGACGCTGATGGACGAGCGATTCGTCGTGAGAACTGTTCTTCTGGTGTATTGAAAAGTTCTGCTGAGCTAATGGAAGTTTGAAGACATTTCTTGAGGATTTAAAAGCACTGCTGAGGAAGATTATATTTACCCTAAAAACAGCTGATGACAGGGAAATTACACAAACTGTGGAGGTGTTGTTAAGCTCCTTCCTGCTGCCAAGCTGAGGCTTCATTTAAATCCAAATAGACGCCACAGTCTTAAATTTGTTTGACTGTTTTTCAACAACTGTTCAAAATACAACACATAAATATTAATTTAGCTTATGTCCATATGAACAAGTGGTACGCCGATGTCCCTCGTCGCTGAAGGATTTAAAGAGTGGATGTTTGTAGTTTTCGAGATGGACGGGAGTTAAACAGGTAAAGCTTAACGGTTCTGGTGCAAGATAATCAAGTGGGTAGGGGTTTTAATTGTTTTTTAATTCTTTATTTCATTTCAAACTGTTAAAAATTTCAACAAAACCATGACCAAATAAAAATGTAAATATTTCCACCAAAATATTCTGGAAATAAAGAATTACACTTCGTATAAGAATAGAGGTAGGTTTAATTTTCTTTGCTTGTCAGAGACAGAATGACAGATCCTGGTGAGGAGAGGAAGTCATTTTATCTACTGTCAGGCACAAAGGTGGAGCCGGGACTGGTCACTGGTGGCCTTGGCCACCATAGATTAATCTTAGGCCACCCCATGGATTACTACTTTAAAATATATAAAAACAAGAAAGCACAACTTCCTAACATGACAGGAGCGTGTGTGCGTGCATAAACACACACACATACATACGTACATCCATGTATCACCGGACCGACTACCCAGACTAGCAACATCAAAATGTAGGTGAGAAAGGTGAAGCACCCACACCTGCCTCCACCCTCATTTGCCCCACTCGAAACCCTTGAGCAAGGCCCTTAACCCCCATCTGCTCTCCCTAGTGCCCTAGATGTCAGCTCTCTGCTCCACTCAGAGGGCTGTGTCAGGAACATCCAGCGTAAAAATAACTGACAAGTCTTCGTGGATTAGTTCGCTGTGACAACACCTGAAGAAGGGAGCAGCCTAAAGAAGAAGATTGCATGTGGGAAGGATCGATCGATCGATCGACAGACAGACAGACAGACAGACAGACAGACAGACAGACAGACAGACAGACAGACAGACAGACAGACAGACAGACAGACAGACAGACAGACAGACAGACAGACAGACAGACAGATAGATAGATAGATAGATAGATAGATAGATAGATAGATAGATAGATAGATAGATAGATAGATAGATAGATAGATAGATAGATAGATAGATAGATAGATAGATAGATAGATGGATAGATGGATAGATAGAAGTTATGTTCACAGCATGCATGGATGGACAGATCTAGAATATTTCCAATTCCCCTCTTTGCTCTGCGATGGGGGATAACATTGATAGGTAGAAAATATTAATCTATTCATTATTATTCCTCATTTCTTAATATATTTTAAAATAAATACGACTGTTTTAAAAGAGAAATAAAAAGTGAAAATCATGGGAAAATAAACATGAGCGAGCCTCTAATTTAAAATTCTTTATTTTTCTGCACTGAGCAACATTAAAGTGAATGCTAATACCCAAATGAATATTGTTGAATGATGCCATGCAGGATCAGTGCAGCTTAGAGAGGTGCTTAGACTCTACAGTTGATCATTTTCACAGCTAGAAGAAAAATACGTCAGCTGTTGTTTACCATCCATGTTTTTTAAAATCCCATTTCTTTGAACTGAGGACAGGAAACACAGACAAACGCATGCACATGGCAAGAAAAACATTAAGACGTACATTTGCATGAATTTTTAATTCCCAGAGAAGAAAATGGAACAAAAATAGATAAAGCAGAAGCTACTGTAAAACTATTGGCTCCATGTTTTAATACTGCGTTTTTAAGTTTGCCAATAGTTTCTGAGCTGGTGCTATAAATAAGTTCAGCTAAAGGTTTTAGTCTTTTATTCTAAAAGCACAAAGGAGGTTAAAGAGATCATTTTGAAAGGAACGTCCTTTAATTTTCTTTGGCAGTCATTACAGTGGCAAAGAAAGTCTTGTACGTGTGAAACCAGAGGCAGAACATGAGTCAGTAATTCAATTAGCTCTCTGTCCAACTTCTTCAGGAAAGTTTTCAAAGCAAAGTCGCAGAAAAAGAGCGTCTTTTTGCAGCATATAAGATGTTTGAATTGCAATTAAGTGTCTCGGGTTGTATCTAACTAAAGGTGACGGTCTTCAAACGTTTAATTACACACTTGAGTCAGTCTTTAGATGTCCTGGGTCAGAACAAATGCCTTCTGCCATTCTGCACTAAAACTCCATAAAATACGTGAAGAAAACTAAAATCACTTTACCTCATGTGATTCAGCTGTGTGAATTATTAAAATGAGCGCATCCTGGAGGAAAAAGCCTCGGAATGATTTTTGTTAAATTCCACAAAAGGTATTCAAGCAATAAAAAGAAGCTCTCTCTAAGAGAGATAACAGAAAAATGGAACTCTTGGATTTGCAAGACAAAAAAAAAAGAGTGGGGGTGGAGGAATAGCAGAAAATGCAATTACTCCAGTGATGAAGTGAACAAAGCGATTAAAGATGGAGAAAAGTGAGCGTACCTTTGAAGTGAGTCCCGTCAGATCACGAGTAGACCGAGTCTGGGTGCAGCTCTGCTGGAGTCAAGTCGTCGGTTCAGTCGACCAGCAGACACAAGCTGTGGAATAAAAGCAACGATGAGAAAGAAGTAAAAATACTCAGCCAACCCACTGATTATACAGAAATAACCCGAGCCTCTTGTGTACTGTAGGGACACGTAGAACGTGTTCACACCTGCAGTTTGAAAGGGCTCTCCTTCTGATTTACAACATACACAAAATTAGGGCTTTAACAGACTACTCGAGTAATCGACAAGTCGATCCCTAGGACATCTATCGAGTTTTTAAATTTCATGTCAAGTATTCGCAGTGACGTCATTGTGTCATGTGATCCGCACCGGGCTACTAGTAGAAGCTACCAAATGGATTCCTCCCAGCAGATGGACTGAGCGGAGCAGGCCCAGTCTTGGGAAACAGGTAGAAATGTATCAGTAGTCTGGAAATATTTCACTAAAGTCAAGTCAAGTCACCTTTATTTATAGAGCACATTTAAAACAGAACCTGTTATCAAAGTGCTTAAGATGAACTTAAGATGAATCTTTTGTTTTAACTACCGTAAGGAAACAGAAAATGAATCAACTTCTTGACTGTTTGGAGCTCGTTGTAACCGGTGTTATACCATATTCTGTGACCACCGTATATTGTGACCATAGGGAGCGGTGTTGCATGCACTGTTGCAGGTCACAGAATATGGTGCAACACCGGGTCCAATGACCGAACCAGAACCAGCTTCCTCTGACCTTGTTTCACAAACTAAAAGCAAAAATATTAATCTTTAAACCTATAAAAAACACATAAACATATTAATCTCTAAAATTAAACCTAATGCGCAGCACAGCTGGTGGTGGTGCAGGGTGGTCGACCGCCCTACTGTTTTTAAGTTTCGTGTTTGACGTGCTGCACATTATTTCTTTCACTTTTGCAGCTTAATAATAATAACTAATAGTTTAGTTTTTCCTGTGACTTATTTGCAGTATGATAAATGGTAGGAGCATAATATACACTCCCAATGTTTTGTTGGTCATTTTTTTTTTTGTAATTAATAAATGACGCTGTTTTTTGCGGTTTAACTTTTTATTTATTTATTTTTGTATCTTTAGATCCTATGATGTCATCAACTACTCGAGTTCTACTCGAGTTTTATTATGTTAATGTTGAGTTTAAAAATTATGTAGTCATTCAACCCCTACACAAAATTTAATAAACTTGTATTTCTTGTGGAAATGAATATCTCCTACTGCCTTGTGTGCTAAGATTGAAAAAAAGATCACATATCCATTGGAGCTTTGAGTATGTGATAGGGATAACTCTCAGCTACTAACAGACCAAATTTTAGCTCATTGTCTATAAAATTCACGTTTTGATAAACATTTTTCTTTTTGCTAAGGTTGATCAGCTGTGGGGACCTTTTTGAACTGGATGGACTCCAAACCAGTGACATGTGTTCAGGGGAGGAAGGTGAGGCAGTGCCACACCTGCGATCATGACAAGTAAAATACTGACAATGATAAGAGAAAATACATTTGACCACTTGACTGTTCTATATAACTGTTTTATAAAACTGTTTTCTGAATTATTTCAATGCTTCAATGGTCAAAATCACAGAATTTGTACATTGCCTGTTCAAACAATGTGGGATGAGGCAGTGTAGTGCTCTGGTTCACCTCTGGGGGCGCTGTGTCATATACAATATATGAAGTAGGCGGTTGGAACATACTCTTTGCTGTCTCTCTTTATATCACCAGTATACATGTTTCATTACACATGTGCTTCACATGTTGATGTTCTACAGTCTGTCTAATATATTGAATGAATGTGTGTGACATATTTCTTATTTCTAATTGGTCATAAATGCACGTTGAAAATTCACAGGGTGAGGCAGAAAGTACCGTGCCTCACCAATAGGGGGCAGCAGTGCTGCCCTATGGGGACAATGAAACAGGTGCACGTCGTTGAAGCAGCCAGGCTTTTAAAAATGAAGGCAAACTGCGACGAGTTTTACAACAGAGTAACGGAGATATTCGTGGAGAGGGACAGGCACATGACCTTCATCTTAAAATAAAGTTAAGATAATACATTTTTTAAAATTTATTTAAAAAGAGAGGATACACCCCCCCCCCCCCCCCCCCCCCCACACACACACACAAAAAGAGAAAAAAGTTTGACCTTACATTAAATATTTTGTTTTTCTTGCCATCATTGTTGAAAGGTTGCATTTTTAAAAGGAAAAAAAAGGCTAAATTGAAATATAAGCTTCTATTTTGGGTTCATATATGTGAACATCTGATTCTAGACGAGTTAGTGCCTCACCTGCCACAAAGATCACCGCACGTCACTGCTCCAAACTGTACACAATTTATTGATGTACAGCAAATGATTACTTTCAGGGAGTTTCATTTAAATCTATCCATTGGTTCGTGAGATATTTTGCTAACAGACAGATAAGATCAAACCCAACTGTTACTTATAAAGTTTATAAAAAGATCTTGCACACTATTTTCGCTAAGCTTGTGTTTGGGATGACTCTCAGCTAATACCACACCAAATGTTGGCTTAATATTTGTAAAATAAGCTCATAGTGAGGATAAATTAAACTAAAACATTAAAGCCATTTTTGTGTTTACTACAGTTGATTAGCTGTGGCAGCCATCTTGAATTGAGCTGATTCCAAAAGGTAATCAGATGTATTCAGATCAGATGGATTATTGAGCATGGACTTTGTTGTAATCAGATGTAGACGCATTTAAATTAAATTATAACAAGAGCTCAGAATTAAATCTTGAAATGTCGGGAATATATTATTTCCAACATTTCCTTCAGTCCACTCAGCAGGGTTGCATTTGTACTTCTGAAAATCTTTCAATTACCAGTACACTTTCTCCAGAAGGTGCAGCAGCAATAATCTCCATCCATCCATTCATTATTTTTACCCACTTGTTCCTTTTTCAGGTCACAGGGGTCACAGGTGCTCATGTCCAGCTATCACTGTGCTCCACAGTGTCATATTATTTTCCCATTATTTCAGTGATATATATGTTTTGCACACGTGGAAAAATCGAAAACCCAAACTCTGTAGCAAAAAGTACAGTATATGTCGCTCCTTAGGAAACAAGGCATGTCTGTAAATGTCTTGATGATGTCATATTGTGGTGGAAATGTCTCCTAAACTTCCTCAACTGTTGAAAACCTGAAGCACCGTCCTGCATTTTGTTTGCCTTGTTGTTAAAAATCAGAGCTGAGTGAGCGAATGCCATTTGAAAGTCATAATGTTTTTGCTCATATCTGTGTAGTTGTTTGTCTGCTGTGTTAGCAAAATATCTCACCAACCACTAGACAGTGTTATGAAACTATCAACAGGAAATCATACATTTACAACTGATAACTTCGTGCAGTTACTTTAACTCAACATGATCATTTCAGCTGACATAATAAACAGTAGCCAAGACAAAAACTCAAGTCAATTTGACAAATGTTCATCTAAAATTGAGTGGTAGTAGTTGAGAGTCATCCACAACGTAAACACTGATTGTGAAAAATCTATTTTATTGTTAAGAACTGGAGTAAACTTTTCCCGTTTGTGTCCACGAAGCATAACAGCGTGGATCTTTACGTCATCAATCAGAAAAGCCTCTGCTGTAAAGGGTCCTCATTTCTAATTAAAAACCTTGCCTGAGAAACTGTTGGATATTTTTTGTGCAGACTGCAGTTGGTATAAATTGTGCTGGCGTCTAAAAATCAAACTATTTAATCATTTGTGTCCTCCAAACTCTAAAAGCCTAAAAAAATGTATAAATATAGGAAAATGAAAATGGAATTTACATTATATTAAACTGCTAGAGTTCTTTCAGGATAAATAAATAAATAAAAAAATCATGAAGAACAAGACTAATGATCTTTTCATTAAATAGAAGATCCAGAAGGTTACGTGGTCGATATTTGATTGTTCCTAATGAGGCAACATTTGCTCAGTACTTTAAACAAACCATTTCTCAGCCTGACCTGCGTCCTCACACTGCAACACGTCCGAAATATAAAAATCACAAGCACAGGAAAAGATAAAGGCCACTGTCTAATGGTGCACAAATTGGTTTTGATGCATCATGCCACGGGATGAGTCATCCTCTCGTGCACGCCAACCTGTCCAGAGACTCCGCTCCCTTTGACGGCTGAGGAAACACGAGGCTGCTGGACTCCGCGCCTCCTGAAAGATCTCACTGATGATGACATCAAACATGCCCGTTCTCCCACTTGCTCCTTGCAGCAAGGCATTCATTTGTAATTTCATTTTAATAGGGCAAAACAGCTGCTAAAAAATCACTTCACAGCTCAAGGAGTGCTTAAACACTAGCTAAAGATTTATTTGAGAAGGAGGCAGCTCCTTTATTGGGTTCATCGACAGTTCATCTCACACATTAGCTGATAGTCACATGAGTTCTGCTTCCACTCAAAGATCTGTAAATTAGTTTCTTATCTATAAAATAATTGAGGTTTGACGAAAGTAAGCAGTACTTTCCATGAAGGAATCACTGATGTCATCAGGCTCAACACAGTTCATCACAACAGCCACGAGTCTAATAGCTCAAACAGCATGAATCTGTCACAGCTGGAATTTAAAATGCTATTACATGTCATTAATTTTTAGATTTAAATTATTTATTTAAACTTCTATTTTCCCACAGTTGAATGAGTGTCCACCAGAAAAATACATAAATATAAAATTTTAAAAATGGCACTTTTAGGCCCAGTCCATGAGCTGCTCCACATGGACTACTAAAGAAAAGGATTATGATCAGACAAGACAAAGACTGAGCTATTTGAACACAATAACAAGAGGTCAGCTCACGCTTTCAAAGCTGCGAACACTGTCCCAACTGTCAAGCATGGCAGTGGAAGCGTCATGCTGTGGTACGTTGCACAAAGTGAATGGAATAATTTGAAAGAAGGTCTGCCTCCAAATTTTACAACTTCACTTCGAACCATCAGCTCAACACTTCAAATGTGGACACATTCAGGGATTCCAACAGGACAATGGTCCCAAGCACACAACCAAACTGGTTTCTGACGGAATGAAGCTAACTTTAAGTTTTAGGATGTGCTTCTCAAAACGCCAACATAAAAAGCCGTTAAAAATTATGAAATAAAACTAGGTCTTTGTCAGGAAACCACCCATCATCATTACCTGCTTCTTGTGGAGAGAACATGCAAACTCCACCCAGAAAGACATCAAAGTTCATGTTCAATTATCCAGGTAAAACATCCAACAGTGTTCAGTCAGGTCATCCGGACAGTTCCTTTTTTGTTGAGAGACGTTTCGCCCTCCATCCGAAGAGCTTCATCAGTCTGAGAAGTTCCAAACAAACTGTTCTCCCCACTAAGCAGTACACTCCTACAGTTGACCAGCAGTTTGCTGGTGATAAGATGGTTTCTGGGGGCTGTCCTCTCCTCCATCGACTACTCCCAGGTAACCACAGCCAAAGTGGTTCAAGACATCAAAATCCATGTTCAATAATCCAGGTAAAGAAATGCAACAATGTTCAGTCAGGTCATCTGGACATGTGGATGAAGCCCTTTGGATGGAGGGCGAAACGTCTCTCAACAACAAAAGGAACTGTCCAGAGGACCTGACTGAACATTGTTGGATCCACCCAGAAAGCTTCCTGGCTGGGATTCAATCCAGCAACTTTCTCGCCAAGAGGTGACAGCTCCGCCAATCCAGAGAGAGACCCTTGGTTGAATATTTGTGGGATGTAGATAAATATTTTTTACTTTGTGCAATCCCATATGAATTATAATTTCAAACTGTGGTTTGATGTGTTTCAAGTGGTACGCTGTATAATCAGTTAACCCTGGAAAAAGAATGATTCAAATAAATCATTAAAAGACAAAATGACATTCATACTCGTGTGAATGAGTGTATATAAACATTTAGCCACTCTTTTGATAAAACATGCATCTGTTTAATAAAAAAAAAATCATTTCATTATCATTTATCTAAAGACTCTTGGTGAATAATGAACGATGATTTATTTTTTTCCTTTCTCTTTGCTGCTGTTAGGATTAGGACGTGTCCTCTTTCCTCTGGGTTTCTAGATGCTTTCATTTAAGAAGCAGAACGTCTGAGAGCACCTTGGATTTCTGCTCCTAACATCAAAGGTAGCACAAAGCCTGGCAGCATATGTTATCCATCCCTCTCTCTCTGAGGATTTTCAAGGAGGCTTTACATGACTCCTAAATGGAGATTATATTGACCTGCAGTCGCAGCTCCCAATCTCCCTGTGATTAGTTCACGTTTAATTCCTATTTAAAGTGATGCGATGTTTTTGTAATTGTCAGGTCAGCAGAACTACAAGTTGCTCTGAGAACAAGAGGATTGATGGTCAGTGATGATAAATTAATAAGTGATGAGTTGGCTGCCCTAAGCTAACGCTGCTTAACCTTCCACCCCCTCCCAGGGAGCTGACAGGAGGTTAATGGCAGGAAATGATGATTACGCATGTGGCAGCGGAGGCTGAGAACTGTGTGGCTCAAGAGGTGTTGATAAATGTCCAATTTGGATAAAATGCTGACCCATTACAGATTCAAGGTTGTGAAAGGCATGTGCAGGCAGTGCCAAGGAGTAAATGTGACTAATGGCACACTGTTCACACTTTAGAAGACCAACACTTGAATGGGTAAATGAAGACATGTTGACGATGTAACATTCCTTTAAGGAACGCATCGCACACTGCCTTTCACACCAGACTCAAGTTTTAGACTAACACTGTTTAAGATTGAGGCATTACAATATCGCAGATGTTTTGGTCAAACCTTCAATTCAGTTGATTTTTATAGCACCAAGTCACAACAGAAGTCATGCCAGGGCACTGAACAGAAACATCCCTATATAAAAATAATAATTTAACATTATTTATGTGAGGAGCAGACTGCTTTGAGTCTAACTCTCATTCTGAGCAAGCAAGAAGGCAACAGTGGAAAGAAAAAACTCCCGCATGAGGAAGAAACCTTTAGCAGAACCAGGATCAGGACCAGCAGCTATCTGCTTCAACTGGCTGGGTTTGAGAGGAACAGGAACCTCAATTCAAACCTTATATTGTAAATTATGTTATGCATAATCTTGTGTGACATTCATCCATTCATTCATTCAACCTTTATTTAAACAGATAAATCACACTGAGCCTCGAAGACTCATTTACAAGTGAGACCTGTTTGGACAGACAATAAAAAGTGGTTAACTGGACACATGTAGGAGTTGGAGGCGAAAAAAATTCCTATCAGACTTTTTTCTTGGCTGAGAAAAACCTCTAATATTGAAAAAACACCTCGCACAAACAAGCACATATTTACGTAGACATTCTGCCATCGGAGACGAGAGCGGTCAACAACGCTTATAGATGCTCTCGAGGTCACTGTAATCAGTCAATGTCCTCCGGTGAGATCCATAAACATTCTTGAGGTATGTCGAGAAATGGCCAAGAATAACCTCTATAAGAATCCAGAGTCCTGAAATGATGACACAAAGTTTTTTCAGCTGGTTTCATCTGGTTATCAGTTGGAAATTCCTCAGGGAGGGGGTGGTGAGCTTCAGATCACATTTTCTCCAGGCGACTTTAGATAAGATGGCCTTCAAGGACAGCCAAGGCGACCAAAATTTAGATAAACACACAGTTGTTTTGGGGACAGGCAGAACTTAATGACATCAACCTTGAGTCTGTATTGGTCTACTCGGTTCCGAAATGTCCAAATTAACATGGCCACACCGATGGAACGTGACTGAGTAAAATCCCCGAGACCTGATCCATTCAACCATCCATTCATTTGAGTCCAGGTACACGAGACACGAACCAAGCCATCAAAAAGGCAAGCAGTGTGATCGGGTCCAAATTTGCTGCTGACGACTTCCTTGATTGTAGATAAAACCAGCACCAGCTGAATCCAAAAAGCAAGAACCAGTTATCGTGAATCCAATTAAAAATGCGTCCTTAAAATCCACAGATGGCAGCAGAGATAGACACATCATCAAGTCTTCCAGTCGATGAGATATCCAGCTGCGTACGTGCCAACAGGGTAAATCGGCTCGCCCAAAGTCTGTCTTCTCTTCGAAGAAATGTTGTAAATTGAGTTGAGGGACCAACTGGTCGAAACAAGTCCATAATTATGGTTCGGAAGAAATGCAAGAGAGTCTCACAGTAATTTCACAGACAGACAGAGCAGCAAAGCAAAGCGGAGAGGGAGGGAGAGAAGCATCCGATCTCGTGGGGAGCGAGTGGTGAAGTGACAGTGTCAAGGTAATGTGTATTCTTTGCACTCACCATGCTCCATACTTTTCTGCTTCTGTATGAATGATATTAAAGTGTTCCAGGTAATAATCAGTCTTTATGTGACTGGTCAGTGAGGGACAGCAAGAAATAGTTTATATAATCCTCAAGGTTTGATTGATATGATACAATTGATGTGAGACAGTGATGTGTCTGAGAGAGTCCTGGAGTCTCCGTCTTCACAACCAACTCCCTGTGTCCCTCTGCAGCTACTGATAACTCGGCAGAGTGTGTGTGTGTGTGTGTGGGGGGGGGGGGGGGGGGAGTG
Organism: Nematolebias whitei; assembly: GCF_014905685.2. Classification (NCBI taxonomy): domain Eukaryota; kingdom Metazoa; phylum Chordata; class Actinopteri; order Cyprinodontiformes; family Rivulidae; genus Nematolebias; species Nematolebias whitei. The sequence continues at coordinate 35,433,319 of NC_056505.1, forward strand.
CTGATGCTGGGATGATTCTACAAAACTAATCCAACGTAGTTAAGTCAGGTCCTCTGGACGTTTTCTTTTTGTTGAAATGTTTCGTCTTTCATCCGAAAGACTGAGCGCCATCAAACTGGTTGATCCACGATGAGAAGGTGCTATTTATAAGACTGAGTTTGTTGTTGCTCCTCAGACTGATGGAAGTCTTTTGGAAGAAAGATGAAACGTTTCAAGAAGAAACCATCAAGTGGAGCTCTGGCTTAACTTTGTTGGATTTATCTACCGGGATTATTGAACATGAACTTTGATAGATATAAAAAAAAAAGATCAAAAGTAACTTTTTCAGTTGAGGAAGTCAGAACAGGTCAGCGCTTCAGACAGGTGAAGGTAATATTGATGTGTGTGATCTTGTACATGCGTTGATCTCCTGTGAATACTGGCTGTTCTCCAAAGCCTTGTAATACATCTGATGAACTTACACCTTAGTTTTGGGAATCTCCTTTGTCCACGACAGTAGCATGAGATGTGATCAGACTACAGTTGATGGTGTGAATGACTCTCAGCTTCTACCACACCAAACTTTAGCTAAATACAATATTTGTGAAACTAACTGAGTTATAGCCTTTTTTGTGACAGCTGAGTTTGATCAACTGTGCTGGCCGTCTTGATTCGGTTGACTCCAAAAGTCAACAAGATGTAGATGTACATCCAATGATAAGTATCTGAAAGTTTTAAGCACTCTGTCCAGTGGTTCATGAGATATTTTGCTAACAGACAAACAATACTGACTCAAGCAACTGATGCTAAAACTTCAATCAAATAAATCTCACACAATGAAGGTATTTAGAGAGTGTTTGAACGACAGCACAGCTGTAACAGCTCAGCATCTGTCAAATGTACTGAATTTTAGCCATTTTTGTGTTTTACAGTCAGTTAGGCGTAGTGACCACCTGGAATTAGGTTGGCTCTAATTGGTAATTAGTTGTAAATGAGCATCCCATTATTATTTCCTGAACGTTTTTTTTATAAAATTTGTGTCGTTTCATGGGATTTATCGTAAGAGACAAATAAGTTGACTCCAAATATGTAATGGTATAATTTTTAGACAAATATATCAATTTATTATTACTCAGAACATGTGTTGGCTACCAGTCTCAGCTACTACCACACTGATTTTGAGGTCAGTGTTTGTAAAATTGACTGAATTATAACATTTAGGTGTTTCAGTGTCAATTGCCTGCGGCAGCCATATTGATTGGTTTTGACTCCAAATGTTAACCAGTTATGGAACAAAATAATTCTGAGAGTTTCATGAAAGTTTGTTCATTGGTTCATAAGGTTTATTGCACACATAACCGCAAACACACAAAATCATGTAATCAGAAGCATTATCGCCTACCTTTTGACAGCAGGGTTTAAGTGGCCATCATGGTCCAATCTGCCCTTCCTATTGCATTTGTTTAAACTGTGTTGACTCTACAGCACCACTGCTGATAGCCTCGTCATTATCTGACAGTAATAAGTGCAGAACTCTCATATAATATTTGTGCTTCATATCAGCGCTCGGCTCCTCACCTGTTCTGTATTATGCAGCCAACTGCATATTTTATCATGACTTGTCCTCCTTCAACCAGCATCGTCAGAAGACGACCCCGGTGTAATTCTGTGATTAATAATTAATATAGACTGAGGTTTTTGCTAGCAAGCTGATGGACGAAGTGAAGGGCTGACGGTCTGGGGATTGGTCCTGATCAAGGCCTGTTCTCAGCTGTCAGGGACTCTGCACTCATACAGAACAGCTGCAGATATGCATACCTGTTTCTCATGGATACACTGCGAGTGCGAAAGTTGGTTCATTGTTAACATGGAAAAACACATGGGTGGGTTACTGTCATAAACCACATTCTAACTTAAACAACAGACACACTCTGACATTCCATCCATGTGTTGGACATAATCGGAGTACCTCAAAGAGGCATCCTTACCAAAAATCATGAACCGCCTCAACTGGCTCCTCAAAAGCAAAGTTTCTTAATTTACATATCCACCAGAAGCAATTTGAGATGGGAAGCTCAGTCCTCACCTCCTTCTACAGATGTGCAGTGGAGAGCATCCTGTGCTCCAGCATCAACGTGTGGCATGGAGGCTGCACAGCTGAAGAAAGAAAAGCTTTGCAGAGAGTGGTGAAGGCTGCACAGAAGACTGTTGGAGTCAGCCTCCCCACCATCACAGACATTTACACCTCCAGATGCAGAAAGAGAGCCACCTGCATCATGAAGGACCACACTCACCCAGCACACACTTTTTGCCCCACTCCCCTCAGGAAGGAGGTTGAGGAGCATTAAGTGTAGAATCACTAGACTGAAGAACATCTTCTACCCTGAGGCTGTTAGACTCATGAATCTCTAACCAGAATAATCACTGTGAAAAATCACATCATGTTGCTGCTGATCTGTTTCAATGTTGCTGCTGATCTGTTTCATGTTGCTGCTGATCTGTTTCATGTTGCTGTGTTCATTCATGCTCATCTGCTCACAGACTCATGTTTGTGCTGATGTTCGGCGTCATGTTTTTGTGCTACTAGTGTTTAGTGTATTTTTAGTTTAATGTTTTTCTTAAGTTCATATCTTAGATCGTATTACTGTTTTTCTTTTACATTTTCATACTTTTGTTGGATGTAACTGGGACCCTGTGTACATAATTTCATTCCACCCACATGCACCACAGGTGGTGCAAATGATAAATAAAGAATCTTGAATCTTGAGTTGGCCTATCCAAGGCCATCGGGGGGGATTTAGATAAACAATTGTTTTGGGGAGGCTGACTTTACTGATTTCAAGTCTGCCTTCAGTTCTGCTGGTGCACTCAATGGTGAATCCAAACAGATTTGTGGACAGTCAGTGCTTGCTAGCCTTCTCCAAGGCTGATTCCTTCATACCGGCGAGTCCTAGGAGCTCAAGTGGCCCATGATTTTCAGAAATCACATCCAGCTTACGGATCAGATCGCAAAGCACATAAGTTGGAGAGCTCGAAGCATCGAGTAATCCTTCATACAAGGCAGGCAGCTTCATTATTTACAAAACTGTTGTAGACGTCTTCCTAATTAGTTGATGTCCCAGGTGTCCACCAATTCCAAAAAGCAAAAACCCTGTTACCATAAATCAAATTATGTTATCTCTAAAGAAGTCCAGCCACCCTGCAGAGAAAACTCATTTCAACTGATTGTGTCCAAGTTTGCGCTTTTTGGGTCACTACTGAGATTTAGTGACCATAGGTGAATGTACAAAGACCAGCTGGTCACAAGAGAATGTTGCCTTGCAGCTCACCTTCCTCTTCACCACAATGGACCGACACAGAGTCCACAATACTACGGAAGCTTCACTGATCCATATGTCAATCTCACGCTCCATTCTTCTTTCACTCATGAACAAAACTTGAACTCCTCCACTTTGAGGCAGCACTTCTCTCCCAACCCAGGAGTGAGGTGCTTTCTAAATCAAAGATAGTTCAAAAGAGTTGTTACTACAAGTCCTACAGATGCCAAACAGAACAAGCCTGCCTGATACAACATCTATGAAACACAGATAAAATGCCATACTGGCCTCTTGCTCTGCTTCACACTTGTAGACTACACTGCCTGCCCCCAAAAAAGTCACCACCAAAAAAAGGTTGCACACTAATATTTTGTTGGACCGTCTTTAGCTTTGATTGCAGCATGCATTCACTGTGGTATTGTTTCCATCAGCTTCTGTAATGTCACAAGATCTATTTCCATCCAGTGTTGCATTAATTTTTCACCAAGATCTTGCATTGATGACTAGACACTAGGCATGATGGGTGCATCACTTCACCTGCCTCTCTTCTTACCCTGATGCCTCCATCACTCTGGAACAGGGTAAATCTGGACTCATCAGACCACATGACCTTCTTCCATTGCTCCAGAGTCCAATCTTTATGCTCCCTAGCAAATTGAAGCCTTTTTTCCCAGTTAGTCTCACTGATTAGTGGATTTCTTCAGGCTACACAGCTGTTCAGTCCCAATCCCTTGAGTTCCCTTCACACTGTGCATGTGGACATGTTCCTACTTTCACTATTAAACACAGCCCTGAGTGCTACTGTTGTTTTTCTTAGATTTGAGTTCACCAAACATTTAAGTGATCGCCGATCACGATCAATCAGGATTTTTTTCTGGCCACATTTCTTCCTCAAAGTCGATGGGTCCCCACTATCCTTCTAGTTTTTAATAATGTGTTGGACAGTTCTTAACCCAGTTTTAGTAGTTTCTGCAACCTCCTTAGATGTTTTCTCTGCTTGATGCCAATGATTTGACCCTTGTCAAACAGACTGACATCTTTTCCACGACCACACGATGTGTCTTTCAGCATGGTGGTTTAAGAAATGAGAAGCAACTCATTGCACCAGTTGGGGCTAAATAACTTGTTACCAGCTGAAAGATAATCGCCCATGCAGTAATTATCCAATAGGAGGCTCGTATCTATTTGCTTAATTAAATCCAGGTGGCAATTTTTTTTTTTTTTTTTTTTTTTTTGGGCCAGGCAGTGTATATAGGTTTTTTAAAAATCAAAATAACCAAAGTTCAGGACTCTAAAATTGGACATATATTTTTATGTCTGAATTATTAAACTAGATTTTTTTTTTTTTTCAAATTTTGCATTGGCCAAATATATAATGTCAGATAATGATTGTAGGTATACATTATAAAAGTTATGTTTGTATAAAAATCAGAATGCAGAATAATTCATAAATTAGCTCTCAATATAACGTCTTTCTGTAAATAATTTGTTTTAAAATCACGTATTCAAACTTCACTTGGAGTAGACACCTGTCAGCAGCTAAAGCAAATGGATGGACTAATGCATTAAGTAAATGTATTCATATGTTTGTGTCTTCATGAGTATAAAACCCTCGCAGCTTTCTGCAGCGGCTCTGGAACACGATGTACTGAATCCCCTGACAGCTCCGTGTTTGGAGGTAATTGTTCAGGTGAAAGCAGAGCTAAGACATATTGTGGCGCAGATGTTCCACCTGTGTGTGCAGACTGCGTTCGCAAAGTGCAGATAATTGAGAATTTAAAAAAAAAAGGATTTCAGTGAGAATGGTTGTTAGTCCAGGCTTGCATCATGTGATTAAAATAAACAGAGCTTCAGGTTTCAGGAATCATCATAGAAGGTTTGGCACAGACGGCAAACATCACTTTTCTGTTTTTGCAACAGGAGGAAATTGCTCTGCCTCGTCAGAACTCGGTGCGTCTCGAGACGTTAATGAAGAGCTAGAAATTGAGGAAGAAAACTAAAAAGCCACGGCACCGAGAAAAAGATTTCCTGCCAAGCCAAAGTGAACTCACTGAGGAGTTTGAAAGGGATGGAGTGCGAAGGAGCAGAGATGGATTGCCTTGTTTTGTATTTTGGACAGTGCACACTATTAGACTTTCTCTCAAACTTCAGGAGGTTACTTTCAAAGTTGAAGGCGTTAAAGATCCAATAAAGGCAAACGAATCCACAGCCTACCACCTTGATATATCACCTGGTAATGAATCAGCCATCACAAAGTCAGAATGAAGGCTCATAAAACTTTATGAACAAACAGATTTATGATTTAAACACGTGACAGAGCAGAACCAGATTCTTTGGAGAACAAAGCCAGCTGCATCAGATTAATGTCATTATCCCAGAGCAGGCCTGAGTAAAACAAGGTTTAATCAACTCGAATGTGAGGAGTTATCTCTGTAGGATGTGGTTAAACCAAGTCCCATTTCCACCGCTTCAACTCAGCACCAACTCTGTTCAGCCCACCACAGAGTGATCCCAATTCCACCAGTAATTTTTAGCTGATTCGAGGCTGATCCAGGACTTTTTTTTTGTCCCTGCTTCTCTGGTGGGACTGTTGGAGCTGAGTCGAGCTGACTCCAGACTGAAACGTGAACACAGGTCACTGATTGGTCAGGGGGAGGAGTCACTGGATCTCAGAAACTTTTCACCGATCCGCCATTTGCAATTTCTCGGAGCAGCAGCTGGATCTATTTTTGAGATTTTAAAAACAATAATGACAACACGGTGTTTAATGCTGAAGTGCAGGCGTTTTTTGTGTTTGGTGACCGACGACAAAATTCGAGCGAGCGGAGTCACCGCGGAGGATCATACGAGCTGCCGACCTGTTGAAGCACACGAAGCCGGACCCCGAGCCCCGAACTCACATGCTCACAAAGGCCAGATTATGAGCCCTGGCAGGCAGGAGGACCGGGACGGAGGGTGGAAACATTTTTTTTAACATTTTATTTATGAAAAATAATGTGTTTTTTTAATCAGTGAAGATAAAAATAAATCAACAGTGCTGGCTTTATCATGAAATCCTGTTTTCACTTTGACTTTATTAAAAAATCTGTTAATTAAAATTAACTAATCTGAAAAATCATAAAAAGACTAAATTATTGGATCTCTCAGGAATATTTCCCTCAAATATGTTTAAAGAAGAGACACAGACTTTGGTTTAACTTTATTCTAACCCACAGACAAACAAATCACAAAACAAGGATTACACTTTAAATCACTAAAATAAAATCTGTATACAAAAAACAAAACCACACATCTAAAATGAGTGTAAACACATCAAATGATGAAGAAAAATATAGAATTTTAAATAAAGATGTTTTTTGTAGAATCTGGTTCATCATATTTAATTCAATTCAGTTTATTTATAAAGCGCCAAGTCACAACAGAAGTCGTCTCAGGGCACTGAACAGAAATATTCATATATAAAATAAGTTGACAGAAAAATTAATATTTAAAAATAACAATTTAACATTGTTTATCTGAGGAGCAGACTGCTCTGAGTTTATTTCATCACACAGAATGGTGAACTAAAGTTCATTAGCAGGATTTTGGATTCTGGACACGCCTCCAGAACTGGTCCTGAAGTGCGGTGGAAATGCAACGTGTAAAGAGCTGATCTGAGCAGAGCTGATCTGAGCAGAGCTGATCTGAGCTGAGCTGATCTGAGCAGAGCTGAGCAGGAGCGGTGGAAAAGTAAACTGGAAAGTAACCAGCAGTATGCCAATGTCCCCGTCACTGATGTAAATAGTGAACATTTGTAGTTTTTGAGACGAGTGTTTGCTGGACTTGAACTGAACAGAGAATGCAAGAACACAATGTTTTGGTGCAACATATTCAAGTGGGCAGGAGTTACGCTGTGGAGAAGAACAGGTGTATTTTATTTGTTTGTTTCTTTAATTGTTTGTTTGTTTGCTGCTTGTTGGAGCTACACTCTGAGAGCTAATTTCTGCAGAAACACAGGGAGCTCAACCAAAACACAAAGGACAGAGAAATGAAACATGAGAAATAAATTAAGATAAATAACCACAAAACACAGACTCTGACAGATCTGGAGGTGAAATAAATTCACTCCACACTACTGAACATAGAAACCAGTAGGTTTTCTTTCAAAACGAGAATGGCACAGAAATTGCCACACTTTCAAATTACAGAAGGGAACTAAGACTGAATGGATGATAGTTCCCTGAACCATCAAATAATCTCATGTTGGGACTGGTGATAAGTGGTTAAAGCAGCTGTGAGCGTGCATGTGTGTGTGTGTTCACACAAGTCAACTCAAATCACCTTGACCACTGTTTGAAGACGATTCAAACTGTTGAAAGAACCGCTCCGGTGAGGAGGACGAGGCTTTTCATGAGCTGCTGTTTGACTCAAAGATCTGTGTAAGGAGGATCTGTGCATGACGGGGAGCCTCAAACCTGCATGTGCATCCCGGCAAATGACTTGGCTGTATCCACAAAGACGGCAGCAGACACTGTCTGGGAGAGAAGTGTGTGCCAAAGCAGAGAAGCTGAGCCTTTCTTAAAGTGTTGTATCAGCTGGCTCCAAGTTATTTCACACACTGAAAACTGAAGGCATGAAAAGACTAAAGGCCCAGCATTCTTTAAGGGGTGCCACTATTCAAACCAGCTTTTTAGATTAAGATCATCCTGCGATTAAAAAGGATGGAGTTAAATCTGTATTAGTCTTTTTTTTTATTCAACCTTTATTTATACAGGCTAGTCTCACTGAGCCACGAGGACTCGTTTACAAGAGAGACCTGTTCCAGACAGAACGTATAAAGTCCAGACAACAAATGTCGTAAAGCAGAATTTTTTAGACGTGTTAGTTCAAAGTATATGTTGTGAATAACTCTCAGCTACTACCACATTGGTAATATATTGGTAAAATGGACTGAACTATAGATTTTTTTTTTATATCGGTTGTTTGTGGCGACCATCTTGGTTTGGCGAGCTCCAAAAGCCACATGCAGACTCTGTCGTTGACAACAACAAAATAAACTGCCACAAAAGGCTTTTTTCATTCTGATCTACGGTGGCCCTGAGGTTGAAATGAACATTTCAAAAAAACAGAATTACATTTGGAAAAAACACAACAATATTTTGGGAAAAAACAAACAAATAAACAAAAACAAAATTACATTAAGCCAAACCACAAGTATTTTTTTTTTAACTTTATTAACAACATAAAACAGAACAACAGAACAATGTACTGTACAGTAACAAGATACAAATACAAACTGAAGGGTGTGGGGTCTGTGCACTTTTTGTTCAGTTGTTTTTTAAATAGAGAATCCAAAAAAAAAAGACATTTCTTTATTTATTTTCACGACAGATTCAAAAAAACTATCATACAGCCATGCTTTTTGCATTTTTCACTTTATCCTCACATCAAAAATCAAACATTTGTAAAATGCCCCGCGACCTCTATTGATGTAGATTTTTATATTTCACAGACACGTGTGACCCGGACAACATCTTCATGGTCGATACATATATGTCTACACACAACAGAGGTTTGTTTAATAAAGTTTAATTTAAAAAAACTTGTTAATAAAGTTTAAAAATAAAAAAACACCACTTCCTCTTTGGCCTAATGTCATTTTGTTTTGTCAAATGTTGTGTTTTTGTAGATTTTTTTTTTTCAAATGTAATTCCATTTTTTCGAATGTTGTGCATTTACACCTCAGGGCCACCGTCTTGTATAAAGCACATTGAAAGTCTTAAGGACCCGTCTCCCAATCTTCCAAACTAATTTGTTAAAATGAAGCATTACTTCCCACTTAACAAGCAGAACTTAAAGGTAACAATGGTTTCTCTCATCTCCTTCCTTTCTTGCTTTTTTTGGTACCGCGCCACAGTTCATTACAGAAAAACAAACTGTTTATGGCGATTACAGCATAATTAGGAGGGACACATTGTTAGCAGCAGCAAGAGGATAAACACTCCAAGGGGGAACAGATGATTAACTGCTGACGATCTGAAGTCTGATTGCTGTCAACAGGTGGAAAACAGCATTTATGTGAAATTAAAACTGAAGAAGAGACCTCCGTGTGTGTCTGGAGGGTGAATGTGAAGATCACTACAGGTGCCACGAAAGTGACGGTTTCATCTCCCGTCAGCCATTTAGACTTCCTGATTACCTTCTGTTCCCAGAGACAGAAAGACATCAAGTCTCATTTACAGCGTCCACGTCTGAAACAATAAAACAATTCAAAGCTCCAGCTTCCAACAGGTGTTCCTGTAAACCACAAAGACAAACAGCAAGCAGGAAGTCTTCTAGCTGCTGTCTCTGAAGCACCAGTCCATGCCCTCATTTTCTGATCCCGGGTGCAGAATATGATGGTAAATGAAGTGACGCTGCCCACAGAAAACGAGGAACGTAACAGTGTTGGGGCTGTAATAGAAACATGACCTTTGACCCTTTTCAATAATAAAGGAAGACACTGCTTACCCACAATCCACGTTCACTCCTACAAAAAGATTTACACGTTTCTGTTCTCATCATGTTGGATTCAACTGTTTGTTCTGTACATTTTTATCTTTCTTGGTAGCAATCAAGTGCTGCTGTAGAAACTCTCATATTAAACAAAGTTCTTATAAAAACAAACTTTTCAATTAAGATTAATTTAGTTGGAACCACAGTGGTCCTGTGTTTCCAATACCTAAAACATGGCAGAAACATGACTGAACACAGAAGTTCTGTTTTATTGTCACTTGCTGTGGGTTAAAGCAGACAATATTACTACAAAGTATTATTACTACTAATACTTCGACATCTTGTCAGAGATTGAGTTAAAATTTTTCTGTGGTGATAGCTGATCATCATTCCCATCATCTCCTCTGAGCGCAACGCTTTACACCATACTTTTGATTAAATCTTCAGCATTAATTCTTGGTATCAACCAGGGGCGGTTCTAGGATGTGACCTTTAGGGGTGCTTAGCCCGCAGTACTGACAATGGCTCTTGGCTTGAACAACGCACCCCATGGTGTTTTTTTTGAGAAGTGCAAAAGCTTACAGCACCTGGTATTCCCAGGTGGTCTCCCATCCAAGTACTATCCATGCTCGACCCTGCTTAGCTTCAGATATCAGATGAGACCAGGGTGTGTTTAGGTTGGAGGAACTCAGTCAGAAACAGGACTTTTAAAGGATCGTAACAAACAAAGACTAAACTCATGCAACCAGAAGTTACAACATATATCTACAATTAAAACATGAAACAAAACACAAGTACAAAGTAGCATTAACCTTTAATTTAACCATTAACCTCCAACTGCAAAGTGTTTGTAATGCAAAACCCCAAAAGTGTTGTCGGAGGAAAAGGGGGTGGAGCTCCTGCAGGTAAGGGGCGTTTACCTTCAGCCTTCAGGACAAACTGAGGTCACCGATTGGTCAGTTGTTGACGAGCCGACTGAATTGATTGACAGGTGGCGTTGAGGATCCAACTAATTTTTAAAAAATCATAATTTTTACTGGCCCGTTTAAGAGCGTCATCATTTATTCCATATTTATTTCAAATTTTGTTCAATATTTCGGTGAATCTAAGATTTGAGAAGCAAGCTTCCTTACAAAATCATAATAATGGTTTCTTTATTTTTCAGGGGTGCTGAGTTAAAATTGAGAGGTGCTTGAGCACCCCCCAAAAAAGAGGCTAAAATCACCTCTGCTCTGTTAGACTATCTAAATATCTCATGAAGCACTAAATGGATTTCAACGAACCCTCAGAAACTAATCATCTAACCGATTAAGGTTTGGAGTGAACCCAATACAAGATGACCTACGCTCAGTTTGGACAGAGAACAAACTTGTAATGTATCAATATTCACTCATGCTGTGCAGACTGGGCCAGCCGGGCTGAGGGAGGAGGGTGACAGGCAGCCTAAATCCATCACTCTCAAGTCTTCATCGTGAACCTGCTCTGCTCCTTCACCACCGATAAGAAAAGTCACACAAGAACTTGAAGCTCCTTCAGTTTTACCCAAAAGAGTGTGTTGCAAAGTAGACTAGATTCACATCTGTCTACATGCCACAGCTGTCAAGTGTGATAAAATACCAGGTCTCTGTTTATTTTCCACACATTTCAAAGTATCTCTTGTTTTTTTCCTGTTTTAGTTCAGACAGTAAAACTGCAGCTGACATTACATAAATGATGGGTTCCTCTGTTCTCTGAGTAATGTGGCCATTTTGTCTTTTCTCCATTCAATGCACATTTTAACCAAACAGCTCCTCCAGTCTGTTGCCAGCTTGGCACCATACTGTACCTCAGAGTTTTACAGCATTAATTTACCATGAGATGTCAGGGCTTCGTTCACAGGCCGCACAGGAGACAATTAAATCCTTGTGCACCAAAGAGATCCATTAACTGTTCTGCAAAATAAAAGACTATTATTTTCTGTTGCAAAGATACTAATGGACATTTAAATGACAAAAGGACTATTGTTAACTGTGTTAACCGGAAAATAAATGAAGACTCAGAAAAATAATAATTAAGGATATAATCATGCCATCTTTTATACCAGAGTTTTAAATGATCATCTTATGATGAAAAATGACAGCGTTGTAGCTTTGAAACCTTGAAAATAGGGTACTGTACAATCATTGTGTGATATGACATGAAGTTACTGCTTAAAATATAAAGCCCTATTCACACAGGATTAGTTTTACCTAAGGACCACATGCTATTTGTAATAATTACGGAGATTGTCAAAAGTAAAAATTCCCCAACAAATTACCTACTATAGTTTGCTGAACTCCAAGGTCCTGTGATAATACTAATCCAATTCGAATAGGCATCTCTGTAATTTGGACAGAAATGGGTGACATTCAATATGTAATTAGGCGTTCTTTGTTTCCTGGGCGCATTTTTATTTGCTTTTGGCAATGGAGGCTGAATTGGAGTGCATAAATAACCTTTTGTGTCCCTGACCAGCAAAAGCCTATCGACCCATAATGGTCGGATGTTTGCGGATGTTACGCAATACGTAGCGCGTTAACATCATATCCAGAAGATGTCCATTTATTTCAGCTAAATCTCAGGCTTTGGTTATCCCGTGCAAATGTGGCATATAAAAAGCAGACGTTGGGGAGTAATTTATTTATTACACATTGTCCTTAAGTAAAACTAATCCCATGCAAATAGGGCTTAAGTTGTGAATGACTCTCAACTACTACAATGCTGAATTCTATCTATAAAAATTCTCATGCATGTGTCAAATCAAGGCTCGCAGGCCAAATCTGGCCCTTGTTAACATCTTGTATGGCCCTCCAAGATATCATTTTAAGTAGGGGTGCAAGGATTACAGTTTTCTGTCTGATCACCGATCTCTAAAAAGTCTGACCTGCCAGTTCCGATTTTGTTTTATAAGCGACACTGTCAGGTGCTATAAGGTCAAATGCACCTTTAATTTTCCAATATTATTTTATTGAAAAAATCATCCAGCCGATTTATTGGTGCACCCCCAATTTTAAGTGTAAAATACCTGGAATGGAATGCCTTTATTTTCATTATAAAGGCATTAGGAGCCACTCCTTTTTCAGTGCAAACATGCTTAAAAACATACCTAAAAAAATAATAATAATAATAATATATATATATATATATATATATATATTATATATATATATACATATAATATATATATATATATATAAAAAAAAAATATATATATATATATATACATATATATATATAATGTATATATTTTTTTCAAAATAATAAAAAAAAAAAAATATTATATATATATATATATATATTTTTTTTTTATTATATTTTAATTTTTTTATTTTGCTTAATAACCTGATAAATACTTTATTAGTGCAGACTTCTCATGACAGCTGGCTAACTTTGAAGTCAAAAGAGGCTGAAAGGTTTTCAGTAATCTTTGGTATTTGATGTGGATAAAGCAACAGAGAACTTCAAATAAGACCGTTCAAACTCTTGTTGATGAACCTGCAACCAAGAATGGAGTCAGGTATCGACTGAAACTGGCCCATGCTTTGGAACCGGTTGTTTTGGCCATGACTGGTAAATGAGTTTGACACCCTCAGGATAAGCTGTGGTGGCCATCTTGAACTGGACTGGCACCAAACAGTAATCAGCTGTAGATGTACAACCAATAAGCATTTTATAAGAGTTCCATGGTTCCAGAGATATTTTGCTAACAGAAAGGTTTTAAACAAATTGCAATGGGTTGCACTTTGACATTTGTGTTAATTGTGTTCTAAAAGTTAGCACAATATCTTTAAAAGTGGCTGAGCTGTAACTATTTTTGTCTTTTTTTAAGGCCTGAGTTGAATTCAAGTTAATCGGTTTTATGTACATCCAATTATTTTGTTTTTCTCAGAGGATCATTAAAATCCATTTTGTGGTTCATAAGATATTTTCTAACAAACTGAAATAGTTGACTCCAAAAGTTAATAGCAACATTTTAAACAAAGATACTGAACTGAGTCAGTGTTCAGAATATACGTAAGGGGGGTGGCTTTCAACTACTACCACACAAAATATCAGTTAAATATCTGTTGAGCCAACTAATTTTTTTATGTTTGCTAAGATCACTAAGCTGTATTACCTTGAACTGGACCGGCTCCTAAAGGTAGTCAGCTGTAGATGTATATCCAATAATAACTTTCTGATAGCTTCATTAAAAAATGTTCAGTGAATCATGAGATACACAGACACACACACACAAGTAAAAGTATTATGATCCACCTTCTCCTAGAATTTCTAATGTCTAATGCTAAATTTGCATCATTGTTTTGCTCTCCGGCTGACAACTGAAGCTTTAGTTGAAAATAAAAACAGAATCCTGTCTTACTGCTGCCGTGTGATCCGCTTCAGGTGTCAAACATGCGATCATTAGAGAGAAGTGGGGCCAGAAGCACAACAAGAGTCAGAAACAGCAAGAGGGGGATTGAGACGACCTTAAATCAACCTACCAACACCCTCCAACACCAATGGCAAAAGATCTGACAAAAAACTTTCAGCAGTTGCTCAAGAATGAAATGATCTTTAATTCAAGTGTTTCCTACGAATGCTGACATTAAAAAAAAACCTAGATAATGCATTTCCTAAAAATTGTCAGTGAACTAAAGCAAAAAGATCCAACTGCACTCGGTACAACTAAAAGTGAGATGAGTGTTGTCTCTTCCTGCATCACGCTCGTCTCATCACTTCCTTTGAGCCGGAGAGCAAACGTCAGAAGCACAAGTGCACCTTCTTCAGAACTGCTCCCAGGTGTCAGTGTGTGTACAGGTATGAATATGAATGAGCTGCTGAGGGGGGGGACAAACCTGAAAGGCTGCCTATGGATAAATATAAGCAGGAGGAAAATTACCAAAATAAAAGACCATATAGGACTAAGGCTCTCCGGAGAGGATTTAAGAATCCATAGACCATTTTCTCTCTTTCATTTCCAAGTAATGTCCTCCTAATCTGTGCAAAGCCCAGAAGAATCTTGCAGCACTATCTGAGTGATTAAACAGTGCTTCTTTTTTATCTGCTGGGATGGGATGGCAGGCGGCTGCTGGGGGAGCTTCGGTTAATATCTCAGAGAGCTTTTGTGAAAATGGACTAGGACCTCACAGAAAAAAAAACCTGCATAATTTTCTAACTGCCTCCAAAGATTTATTTTGTTTTTGTTGATCAGCAAACACATTTTTAATATCATACAAAAATACTCTGAGCTTGTACGATGAAGGTGTACACACACTCCGTCTATTGATGATGTGCTCGTGTCTGAAGTTTTGTTAAATTATCTTGAGCAGATCAGAAGTTATGGGCAGAACAAGAGTAAGTTTACGGATGGACAGACGGAAATTATGCCATAATATTTTCTGCCTTTGACAGACCTATAAAAAGTAAATTTTACCTGAAAAATCAAAATATTACTAAATACTGTAAAGCCATTATCCACAAATGAAGAAATTGAAACTGTTGTGAACTTTCCCAGGAGTAGCCAGCTAATCCAAAAAAAAACCCAATACACTCAGAGGTATCAACAACTCATCCAGGAAGAGGATGCAGGAAGAGGGCCACCTGCATCATGAAGGACCCCACTCACCCAGCACACACACTTTTTGCCCCGCTCCCCTCAGGAAGGAGGTTGAGGAGCATTAAGTGTAGAACCATTAGACTGAGGAACAGCTTCTACCCTGAAGCTATTAGACTCATAACTCCCTAACTGTAATGCCACTTTATTTGACTTACATGTGCTGCTGATTATCCATGCTGCTGATTATCTCATGCTGCTGATTATCTCATGCTGCTGTATTCATTCATACCTATCCACTCACCAAAGACTCATGTTCATGTTGCTGTTGTTACGCCATATTGTTTTACATTAGCGTATATTTTAGATCTTTTAGAGTACCATTTGGCGTTTGTTTAGTGTGTATCTTAATGTATATCTTAGATTAAGATCTAAATCTAGATCTAGATCTTAATATCTTAGATCCTTGCACAGGTATACTATTTATTTTTATACTTTATATTTTTGTTATTGTTGGGTGTAATTGTGACCTTGGGTAAATAATTTCGCTCCACCTCATGTACCACATGTGATGCGAATGACAAAGCTACTTGAACTTGAAGTCTCAAGAGCTGAGGACAACACCTACAGCTCTGCAGTCCTCAGTGGCCTCAGTTAAGGTCAGAGCTCACGATCCAACAAAAAGGAGGAAAGGAATGGTAAAAACAGCTTTAATGAGAGTTTTAAAGTGATAACCACAGCTGAGCAAAAAGAACACAACGACCCATCTAACATTTGTCAAAAAAGAAAGAAAAACATCTTGATCCTAAAGATTTCTGGAAAAATCCGTGGCCTGACAAGACGAAGGTGGAATTTTTTGGAAGGTGCGTTTCTTTTTATACATGTAACAGATATATGATGTAAAATCTACACCATTTCAGAAAAAAGAACACTGTACCCACAGTCAAACATGGTGGTGGTAGTGTGATGGTCTTTCCTGCTTCTGGACCTAGAAGACTTGCTGTACCTGACAGAACCATGATTTCTCTCTTTATGGCAAAATCCTGAAGGAAAATGTTCGGCCATCCTTTGGACTTTAAGCTCACTTCTGCAGCAGGACAACGATCTAAAGCACAGCAGCAACTTTTCTCCAGTCATCACCAAAGAGAGGCACAACCAGTTATTAGGATTAGAGGATAATTATTTTTTCAAACAGTGCCAAGTTGGTTTGAACATTTTCCCCCTAATAAATAAAACAATTGTTACAAAAACTGCCTTTTAGATGAACTCAGGTTATCGTGGTCTGATAATAACATCTGATAATAACATCTGTTTGGGCAAAAACAGTAGAAATGTGTAAGGGGGCAAGTATTATAATATACACTGCTCATAAAATTAAACGGAACACTAAAATAACATCCTAGACCTCAATTAATTAAATATGCTCATAGACAAACTTTATTATTAACACAGTGGAATTGATTGAGAAGAAAATAACACAAAAATTATCAATGTAAATCAAAATTATTACACCATGGAGATCTGGATTTGGATTCATACTCGATATGAAAGTGGAAAATAACATGACGGGCTGATTCAATGTCAGTGAATGTTCCTCAAGACAAGTCTAAATGAGGCTCAGTAGTGTGTGTGGCCTCCACGTGTCTGTAGAACCCCCCAACAACGCCTGGGCATGCTCCTGATGAGACGGCGGATGTTCTCCTGAGGGATCTCTTCCCAGACCTGGATTAGAGCATCAGTTAGCTCCTGAACAGTCTGTGGTGCGATCCTAGTCCTTGGTGGATTGACTGAAACATGATGTCCCAGATGTGCTCAATTGGATTCAGGTCTGGGGAACGGGCAGACCAGTCCATAACATCAATGCCCTCATCATGCAGGAACTGCTGACACACTTCAGCCACATGAGGCCTAGCATTGTCATGCATAAGAAGGAACCCAGGGCCCACTGCACGAGCATATGGTCTCACAATGGGTCTGAGAATCTCATCCCGATACCTTATGGCAGTCAGGGCACTTCTGGCTAGCACATGGAGGGCTGTGCGGCCATCCAAAGAAATGCCTCCCCACACCATGAGTGACCCACCACCAAACCGGTCATACTGGAGGATGTTGCAGGCAGCATAATGTTCTCCACGGTGTCTCCAGACTCTGTCACGTCTGTCACATGTGCTCAGTGTGAACCTGCTTTCATCTGTGACGAGCACAGGGCGCCAATGGCAACTCTGCCAATTTTGGTGTTCTCTATCAAATGCCAGTCATCCTGCACGGTGTTGGGCTGTAAGCACAGGCCCTATGTGTGGAAGCCGGGCCCTCATGCCACCCTCATGGAGTCTGTTTCTGACAGTTTGAGTGGAAACATGCACATTAGTGGCCTGCTGGAGGTCATTTTGTGGGGCCCTGGCAGTGGAGCTCCTGTTCCTCCTTGCACAAAGGACGGGGTAGCCATCCTGCTGCTGGGTTGTAGCCCTCCTACGGCCCCCTCCATGTCTCCTGGTGTACTGGCCTGTCTCCTGGTACCTATTCCATGCTCTGGACACTGTGCTGAGAGACAGCACATCTTCTTGCCACTGCTCGCACTGATGTTCCATCTTGAATTAGCTGCACTACTAGAACAACTTCAGTGTGCTGTAAAAACACCTCATGATGCCTCTATGTGTGACAGCACTGACAAGATGAAGAAGTGACTAAAAGTTCAACCAGGAAGGACGAGAACAGAGAAATGACCTGTGGTCACCACCTGCAGAATCACTCTTTTATAGGGGTTGTTTTGCTAATGGCCTCTCATTCCACCTGTTCTGTGTTTCATTTGCACAGCAGCAGCTGAAACTGATTCACAATAAGTGTTACTACATAACTGGTGACATTGATTCCACAATGGTGTGACTGGTTTGGAGTTACATTGTTTTGTTTAGGTGTTCCCTTTATTTTTTTAGCAGTGTATATTGTATAATTACAGCAAATACTAGCAGTATGTTGTTGACCAGGCTTAATGCAGCCAGTGGGTGATGGAAAATGATGAAGCAGAAATAAGTTTTTAAACTATTTTTAATCTGAATATGTTCAAGACTAATTTCACAGTGTAAAATAATGCAAAGCTTCATAAAGATTTAAGTTTATCCATCTGTTGGGAAACTTTGCAAATCTGTTTAAAAGCTTTCAGCTAACTTTTCGGTTTTGTTCACTTAGGCATTTTCAATAAATGCATTTTCTACCAGGCACATCTACTACTGGGGGGGGGGGGGGGGGTCTCATTATGCACTTACAGCTATGAAACCTAAAAGTGAAACAGACAAAAATAATGATGAGCTGGTGAATACAGTGGAGCTTCAGGCAGCTAACAAGTCACATATTTCCCCAAGGAGGTATGAGAGAACTGTTAGAGACACAAAAAGAGATTTCAACATGTTTTCACATAAACAAGTCCAAAAATAGACATCTACACTGTTGTGGAATTAAAAATCCACCTCAAGAGCAGTTTTGGCTGCAGAAACCAGACCTCTCATCACGGCAACACAGTCTTCTATCACACAAATGACTTTTACGCCTTAGAAGCTCCTGCACCTCTTCTAAAGGATCATTTAACTCAAATACATTATGCCTTTTATGCTCCGTTTTCTTCTCCATGGACGTATACGTCCTTTTTACTTTATTCTCTGAGTGTGCATTATCAGCCGAAATGATGATGCTAAGCAAACAAACACACCTGCATCTCATCAGTTCCCCATGATGGGCATCAGTTTTGTTTCACGCTGTTACACCTTGCTCTCTAAACTTTGTAAAGTACTGCCACACAGTGTTGATGAAG
The DNA here is from genome assembly GCF_014905685.2 of Nematolebias whitei. Classification (NCBI taxonomy): domain Eukaryota; kingdom Metazoa; phylum Chordata; class Actinopteri; order Cyprinodontiformes; family Rivulidae; genus Nematolebias; species Nematolebias whitei. Next base: position 35,452,448 of record NC_056505.1, read on the forward strand.
AAAATCTGTGCAAATTTATAACCCCGATTCTGTAAAAGTTTAAATTATTGTATGAAATGTTACTAAAAACAGAATGCAATGAAATGCATTCGCATAAAGCCATATTTTATTTGCAAGGAAAAATAATGAACATATTAAGTGTTTAGACAAAAAGTGTTTTTTTAAGGAAATACATTGATTTTCTTTTTGATGGCAGCAACACATCTCAAAAAAGTTGAGACGGGGTCAACAGGTAAGTTGTACAACTAAAACACAGCTGGAGGAGCATTTTGCAACAAATTAGAATGATTGGCAACAGGTGAGTAAGAGGACTGGGCATCAAATGAGCATTTTAGAGAAGCTGATTTTTTAAAGTAGTAAAGATGGTCTGGGAAAAACTACACCTAAAACAGTGGAGCAATTTCAGAATAATGTTCCCCGACAAAAAAGTGGGATCACTTTAAATACCTCATTGTCTACAGTTCCTAAAATCATCAAAATATAACAAAAATCTGGAGAAATCTTCGAGCTCAAATAACAAAGATGAAAGTATATACTGTACTGAGTGCTCGAGATTTGACCTTCATGACCTTCGTGTGGCTCTGCATCAAAAACAGGTCTGATTCTGTTCTGGACATCACTGCAAGGAGGTCAGGAACACTTTCACAAATCACTGTTTGTAAACACAGTCCGTTGTGCAATTTACAAATACAAGTTAAAGCTCTATCATACAAACAAGGAGCTATATGTGAATATGGCTATATTTATAATATATGTGTATGATACAGTATCTATGTTTCTACCTTACCATCATAATTCAATTTCAGTTTCACTCACTACCTGTGCAACAACCTGTCACACAACCTGTGCAGTACATGTTAGTTGTGTGCAATACCAGCATATATGTATGTTTGTTCTTTGTTGTTTTAGTGAGTCAAATCATTTTTTCTCATCCTGAGCATTTCATTGTACTGTTGACCTTGTGTTGACCTTGTGTTGACCTTGTGTTAACCTGCATATGACAAATACACACAACTTGAACTTGAACACTGTTCAGAAATGCAGCTGTCTTCTTCAGGCCAAAGCTCATTTAAAATGGACTGAGACGAAGTGGAAAACTGTTCTGTGGTCAAACAAACCAGTTTGTGTTTTTGTCTTGGAAACCACAAATGCCCATCCACCATACTAAAGAAGATTCAGAGAAATGTATTTGTCATTTGCATCTCATGTGGTACATGTGGTGGAATGAGATTATGTACGCAGATTATGTACACAAGAGAGGGACCATCCAACTTTTATCAGTGCACAGGTATGGTGGTGCATTACTGCCTATGACATGGACAGTTTGCACATCTAGACCCACCCAGACTATGTCTTTAGCAGGGAAGGCCTTACATATTTCAGCAAGACAATGTTAAACACGCAGCACGCACGGTGGCGCAACTGGTAGAGCTGCTGCCTCTTAGCGAGAATGTTGCCGGTTCAAATCCCGGTCCGGGGGCCTTCCTGGGTGGAGTTTGCATGTTCTCTCCGTGCATGCGTGGGTTTTCTCAAGGTACTCCAGTTTCCTCCCACAGACCAAAAACATGCATGTTAGACTGATTGGTAACTCTAAGTTGTCTCTAGGTGTGAGAGAGAGAGTGAATGGTTGTTTGTCTCTATGTGGCCCTGTGATGGACTGGAGACCCGTCCAGGGTGTACCCCGCCCCTCGCACAGTGATGGCTGGACATGGACCCCCGTGACCCAAAATGGAAGAAGCGGGTAAAAGATAATGGATGGACAATATTAAACAGCATGCTACATCCATTTCAAAAGCATGACTTTATGGTAGAAAAGTCTGAGTGCCCTGTGATGGACTTGTACTCTGCCTTTCGCACAGTGATGGCTGGATATGGGCACCAGTGGCCCCCGTGACCTGAAAATGAAGAAGTGGCGAGTAAAGATAATGGATGGATGGATGGATGGATGGATGGATGGATCTGGGTGCTGAACTGACCTGTCTGCTGTCCAAACCTCTCAGCAGCTGAAGGCATTTGACACATCATGAAAAAGAAACAAAAGTCCATCATCGAGGACCCAGGTCTGTTGAACAGCTCGTGTCCTACCTCAGACAAGAATCAGACAACTTTCCCTCCAAAAACTCCAGCAGCTGGACTCAGTTCCTGACAGACTGTTTAAAGAAGAGGGATGCTTCACAGTGGTAAACATTTTGAGTTGTGTTGCTGCCATCAACTTCAATATTCCCTTCTTTCTAACATGGTTCAACATTCAGTGTTCACTGTGAATACAACATGGGACTGATGGATGTGAAAGTCATTGAAATCTGTTTTTATTTATGTTTTACACGTTTCAACTTTTTCAAAATTGGGGTCGTAAAAAAGAGACAAACATCCTGATTGTGATGCTCATGTGCTGTTATTATGTGTTATTATCCCTCAGTGCATCATTTGGTGTTATTTCTACACAGCCATCTTATTGTATGAAATGAAAGATCGATCTGCTATGATAACAAACAGCCCTAATGATGTCGTCTCTGTCTGCTCAGCCTAATGTGATCATTTGTTACGTGGCCAGGCGACACCAGGAGAGCGGTGCACTGATGAGCCAGCCTGAGCCCCGGCAGCACACAGTACTCCTGGCCTCTGATAACAGGACCCCGAGCCAAGGGGGGAGAGAATCCCATTACAAATCGCTGCATTAGGTCTGTCAGATGGTGCAGCTGAGGCGCTACATCTCCATTGACCCCGTGCTGCCACGGCGCCCCCTGGGGTCAGAGCATCCACCTCACCCCAACCCCCCTTCTGGGATAAAATGTACCTCTGCTCTTTTTAAAGGGGACAGTGCTGCAGCCTGAGGAACAAACACAAACACGCACACAAAGTCACACATTAAACAAGTTACGCTGCAAGGTTACATTTTATGAGACGCAAATGAACACGGATGCAACGTGAAGGTCGTGTTACACAAACAACTGGGCAACAAATGAGGGCTGGAAGCCTTCATCTTAACAAAAGGATCACCTGACATGCTTTTATTCAAGTAAAGTGTGTCATAGTTTCGTTTTCTATCACCCACCATATATTTTTTGCTCATGCATGTGTTTGTTTCTCTGTGATGTCAGCAAAATATCTCTTTAACCTAACTTTATTGAAACTTTCAAAAAGTAATTGCTGGATATATGTCAACAACTGCTTACCTTGTGGAGCCAATACAAAATAATATGGCCACCACAGCTAAATAACCTAAGCCAACATAAAAATGTATACACTTTTTTACAGATACCGAGCTAAAGATAGTGGTAGTTAAAAGTGTTTCACCACAGATACTCCGAGGACTAACGGATCACACAAAAGATTGAAATATTGCATGAGAGTTTGCGTGTTGTTATCAAGCTTTAACCAAAATCACTGTAACCGTGTGGTTTGTCAACACAAGAGGAACAAAACTCCACGTATTAGCTTAAAAGCATTACAGAAATCTAAGGATACCGGAGGATTAGAACTTCCCAACTTCTATCACTACTATTTAGCCAATAGGTTACAATATATCTCTAAGTGGTTAAATCCAAATACATTAGATGAAACTTGGATAGACATAGAACAAACTTTATGCAATAATATTAAGATTTCAGATCTACCGTTTATTAGCACAAATATAAAAAGACATGTTTGCTTTAAAAGCATCAGTATTAGCTCTTCTCTGACAGCATGGTGGGAGTATTTGAAAATGACAAAATCTTCACTACTCCCCTGTAGACATACACCCATCTGGAACAATCCTGACATCCTACAAGAAAATAATATGTTAAATTTCCCAGGTTGGAGAGTCAAGGGAATTGAACGTCTGGAACACATATATGAAGGTGTAGACTTTATTCCATTTAATAATTTAATAATACAATTTGACATTGAAAATAAATACTTCTTAGAATATCAACAAATTAAGTCTATCATAAAAAAGAAATTTAAGCTTAATAAAACTTTGTTAGAAACACCAATATGTGTGTTAGAGTTCCTTAATCTTAAATCCCCCAAATTATTATCTAAGATATACAAGAAATTGTCTAGAATCAATGACTCCATAATGTTACCTGTTGCAAAATGGGAGTCAGATTTATCAATCAATTTTGACCAAAACACCTGGTCTCAAATATGTTTAAGAACATTTAAAATGACTAGAATCTCCAACTTACAATTAATACAGTATAAAGTTCTTTATAGAGTACATTATACAGGTCAGCGAATGTTTCGGATGGGATTTACATCATCTAACAACTGCTCACAGTGCACAGGCAATATTCCTGATGATTATATCCATGCACTCTGGTTCTACCCACCCGTTCAGAGGTTCTGGGTCCAGGTTTGTGAAGACTTGTCTAAATGTCTGAAATGTAATATTCCACTCTCTCCATCTGTTTGCTTATTGGCTATCTTGGAAGATGTTACCCTGGAAAAAAATACATGTCGCATGATTTTCACTGCCTTATGCATCGCAAAGAAAACCATACTCCTGAATTGGAAAAATAAAAATAATCTTAGCATTAATCAGTATAAAAATCTTCTGTTAGATCATATTAGTCTTGAAACAGCATCTGCCGACACATTGGATCAATCTCTGTGGGCTCCTTTGATCGGCTCCGTTACATAGTGAGGGTGGGTAGTCTGGGATCTGACTTTGTGGGGCCTTGGGGTTGATGTGGAGGTGGGTGTATGGGTTTGGGGCCCCGGGGGGGTTGCCTGGGGCTGGGCTCTTGGGGGTACCTGGGCAGGGGGGCACTGCTTTCCCTCTGGGGAGGGCCTGGGTGGTTCTGGGGGATGTCTGCTGGTGGCTGCATGCAGCCTCAGGTGGTCTGTGGCGGCGGTCGTGGGTCACCGATCTGGTAGCCTGGCTGTGCTGATGTGGGTTCGGGGTGGGCACGGGGGCTTGGGGTTCTGGGGGCTTGTCGCCCCCCGGGCTTGGGCCTGTGGGGTTCGGGGATCTTGGGCTCTGGCGGGCGGGTTGCCGGGCTCTGGGCCGGCTTGCGCTCTGGTGCCCGGTTCTGGGCGGGGGCCTTCGGCTCGCTGGTGGGTTGTGGGTCATGGGCTGGGGGGTTGGGTGTTTGGGGGCGTGACCAGTGGCCCCTAAGAGGGGGTAGTTTGACCCAGCTTAGGTGTCTAATGTGCTATGTGTTTTGAGAGATGTCCGAATGAGGGGTGGGTGTAGTATTTCTTCTGGGGTGGGGATGGGGTGGATGTCCTTGGGGGCGGCCCGGGACTGTGCATGGCCGGCTGGCTGGCCCCTTTCCTGTGGTGGGGGCTCGCTCCCGGTGCTTCCTGGCACTGTCGGCGGTTGGGCGGGCGCTCTTGGCCGGGTCGTCCTGGTGGGGTTTGGCTCCATCTGGTAGCGGGCTGACTGCGGTCTGTGGGGGTCCTGGTGGCCCTCGGGTGTGTAGGCTGCTGGTGCGGCTTCTGGCGGCCCTCGGGGCTCTGTCCCTCTCTGGTCTGGAGCTCAGCGGGCCTGGCGGTCGGTCCAGATGGAGAGGTGTCTTGGCCTCAATCCCTGGGTGGACCTTGGGGGGCTGGGGGGGGGGCTGTTGGGTCAGTGGGGGAGCTGACTCCCTGTGGGAGCATTTGCTCTCACAGTTATTTCTCCCCATCCCTCACCATGCACCTCCACCCTCTTCATTTCAATTCCATACATTTAGGGTTGTTTGGGCTCGGGTGTGCTGCAACAATTTTACATCTTTGTTGACCATAGCCACCTGGGACTCAATTTTATTGTACACCTTAGACATTCATTCATAACATCCTCATGACATTCATATATAGGAATTTGAAGTGGGCACATGGCTATGGGTGGTGGGATGACCTTACCCTCACCCCCTGTGCCTGTGCTCACTTACAACGGTTACATTTAGACACTAGGGTTTGGATAGAGTTGGGGTGGAGGGGAAACTGGCACCTTGCCAGCCTTTGCTCCTTCTTCTTTCCTTTTTAATGGCACTATACAACAACACACATCAACAGCACATCTAGGGGTGGGGGTGTATGTGTCGGGGTCTTATTTTTATTTATTTATTTATTTATTTATTTATTTATTTATTTATTTATTTATTTATTTATTTTTTCTCCTCTTCCTACCCACCTAGTTCCCTGACTGCCATTCCGGGGGTGGGGTCCGGGAGAAGGGCAGGCCGTCGGGTGTTGACCAGGACTATGTGGGGGTTCAGGGTCT
>NC_056505.1:35459040-35459375 GCF_014905685.2 Nematolebias whitei
TTTTTCGTCTGCCTCTGGTCTTGGGGGTCGGGTCTCTGCTGCTTCACAGTTACTAATAAATGTTCTATTAGAGAAGCCTTATACACTTATGCATGCTCACAACCACACACAAATAGAAGCAGGGATGCTTATGTAGGCTTTATATGTAGATATATAGATATGTATGTGAGTGTATATTCATGTGTATGTATGCATGTATGTATATAGGCGTAGGTATGGGCATATATATTTATGGAAACTTACTGCAAAGCCATGAATATTTTAAGTTCTTTATACATATGTATTTTGTTGCTGTGTTTTGTCATGTTCTTTGCAGGTGAACAGACAGTGGCCGT
>NC_056505.1:35459475-35485884 GCF_014905685.2 Nematolebias whitei
AAAAAAAAAAAAAAAAAAAAAAAAACACAAGAGGATTTTAGTGAATGAAAGGCAAGAGATACACAGAGCTTCAAGGAATGTAAGGTTTGTAATTAGCATAAAGCTTTTTTAAATTTTGTATAGAGTCAGTAAGTTGGTTCAGATTTGTTTTATTGTTGTTTATGGTAAAATTAGGTAAAACATTTTTTTAAACTAAATTAGATTATTGATCTTTTTTTTAGTCAGGACAATACATTCCAACTATATTGTGTTACCATTTTTCAAAATTCCAATTAATTTTGAACTTACTGTACAGATTTAGTTCAACTGTGAGCACGAGTCTGTTTCACCACCACCTCTCATATGAGACCTGCTCCGGTCTTCACTGTTGGATTGATGTCGTCATACTGGAACATCTAGTGGTCTTTCAAAAGCCTTCAAACAAAAAGTTTTGGAAGCCTCTGAATACAGCCAAAATTATAAATGGAAAGTATGGAGGAAACAATAAATAGTATGATGTAAAGAAAAATGAGTGTTGTAGACTTCATACCACAGCAAACATACTCAAGAGTGTCTGCCCCAAGAAAATCTGCCAAAGATGCTGCTGCTAAAAGGAACCAGCCACTAGGGAGCACAAGCCAGTGCACCTCTTGTTCTGGTCCCAAGCCCAGGTAAATGGTGAGGGTTGTGTCAGGAAGGGCATCAGACGCAAAACACATTTGCAAAAACTAATATGCGAGTTTACTCACACCATGGTGTGAGTAAAGAAACCCGGTCTCTTGAGGCCTAGTTGGGCTCAGCCCAAAGGAACAACATGGGTTTGCCTTCCTGTGGGCCCACCACCTGCAGGAGGGACCATACAGGTCAGGTGCTCTTGGGACATGGAACATGACCACTCTGGTGGGGAAGAAGCCTGAGTTTGTCAGTGACGTTGAGAGGTACCGACTAGACATAGTTGGGCTCACCTCGACACACAGCATGTGCTCCAGAACCAATCTCCTTGAGAGGGGCTGGGTCTTATTCCACTCTGGAGTTAACCATGGTGAGAGATGCCGAGCTGGTGTCTGTCTACTCTTAGCCCTCCAACTTGGTGCTTGTAATTTGGAGTTTTTCCCAGTAGATGATAAGGTGGCTTTCCTGCATCTTCAGGTGGGAGAGGGGACGGACTCTGATGGTTGTTTGTGCCTATGCGCCAAATGGCAGTTCAGAGTATCCGGCCTTCTTGGAGTCCTTAGCAGGTGTGCTGGAAGGTGCTTGAGCTGGGGACTCTTTTATTCTGCTGGGGGACTTCAATGTCCACGTCTAGGTCGTAGATTGATGGTTGACGTTGTAGGCATGTCATCTGATTTGCAATAGTTTGTTTTGGACACTTTGGTGAAGAGAGGGGGTGAGCTGTCAACTGATCACCAGTGTCGGATCAGATGACAGGGAAGATGCTGGACAGACCCGGTAGACCCAAACGTGTAATGAGAGTTTGTTGGAAATGCCTGGACCCATCAGAAATATCCATCTCACACCTCCGGAAGGACTTTGACCACATCCCAGCTGAGGCGTGAGGCGTTGAGTCCGAGTGGACCATGTTTCGTGCCTCAATTGTTGAGGTGGCTGCCTTGAGCTGTGGCCGCAAGATTGTCAATCCTTCTCCCGGTGGACATGTCCAAACCATCTCAGTTTGGCCTCTCTAAATGTATCACCCAGTTGTTTGACCTGTGCTGTACCTCTGATGATCTCATTCCTAATATCACTCTCCTGTGTTTTTGTCAATGCCACCGTTTACAAACCATTTAGCATAGCTTGTCTTTTTTTTTTTTTTTTTTTTTTTTAGCTCAGTTTAAGTGTAGAAACATTGTGAAGTGTTTCAATGAACTTATCATCATCACTCGATTTTTTTTTTTTTTTTAAAGAAAGAGAAAAAAGAAGAATAAATAAATAATAAAAGAGAAATAGATAAGACGAGAGACCACCACGACAAAACAACATGCACAGCACAATGCCACCCACAATATCACCATGAAACATTCGACATCGCACAATGAATCATCTAGCTTCCACCACTACCCAACCTAGCGTGCATCTGTCAAAGCACCTGAATCCAAACACCCGCGCAAGCACGCCCGCCACCATCAGATTTCTCCAAAAGAATGCCCAATAGTGGACGCGGGGGCCCACAGACCCGCCCCCCCAGGACACAAAGGCAACATAGGGAGGACCGGAGCCACAGACACACAGCGGCCCACAGGCCCGGAAAAAAAAAGCATAGCTTGTCTTATTACTCTCTGTTCTCTTTCAATTCAATTCAGTTTATTTACATAGTGCCAAATCATAACAAAGTTGTCTCAGGGCACTTTACAGGATCATTCACATATATAAAAGCCAATTAGTAAAGTTCTCTATCTAAGGAGTCCACCAGACCAGTTGAATCTTGACTTCATCACCGTCTCCCATCCTGAGCAAGCACAGTGGCAACAGTGGAAAGGAAAAACTCCCTTTTAACAAGAAGAAACCTCCAGCAGAACCAGGCTCAGGACAAGCGACCATCTGTTTTGACCAGCTGGTTTGAGAGGACAGGAAGAAGAGACAAACAAACACAGTATGTATTTAAACATTTAAAAAATTGAACCCAATACGTTTTCTGTCCTTTGAATCAGTTCTGACATACTGTAGTTGTGAGCTTAAATCAGGGGTTTTTGGTTTGCTACTCTACGGTGAAACCAGATGTGTTTTCCCTCTCCCCCCCCCCCCCCCACCCGCTTCCCTGCTGCGCTCTTTTGTCCTGTGAACCCTTAAAAAGCCTCTTTTTTTTCCTGCATACCTCTTAATTGGAAGGATCAGCTGATCTCTCAACAAAATCGATCAACTTCTCCCGACAGGAGTCAGGGTAAGGAGGACCCTCTGAACTCTGAAGGACAAATTGGATTCATGATGATGACTAGATTCTACTGTTTGGGTTGGTGGAATCTGGTTGTCTACAAATTTGTGTGGAGGTGTTGAAGCTTGACAGTGCTCGGATTGAATGTGGAGCTGTGACAGGGAATTGGAGCAGCTGTTATCAGGACTGTGATCTCCCTGGCAGCACTCATGAATGGTGGAATAATCTGGAGAAGCTGTGAGCTCCACTTTTGGAGTAAAGGATCAATTCGGCTGTTTTGGAGTTTCCATCAGAGAATATGTACCAGCGAGACTTTAAAGGCAGAAACAACAATTACGAGTTCTGCCTGACCCAAACTGTGGCCTTGATGCCGGACTTATCTCAACTCCTCCTGGAATGTTTTGAAAACAACAAAGATGCTTTGACTGTTTCCTCACCCCTCTCTTCCCCAAGGCTGTGGACATGTAACAGAACTTCAACTGAGTTGAAGATGAACGTCACCTCTTATCTGGACAATGGCTGAGGGGGGGCTCTGGACTATGCTACGACTTTCCCTTAAAAATTTAATGTTTTCACCGCCTATATGTAAATGTATAACGTCTGTTTATGTTGCTTTGCTATGGTAGGTTTTTTTGATGCCTCAAATTGTGCCCTGTCTAGGACACGGTTTGAGAGATCTTTTTTTATACCGTCTCTCCTCATGTTTTCTTTCCTTTTCTTATCTAAGCAAAATATTATTCTGAATAAGAATAAGAAAGCCACGCTAATTATTTTAGCCGCAGCTTCGTGCACTCCGCCCATCTTCGGACGACTGTACGTACATATTCGCGTTGTATCTCGGTGCAATGCCAATAAAGTTTATTCTGATTCTGATTCTGATTCTGACAAAATCATAACAGAGGATTTAGCTCTCCTACGGCCAAAAACAAACATCAAGTATCAAGCCGTGTCAGAAGTGTACGGAAATTTTAGATTTTTGCTTATGTCTTTTTCCTAGTTAAGCAGTAATCACAGTTCATTTTGTTCTCATCCTCCTCTCTCTCTCTTTGTTAGAGTACAAAACATTAATGTCAAGCTACCCTTCTATTCATCTATTCGTTGTTGGACAGATATCTTTGTCAAATTTTTTTGTGAGACAATTCTGCTGCAAGATCTCATAAAGTCCAGCATCACACCATGTGACACAATATACCTTTAAGATTTTAGAACGCTTGTCACGTGTAACATGCACAAGTCTTTACAATTTCTGAAATGGCAATATGTGAACCAGATTTTAGAGCAAAAGTACGAGTGGACAGAAATTAAATACCAGACCTTTGCAGGTAACAATGGTGTTCTTAAGAAAGATAAATCTAAGTTTGGGCAAAGATCAAAAAGGCAGAATAGCTTAACAATGAAGCATGATGCTGTAAACACTAAAAGGACAGAAGTCGTGGCTCATAACGTACAAATATCAAGAACTATTTGTCTTTACATTACTTCAGAAATGACCAGATTATCCCTTTAAAGATTATAATTGCTGCACTGGATTGGGAACTGGACAGTTTGGTGTTACTGATTTTACCACATCATCAAAATATCTTAAATAATATATATGGATTGAGATAACTTAACATCAAAATTACTTTGGTTGGTATTAGAAAACATTGGTAGAAGTGATTAGATCCTGATTTAAATCAAATACATCAAACTACGATTACAGACTTTCCCTCAAATGTGGCAGAATGATTACCTGAGTTTTATTTTCTGAACAAAACACTGATCAAGTCTGTGGCTTCCATTACACAGGAATTGTGTTAAAAAAATGAAAAACTGGTACAAAGCAAAGTACCAGTAATGTTTTAGCAATGACAGCTTGTAGACTTTGTCATTTTAATAACTTATTCCCATAGAATAACATTCTCCCAAATAAATTCACTTCTTCTGTAAATTTATATCCAGAGGACAAATTACAAAAACTTGCTGACTGCAAATTACATCATTAAACGTTGTTAACTTGAGTATCTTAGTGTTTAATTTTTAAAATAACAGATTCAAACTCTGCCCATTCCAGTTGACTTCAGTCTCCATCTTCTTCCATGGGTTATAAAAACTAATAAAGAGTGTGGCAGGTTTATTACGCTGACAGAATTATTGTGGACAGATCTGAGATTAATGCCGTGGAACTGCTATAATTACAGAAATGTGATGTCTCCAAAAGGATAAAAGTCATTATTTTAGGTGTTACAGCCAACCACTGCAGAGTTCAAAGAGAAAAAGTGGAAAAAATAGATCAGTAATCTGTTTATTCACAGCAATGGTGACACACGCACATTTTTCTATGGGAAAAGGCATGACCATAGCAAGATTACTGTGTGCGTGAGCAATGCTACCGTTTCTGCACCTGCAGGATGTGAAAGACACATAAACCTCCAGGAAAGAAGAGAAAGAGAAGGAGGTGGAGACCAAACAAATGAGCCGAGACATAAATGGTATTGATTGAACTGGTACATGCCCATCCTCATTCATAAACAAGGACAACCCGCCACATCTTTACAGAAGATGGGTCTCAGTGACAATAAGCACCGCTGGCATGGATCCCAGCAACACCTGTGAAAATCTTCCTTCACGAGGCCTCATCACAAAGCACAGATGCAAAGAGCTAACTCAAACTTCCCGGGAACAAATCGACAGGACCTTGATGAGGCTATTTACTCCATTTGGACTTCTTTTCTGCCTCTGTGACAATGTTTTACAAGAAATGTGATTACACACACAAAGTCCTGTATTGATCAGAAAAGCGGAGCGCCTTTGTGTTGCAAATGTCAGTGAAATACTTCTAAAAGACTGAAGATAGCATGGCATTCAGCTCAGAGAGAAGCCACGTCTGATCACAGGAGCTGAATCACATGTCCGATGACAGAGATAAAGTTCAAAGACACATTTTCACATAGATATCAGCTTTGATCTCTGTTTTGTATTTTGCATAAATTACAGCAGCAATAGATATGCTTCATGCTTTCAGAAACAAGCGCACAAAACACCCTAAAATATGAAATTATATTTATATATTGTATCAGTAAATGAGGCTAATTATCCTTGGCATGGAGTGAGTTGCACGCAAATGCCCAGCAGGGTATGAACAGAGCACTTTGGGAAAGACGATTAAAGTTAAGAGAGAAAGACAAAGGACATGGTGAAATGGTCCAAGTGTGGAGTCCTTATCAGAGCTGAAGCAAAGAACGGCTCACTACAGAGAGGCTCTTCAGCTGATTTGTAAACCAGCAGCTGTGAGGTTTCACGAAAAAACAAAACACAAATTAAGCTCCCATCTTCACAGAGAAGAACTGCAATCATGACAGGAGGCCTCGTTCTAACCACTTTGATCAAAGTGCTGACAGTTAAGACTCAACAGACTCCTCCGAGTGTGCAAATCCCAAATGTGAGCTGATATAAACAAAGAACTCCTAATTAACGCTAAGATTACAGGCGGCACACAAAGCGGTGGAGGTAGAAGTTCTCCTTCGGTTGCTCAGCATCAGTCATGCAAGGCGTTCAGATGGTACGCAGGCGCTGCTGCTGCGTGTTCCCCCCCTCGCAGTCTTATTTTGGGGCTTCCTCCGGGGCACAGCAGCACACAGAGCCGTGTGCCGGATGACTCCAGCAAGTCAGATTACACACATGGATGTGCAGCCCAGTTCACACAGGTTTCCTTTCTCTGGCAGCTGGGAGCTGAGCTCATGCAGCATCTGATCCCACTGGATGCTCTTCTTGAAGTCATGCTGCAACAACATGGCTGCTTCACGACACCTGAAGACAAGGAGACTCACTCTGACCACCAGAAACTAAACACATGAGGAAAACCCTCAAAGACACAACATGCAGTTTTACTTGTTTCAACTGAAGATTAATTTTCTATTACCGTATTTTTCAACGTATAAGTCACAGTTTTTTGCATAAATTTGCAAGTCCTGCGACTTATACACTGAAGCAATTCATTCACGTTTCCCCCCATATTCATAGCCCAATTTTTGACAGAGATCTGACCATTTCGTTCATTCTGACATGAAAAATATTGAACACTACCATTTTCAGCTGCTAGAGGACCATCGAGCAATATGGCAAGCCAAGTGTCTCATTAATAGGTAAAAGTGGTTATTAATGAGACACTTGGCTTGCCATAGAATCCACCTTCGTCTCACTCTGGAACTCCTGGAGCAAATGTCAAATCAGTTGCGTTTCGCCGCACTGCCCACGCTAAATGCAACTGATTTGACCATTAAAGTTCATTTATTAAGGAAAAGTTCAACTGAGACACACCTTTGTTGTCATGTCGAGCAAACAAATAGTTGTTTTTAAGTGTTAGTCTTGTTAAAGTCCTCCTTTGCAATCGATTTTTGGCACAACACTGGCCCATGTTTCAAGGTGGGCAGCGGTGATGCATAATAGATGCGATTTATATGGCGAAGCAACATATTTATGTTTTTTCCACTTTATTAGACATTTTTGGACTGATGCGACTTATATGGTGGAGCGATGTGTACTGTGGAAAATACGATATTGTAACCTTTGTCTTTTTCTCACACTGATCTCAAAGAAGATTAAAAACTTTTGTCCTTTTACTTCATAGATTTGAAGAGATAAGGCATTTTTTTTAGAAACAGCCCAATTTTACGTTTCTGCTGTAACTCAGACAGGAACATTAAAATCTCTGTGCTTAAGCATCAATTTCTCCAGTTTAATGAACAGAACCTCAGTCAAGCATTATTAGCACTAAAAGCAGCTCTGATGGGGGCTGCAGACTGGAGACAGCTATTAGCTGAAGACTCAGGGGAAACAGCAGTTTGTGGTCAAGAAGCAAATCAAAGAGAAATTATTTCTGATTGCTCTTTTTTTTTGTTGACAGTTTTAAAACTTCAATTTTTACACGTTAAGCTCAATTATCTGATCCAATTATTGGTCCCGAATCATTCATAAAACAAAAAATGTGATAAGCAACTGAGTTTTTTGTGCAGTCTTTGGTTTGTCCTAGCTTTAGAAAGTAAAAAAAAAAAGAAAAAGATTAGAGTTAAAAAGTTAAGTAATTTTCTTATGACATTTGTCTTAAATAAACTGTATAATTAATCTGACATATGCCCAAAATTGATTTGGTATTATTTTCTTCTAATGCCAAACTGTTGAACAGATGTACCAAAAATGTACTTTGTCTCATTGTTAATTACAAGTTCTTTTGTACATGAGCTCTCTGGGCTGCACTGCCCTAAATTACCATTTTTATTCTACTAATTTCTAATTATTTGCTCAATTTCAGTCATTGTTGTCAGTAATTACCACCTCCTCTGAATTAGTTCGTCTCAAATCATTTGCACTCACCTCAGCAGTTGTTATCAATCATTCATCAGCTTGGCTTCTCATCACAGTGAGCTGCAGAGCTCCATTTACTTTGTTTTTATGTTTTAGAACAGTCGGGCCGAGCCTCCAGTGTGCGCTCTGTCAGCAGAGACAAGGAAGCCGACAAGAAACGAGGTCTTCACCTCCCTCCCACATCACTTGTTGAAACAAACAACGTTAACAAGGAATATGAAGAAGCACTGCATCGTTTTGTGTTTGCAACACACAGGACAAGGAGTACAAACTCACGGGAAATAAAAGATAAATCTGTTCTAAATGGGAGGCTGGCACTGAACAGGAGGTTGTACAAGCTCAGACTTTGTCTTATGGCCGTGCGTGAAACTCAGCTGACGTGCGCTTGTCGGCTTGTCGACTGGTGGGCAGCTGAACCTCCACCGCAACTTCGGTTCAAGTCAAACTGAAGACTTTGAAATACACTTCTAAACCCCCAGCCAGAATAACCCCTGTGAAAAATCACATCATGTTGCTGCTGATCAGTTTCATGTTGCTGCTGATCAATTTCATGTTGCTGTGTTCATTCATGCTCATCTGCTCACACAAACTCATGTTCGTGCTGCTGTTTGGCGTATTGTTTTTATACTACTAGTGCTTAGTGTATTTTTAGTTCAACATTTTCTTAGTTCATATCTTAGATCTTATTACTGTTTTTCTTGTATCTTTTATACATTTGTTGGATGTAACTGGGATCCTGTGTACACAATCTCGTTCCACCACATGTACCACATGAGGGGTGTATGGCAAATAAAGAGACTCTGATTTTGACTTTGACTAACAGAAGAATGAAGCAGCTTCTTTTCTTGAAGCCAGAGTGTCTCCTAAACATGGTGGGGAGGCTGACTCCGACAGTCTTCTGTGCAGCCTTCACCACTCTCTGCAAAGCTTTTCTTTCTGCAGCTGTGCAGCCTCCATGCCACATGTTGATGCTGGAGCACAGGATGCTCTCCACTGCACACCTGTAGAAGGAGGTGAGGACTGAGCTTCCCAGACCAGCTCGTCTCAGCCGCCTGAGGAAGTAGAGTCTCTGATGAGCTTTCTTGATCAGGCTGGTGGTGTTGTTGCTCCAGCAGAGGTTGTTGTTCATGTGTACACCCAAGTACTTGTAGCTAGAGACCACTTCTGGAGACCATTAGCTGAGTTAGCTTAGAGAGACTCAGACCTGAGTGAGAGGTGGTGAGTTTAAAACGCGCATGTTTGTTTTGTAGATTAAAACAAGGCTTTTGTAGTTTAAGAATAGGATTTGTGAAATTTTATTTGAACAGATATTTGTACCTGAAACTGCTAATGTTGGTAGCTCTGTAGCCCCTGACAATCTTAACTAGTTATTATTGGTGTTAACTCAATTACATGATATGAACATAAACATGGAGCATCATGAACATAAACTCATGTCTAAAAATATATCAGAGTATCACTAAGTGGTAGAGTTGCACTCGGGTCCAAATAATCTGAACCGACCCGGCCCCAGCACATAGCCATCATCTCCGAACCCCACCCGATCCAACAAATTAACAGTAATTACAGGTCCGAACCCGGAAACCCCACCGACATCTTTAATTAAGCTTTGACTGCTTATACCACCAACTATTATTAATGGTTGGTGGATGCGTGTGGCTGAGGGGGCAGAAGATCAGAGCTGAAGAACTGTCAAAGTGCATTAAATGCTTCCCCTGCTTCTGCCTGCATTGAACCCTGCTCTGACATGTTGGATATTTTGTGATCTCACCTGTGTGGGTCATCGGCCGCGCGCGTCCACTGAGTGCAGCGGCTGAATGAACGTCCATTTCGGCTGATGGATCGCTGCCTGGCAGTAGTCCATCTGAAGCTTAACTGAACTTTTTACCTCTTTCAACCAGCCGGTCAGCATGCGGTCAAATGGCCACGTGCGGCAGGTGCAGTATGGCAAGCTATGTTTGCATATATTGGATCGTCAGCCGCACGTGTTCCTGAGGCAATAAAAAGCCAGACACCGACCAGCCCACACATTAAGCACATTATTATGGCCCAGCCCGATCTGCATCCGGGTCTGGCGGGGCCGGGATCCAGGTTTAGGTTAGAAATGACAGCTCTACTAAGTGGACAGGGCTTGGCTTAATTAAAGCATACAAAGTGACGAAAAATAACACTACATTTATTGCAAATATATAAGCATAATTTTTATTTGATAATTATAATTACAGTCTACTTATAATGATAAAAATAATTCACTTCAGTCTGACCTTTCTATTTGGGATCTCTTTAAGACAAAAAAACTAAAAAAATCGGAGAATTGACATACCTTTTCTTACTGATTGTTCACGCTGAAACTGAACTCATCACCTGCTCTGGAGCAGCAGGTGATAAATTTAGTCTCTGTAACCATGGTGACCCAACCAGGTTAAAAACAAGTCCCCCCTGTTGTTACTAAAATCTCAGATTCTCTGTTCAACATAGCAGTTAAAATGGTTAACGTCCATTTTGGACTGTACCGTGGCTTCTCACAGTAAGTAGGGTATGATTATATTTTTGTTAATTTAATGTGGAAAATATGTTCCGATACTGGATATTTCAAAAGGGAAGGACCTAAATGTGTGGGGACAAATTAACAAGTCTTACAGTGTAAATAATCATCAAGGTTGTTGGTTCCTAACAACAATTACAACATCAAAGTAGGATAAGAAAAGAGCTGGTTGCTGGTATTAAGAGGGCCAAGGCCGCATATGCAAAGAGGATCGAGGGTCAATTCATCTCACAAGACCCTCGGAGCATGTGGAGGGGCATTAAGTGCATAACAGATTATAAAGGAAGGAGCGAACAATGTCCCAAAGACCCATCTCTGCCTGATGCCCTCAACAAGTTCTATGCACGCTTTGAAGACCCGAACAGACCACCCAGCACCAGACTCACCTCGCCACCGGATGAAGAGCATCTCAGCGTGACCTCAGCAGAAGTAAGGAGTACCTTCAGGAGGATTAATCCGCACAAAGCAACTGGCCCAGACAACATCCCCGGAAAAGTGTTGAAGAAATGTGCTGATCAGCTCTGTGAGGTGCTGGCAGACATCTTTAACACCTCACTTACCCTGGAGACAGTTCCCACCTGCCTGAAGACTGCCACCATCATCCCAGTCCCAAAAAGCTCTACAGTGACTGGTCTGAATGACTATCGGCCAGTGGCCCTCACCCCGATAGTCGCTAAATGCTTCGAAAAACTGGTCATGACTCACATCAAAACAACCATCAACATCAACGAGGACCCTCATCAGTATGCATACCGTGAGAACCGATCAACAGAGGATGCAATCTCCTCTGTGGTCCACACTGCGCTCAACCACCTGGAGCAGAAAAACTCTTACGTCCGTATGCTCTTTGTGGACTTCACATCCGCCTTCAACACCATGATCCCCCAAACCCTGATGGACAAACTATCCACACTAGGACTAAGCCCCTCCATCTGCAACTGGGTACTAGACTTTTTAACAAACAGACCACAGTTAGTGAGGATCCACAACCTCTCCTCCTCTACCATAACCCTCAGCACTGGCTCTCCTCAGGGATGTGTGTTGAGCCCCCTTCTGTTTACTCTGCTCACATATGATTGTGCAGCTACCCATCCAGGCTGTCACATTGTAAAGTTTGCAGATGATACAGCGGTGGTGGGATGCATCACAAACAATGATGAGTCCAGCTACAGGCAAGAGGTGGAACACCTGGAGAGCTGGTGCAGAGAGAATAACCTTCACATCAATGTGAAGAAGACAAAGGAGATGATTGTGGACTTCAGAAGGAACAAAAACACCTACACCCCCCTGAACATAAGAGGATCTGCGGTGGAAGTGGTCTCCAGCTACAAGTACTTGGGTGTACACATGAATGACAACCTCAGCTGGAGCAACAACACCACCAGCCTGATCAAGAAAGCTCATCAGAGACTCTACTTCCTCAGACGGCTGAGGCGAGCTGGTCTGGGAAGCTCAGTCCTCACCTCCTTCTACAGGTGTGCAGTGGAGAGCATCCTGTGCTCCAGCATCAATGTGTGGCATGGAGGCTGCACAGCTGCAGAAAGAAAAGCTTTGCAGAGAGTGGTGAAGGCTGCACAGAAATCTGTTGGAATCAGTCGCCCCACCATCACAGACATCTACACCTCCAGATGCAGGAAGAGGGCCACCTGCATCATGAAGGACCCCACCCACCCAGCACACACACTTTTTGCCCCACTCCCCTCAGGAAGGAGGTTAAGGAGCATTAAGTGTAGAACCACTAGACTGAGGAACAGCTTCTACCCTGAGGCTGTTAGACTCATGAATCTCTAACTAGAATAATCACTGTGAAAAACCATATCATGTTGCTGCTGATCTGTTTCATGTTGCTGCTGATCTGTTTCATGTTGCTGCTGATCTGTTTCAATGTTGATGTGTTCATGCGTGCACATCTGCTCACAGACTCATGTTCATGTTTGTGCTGATGTTCAATGTTTTATGTTATGAGTGCTTAGTGTATATTTAGTTTATGTTTTTCTTAGTTCATATCTTAGATGTTATTACTGTTTTTCTTATACATTTTATTGTTGGATGTAACTGGGACCCTGTGTACATAATTTCGCTCCACCACATGTACCACATGAGGTGCGAATGACAATAAAGAAACTCTGACTCTGACTCTCTGAAACTGTATTGTAAACATCGGTTTGTTGTCAGATAATTTTTTGGTCAAAGGTTATGGATGTTTTATTATTAGCATTCTTCCCCTCAGAACCAACAACCGAACTGTCTCCCAAAACACTCCCTTGTCCGGAGAGACATTTGTGAATCGTATCTGTGACGGCCAAGAGTGCCATGTGCGACCACAGCTGTCTTTGAGGACACCCTCCCATTCACACCTGCTGTGGCTGCTGGTCCCTGACGTGGCAAGATGGCGCCTGTGTTTGGCTTGGCCTCTGCCAGGTTGTTTGCTTACTTCATATGTTATTTTATTGTTATGTTTCTGTCTGGGGTGGCTTCTTTGTGGACATATGACCGCCACTCGCTACTGGTGATCAAGTCTGTGATGGTCAACCTTCAGTGTCATCAAAACGGGTTACATTTCCACCACCACTGGAACCCGGTGTCCCTCTCTGCGTCTCTCCTCTCTTACTATGTATCCTCCCCTGCTCTGGACACGCAGGCCAAGGAAGCAAGGGAAGAGCGTTGACTTCTTCATGCTGCTCCGTCGGCTTAGGAAACACGAGACGGCATCGGGTGCGGCCAGGCGATTTAACCTCAGATATGTTGGTGCTGGACTAGTTCAAACGCTCCCAAAAGTTTCCCACACAGGTTGTCCCCTGAAGCTGTGGGCATCCAAAGTTCACAGTGGGAGGAATCCCGACTCACTGCGCAGCTTGCCACGTCATCCTGATGCCGCTGTGGACCCCTCTACACGGTCAACAGCTTTCTCCGCTAAAATGTCGGTCATAAATGCACGCTCTATTGCCAATAAGTCCTTCATTTTAAATGACTTGTTTTGCTCTGAGGGCTTAGACTTTTTGTTTATTTCTGAGACATGGCAGCGTGAAAATGATGTTTCACATCTCCTGGAACTCTGTCCTGAGGGGTGTTCTTTTTTTATCTGCACCACAGATGACAGGCCATGGAGGTGGCACTGCTGTCATCTATAAAAGGACTTTTTTATGTCAAATGATCACTTCATCTACTTACAACTCCTTTGAGATGATCATGGTTCGAATAGGCAAAGTTGAGCCTATATATGCCATCCTGATTTATCGACCACCTGGACCTGCTTCACCTTTTCTCTCAGACTTTCAGGATTTTTTTATCTACAGTGAAGCTAAATAGGATCATCATCTCTGGGGATTTTAATTTTCATGTCTATGATCCAACAAACCATCCCGCTATGGACTTTCTTAATATTATGGACTCTTTTAACTTGTCACAGCATGTGTCTGAGCCTACTCACACTGCAGGCCACAGTTTAGACCTGGTTTTTACTTATGGACTCACTCTTAATAATCTACATATAAAACATGTTGTTTTCAGTGACCATAAGGTTGTCTCTTTTAATATTTCCTGTTATTTGGAGACTTTTTCTCAGTTTACCTGTAAGCGCAGACGCTTTATTGACAGTTTTGTAGTTGCAGTTTTCTTCCCTTTTTTCATTTACAACACCTCCTGATGATGACGATGATGTGGATCTTCTGGTTGACTCTTAATGATCACTGCCTTACAATTCTTGACAGTATTGCTCCTTACAAAACCCACTGTGGGCCCGTTTACCGCTGTTCACCTTGGTTAAACAATCAAACTCGAGAACTCAGGCGCTCTTTTCCGAAAACAGAACACTTGTGGAAGAGGACTGGTTTGGTTGTCCACCAGGAATATTTTAAGGTGCTCCTTGGTGCTTATAACAAGGCAGTTAGTGATGCCAGGTCATCGTATTTTAGCAATCTTATTCACCTGAACAAAAACAATCCTAAAATGTATTTGATACTATCAGCAGTATTGTATCTCCCCCAGTGCACCAGGCTTCATTAACCTCAAACAACAACTGTAACATGTTCCTCAATTGTTTTTTATAAAGAAGGTGATGGACCTGAAATCCAATATATCTCCAAGCTCCTCTTCTTTGCAAGATGAGCCTCAGTGTTCTGAGTCATTTTTTTATTTTGTTCTGATTACTTTAAATGACCTGACCTCATTAATTGTCAAAATGAAACTTTCTACTTGTTCTCTGGAAATATTACCTCCCTCTTTGCTTGTTCAGACTCTAGCCTGTATTGGTCCAACAGTGTTGATGATAATTAACAACTCCCTATTGTGTTTTAAAACGGCAGAAGTGACTCCTCTCTTAAAGAAGTCTAACCTTGATTCTGGCTCCCTTTCCAACTTCCGTCCCATCTCTAAACTGCCTTTTCTCAATAAATTACTTGAAAAAGTTGTAGAAACCCAACTCAGATCCTGGTTCTGTCAGTTACAGATCTCTGATCCCTTTCAGTCTGGTTTTCTAAAACACCATTCCACTGAAACTGCTCTGGTAAAAGTCCACAACGATCTGTTAATGGCTTCTAATGAAGGAAAATGAT
This sequence comes from Nematolebias whitei, assembly GCF_014905685.2. Classification (NCBI taxonomy): domain Eukaryota; kingdom Metazoa; phylum Chordata; class Actinopteri; order Cyprinodontiformes; family Rivulidae; genus Nematolebias; species Nematolebias whitei. The sequence goes on from NC_056505.1 coordinate 35,474,765, forward strand.
CTGTGTTGGTCATGTTAGATCTTAGTGCTGCCTTTGATACCATTGAGCACGCAACCTTATTAAACAGACTGAAGGTTGTGGCTGGTATTTCTGGCTCAGCTTTGGACTGGCTCACATCATATCTATCTCACAGAACTTTCTGCATCAAGACAGACAGGTTCTCCTCTGATTATGCCCCCTTAACTTGTCGGGTGCCACAAGACTCAGTTCTGGGTCCACTTTTGTTTTCCTTTTATATTATCCCACTTGCCAGCATTATTCAATCATTTTCTGATATTTCCTATCACATTTATGCCGATGACATTCAGTTGTATTTTTCATTTAGACCACACCAGCTGAATAAATTGGCCATCCTTGTCCAATGTTTGTCCCATATCAGTGACTGGCTTGCCAGTAACTTCTTGGTTTTAAACACCAGTAAGACAGAGACTTTGATTACTGCTCCCAGTCACCTTCATCCAATAATCTAGGGATGGGGCCGATCCGATCCAGTATCGGTATCGGCCTCCGATACCAGCATAATTTACGTATCGGATTTTTCCGATCCACCTGCCAATATTTCCGATCCATGATGCATGTTGGCTTCAAACTATGGAATGGATTTCCTGAACGGCTGAGTGTCTCATGAACCCAGAGTAATAAGACCCACCTCACATTCAGGAAATCCATTTCATAGTTTGCAGCCAGCTACAACGTGAGGACTGAGTGAGCAGCACTGTGGCTAACAGCTAACAAACTTTTCATCTAAACATGTCCACTGTGTGGAAGTATTTTACAGTAGAAACAAAACAAGACGGCAACGTGCAATGTCTGCAGAGCCATAGCACCACATTAAACTGCGGTAAAGTTGGTTTTACGATGGACATTCGAGCTCCGTGGCTTCAGCGGGGCAGTACTCTTTGGTCAAACCGAAAGAGGCGACTCGACCCCGGCCAGCCGCGTCCAATCTGCCCCGCTCAGTCTGCCCGTCTCTGAGGAGGGACAGACTGAGCGCGGCTGACTGAAATCAGACTGCCTGCTTCGGATTGAACAAGAAGAAGACATCGCTGAAACCACGGAGCTCAAATGTTTACAGAGAAGTTGCTAAACTTCATCATAATTAATGACCAACCACTATCAGTTGTAGAAAACGAAGGATTTCACAGCTTGATACTTGCAGCCAAGATATAGTTTACCCTCCAGGAGATATTTATCAGTACAACAGTAGACAATCATAAAAAACATATGATTTGAAAATTATATTAAAAACAAAGACAGCTACATTATAAAGTGATGTAAAATACTAAAAACAGGAACATATCTGTTGGTTTATGCCATGAACTTAGCAGATGTTTGAAGCCATTTAACATTTTATTTAATTCATTTATTCATTCATTTAAATGAAGCAAAGTTAAAAAAAAAAAATCATCAAAAAGAAAACATTGAATGAAAAGAGTGCAGAAAGAAGAAAAACAAGTATTATATCTGCCCCTTATAAAATATAAAATAACTTTAAACAATCAATTAAATTAATCACTTTAATATCCACTTTAAAGCTAGGAATAAAAAGAAACATATTTTGTGTTAGCCGAATTTAATTCTAACTTTAAAACTTATCCAAAATTAAGAAAACTTACCTCAAGTTGCCTTTTTGGACATGCATGCATATATTTGTACAAATTGTACTTGAGAGGAGATTATTACAGCCTCATATAAAATCAATGATGATCATGATATCAGAACTGAATTGGTATCGGCAGATCCCCAGATCTAGGTATCGGGATCGGATCGGAAGTAAAAAAAAAAGTGGATCGGTGCATCCCTAATAATCAATCATAAAATTGCCTCTTTCTGTCCAGAAGCCAAATCAAAAGTAAAAAATTTATGAGTCACGTTTGACTCATCATTAGGCTTTGAGTCTCACATTAAAGCTACTTCTCATTCTTGTTTCTTTCATTTAAGAAACGTTTCTAAAATACGACCTATGGTCTCCAGAATTGACCTAGAGAAAATGATTCACACTTTTGTGTCATCACGTCTGGACTACTGTAATGCCCTTTTTACCTGCCTGGACAAGTCTTCTGTTTCACGTCTACAAGTAATACAGAACGCAGCTGCCAGACTTCTCACCAAATCCAGCAAATACTGTCACATCACTCCGGTTCTATATTCACTGCACTGGCTCCCAGTCGAGTTTAGAATCTGTTTCAGTTGTTGTGCTGACGTACAGAGCTTTAAATGGCCAGGCTCCTGTGTATCTTTGTCAGCTTTTAACCAAATACTCTGCTGCTCGAGGCCTTCGTTCCCAGTCACAGAACGTCTTGGATGTTCCATGTACGCCGCTGAAAACTAAAGGGGACAGGGACTTTCAGTCAGTGGCTCCAAGACTGTGGAACAGTTTGCCCCTGCAACTTTGTTCTGCTGACTCTGTTGAGGTCTTTAAAAAGCAACTGAAAACACTTTTATTCTCCCAGGCTTTTATGTCATGATTTTATTGTGCTTCTTATAGTTCTTATGCTTGCTTTATTCTCTGTATATTTTAGTGTTGATTTTTATTGTGCAGCGCTTTGTGATTTTATGTCTGTGATAAGAGCTCTATAAATAAACTTTACTTACTTACTTACACCCACTGAACTACAGTAAACCCTGCTGAAATGATAAGGTTATAAAAGCGAGTGCATAACGCAGCTCGTGGCTCATTTTTGTGACTGGTTTTCATGCATATACATCTATGTATGTGACACATGTATATTTATGTAACCTCTCCTGAAAATCTGATCTTCGAGTATAAATACCGGTTTCAACATCTTCTCCTGCCGTTGAGTGTGGTTCTATTGGGTAAACGACGTTAGTGAGAGATTTTCCTGAACATTTGCATGTTCAGTGAACACAAACTCTACATTAAAAGGGTTAGCGAGGTCTTCTGTGTATCTAAACTCAAATGACCAAAATGTTAACGATTTAGAGTTTGAGACTGAAAATCTTGTCTTTTCTGGTCACTCTGTTGCATCACAACTCCTTTGCATTTTGACTGACTCCTTGGATTCTAGGAGGAAGTCTTTTGGATTAAAGACGAAATGCTTCAACAAGTTTTTCTTCTTTTTTTCAATCTGTCCAGAGGACCTGCCTTAACTTTGTTAGCTTTTTCTACCTGGATTATTGAGCATGAATCAGGATATCCTTTGCATTTTGTTGTGTGGTTTGGTTTAGAAACCAAAAAACAATTGGTTACGTTTAGGACAAATTGTCAAAGTTCTGACCTGACACTTTTACGATGTTTACAACATGTAACCATACTTGTGGAAAAAAAATTTAAAAATCCAGTTTAGATCATACATCCTCACTGCCATCACAGTTAAAATGGGCATTTACCCAGAAGTTATGAGTTTTCTGCATCAGGCTGACTAAAGAAGCTTCTGTATACTGATTTTGTTTCCCCCACTCTTTTTTTTTACTAAACAACTTGTCCATAACAGTAGGTTAAATTGTCTGAGAATAATGCATGTGTATGAAAGCAAATTATCACCAGTACACTCACTGCTGGAGTATTTACTGGCACCGGAGGCTGTAACTGCTTGTTTACATGGAAGAAGAGAAAATTATTGATTCTCTCTTTGTATCTCTGGAGAGGAAGAACAGGTAAGAGTAACACGTCCGAACTTTGTCTTCTCCTTCTTTGGACACTTTGAGTGTTCACACATGATCGAAGAGCATGGGTGAGCAGGGGGGTCTAGGAGTAAGAGTGGTGATGCCATTTGGTGAAGAATAAAGGGAGGACAATGAAGGTGAAGGGAAACACAGGGAGCCTTGACCCAGCTCTGCTTTGCTTTGTCTCAGAATCATAGCCTCACTGTTTCATTTAAAGCAGAGATGAATGCTTCCTTGCAGTCAACATTTTTCAAAATTTCTTTAGCATAAAAAAGACCATGACGACTGTAATGTTTGAATCAACTACAGATTGTCTGTGTCTCAAATCTGCTCATAAGCTGTTGGTGGAATGGACAATAAAGGTGAAGAGGAAACTCCAAATTAAAAACAAGTCAACTTTTTTCTTTTAGTAGGTTCTCAAAAATGACACCCCCCACCCCCCCCCACCCCCCCCAAAAAAAAAAAAAAAAAAAAAACAACTCCAAGGCAGCCTATGAGGATAGAAGAAACTGAGTCTGAGACTCGCCATCCTCCGCCTCTCTTCCCGCCTCCATGTGTGGTCCATTTTGAGCCAGAGGTCCTGCTGTGGACACATTCTGGGAGTCAGCGAGGAGACAAATTATCACACATCCGCTATCAAACTACCGTACTTTTCACTGTTTAAGTTGCACCTTTTAGCATAAATTAGCATGCCCTGTGACTTATATAGCAAAGCAACTTATTTATGTTTTTTTTCCTTCAAATTTATTATTAGAACCCAATTTTTGGCTGAGATCTGACGATTTCATTCATTCTGACATGGAAAATATTGAACACTACCATTTTCAGCTGCTAGAGGGCGCTCAAGCATTTTGGCAAGCTAAGTGTCTCATTAACAGGTAAAAGTGGCTATTAATGAGACACTTGGCTTGCCATACCAAGTCACCTTCATCCTGCTCCAGAACTCCTGGAGCAAATGTCAAATCAGCTGCATTTCGCCGCACAGCTCAGGTGAAACACGGCTGATTTTACCATCAAAGTGCATTTATTAAGGAAAAGTTAGACCGAGACACACCTTTACTATGATTTTGAGCAAACAAATAATTGTTTTTAAGTGTTAATCTTGTTAAGTTCTTGTTAAAGTCCTCCTGTGCACGCTCCCGTGCAGCCAATCAATTTTTGGCACAACACTGGCCCATGTTTCCAGGTGGTCACCAGTGAAGCATAACAAACACGACGCGTCGGCAGTGACACGTAATAGATGCGACTTATACAGTGAAGTGACGTATTTATGTTTTTTCCACTTTATTAGACATATTTGGACTGATGCGACTTATAAAGCGGTGTGACGCGTACGGCAGAAAGTATGGTAATCAGAAATGGTTTGGGAAAATATGGCTTGGTGTTATGTCTTCATCCTCCTCTTATGGGTAAACACACAGTTGGAGATTGTAGGTGAATTTCTGCATCTGTTAACAAGATGCTTCTGTTCAGAGGAGTTTCACCCACTGATTGCCTCAGTGCAGCTGCTGGTAGAAACCTCTGTGTGACAAGATGGGCTGTAAACATGAGTCACTTTGCACTGACAAGCCCAAACAGTAAAAATGGAAATGGGTACTTTTAACTATGTAATCTAATTACAATTATCCAGATTTAGAAGCACAATAACATGCAAAAACATCTGTTTTAATTAGTCTGAAGCTTCGTTTGACAGACAAAAGGAACATTTTCCCAAGAGCAACTCTGTACCAATTATAAAATTTAGCAAAATGCACAATAAAGTACCAGCACCACATGTAAAAACTAAAAAGTCAGAAGAGAGGCATGTTTACATGGGCAGGTCTGCAAGAAGAATCCAGCTCAACCTCTATCTGAATCTCCCCTTTACAGTTTGACATAAACTTTCATGAGAAAAAAATATCTGGACCTCAGTCAGATTGCCAACAAAACACACTTTGTGATTATGTAAAACAAAGCTGAATTTAATGAGGTTCTGTATTGTCTGCAGAAATGACTACAGATGAAAACATGCTTAATTCAATTTTTTTTTAAATCAATGGATTTGATAAGCTCTGCTGTTAACAGTGCTCCCCTCTTATCAGAGCAACAACGTCCATATCGCCTTTAAGGCTAACGCTGCTTTGAAACAAACGTTTGCAACAAGCTGCAAGAGTTAGCATGTTAGCAGGTGAAAGACATACAGCCTACGACTGCAGCCTCTACAGAGGCTTAGAAACCAGCAAATTAAATAACTTCAGCTTATCAAGATCTTCATGATACTTTACAAACAGCAAAACACTGGAGGAGAAGACAAATCAGTACAAATACTTTAGGATTACAAATAAACTACAAATAGGCAGTATAGGCTCCACTGCTTTGACTGACTCTACATTTAAATTACATTTTGTTTTAAATCTCAATACTTTTAGTGAAAAAAACACTTTTTAACCTTCAGTCTCCTTATTTATGTGTGTAATTAACTTCAAACAACTATAAATATCTTATTTTCATGACACTGTTACACCTATAAAACCTTTAAAATAATCCTTATTAAGCAATATGTAATATTATCCAGGCAGCTGTAATAGCATTTGCATTTTATGGTTTTAAATAAAAGTAATTAACCTTTTATGCATTTTAAAAGTTTTAACTGAATACTGTAAATCCAAGGTATCATGATATCATACCATCAAAATCTCATGCAGGCCTATTTAGCACAAAATGAACTTTATTTTGCCCTTAAACAAGCTCAAACTGTCTCCTCTCCATGTGTGTCTGTTCAGTCTGAGAAAAGCCCATGATGACAAACCTCGGTGGTGTTTCTGTCTGAGCTGATATTTGTCTTCCTCATTACGTTATATAGTTCCAGCTTCTGGATGCATCTGGGAACTGTGTTGAGTGACGATGGTTTTTTTAAAGTACTTCTGAGCGAGTGTGGCTAAACTGATTACATTAGCATGAGTTTTGCACAGTGAAGACTTTGGAGCTCCTGAGGATAAAATAAGAGGTCCAGTCTTTGAGAAAGGGCTGCTGCTTCTCCTCTGCCTTCACTTTACACCTGCTTTAAATTGCCTTCACCTTTTGGTTTATTTGATGATTACACCTGACATGTTTCCAAAGCTCGTATGTCGATTCATTTTTGTTGTTGTTCTCTGAGTGTGCACGCCTACACAACGTCAAAATCTGTTCCCTGCTACATTCTATGTACGAGTTTTGATTTCCATAACAACAGCAGTGTCTTTTATTAAAAAAGAGAGAGAAAGTTGCATTCCTCCATGATATCCTGTCTCTGTTTGGGAGCATGCATCTGGTTCTAAAGCATCTATAACTCCACAGAAAACATTGTGGGTGTTTTTTCTGAACATGTGAGCTGCAGTAATAGTTCAGTGTGTTGCATCAGGATTTATCGGGTCACAGAAATACGACGTCACAAATAAACCAACACACAACGAGCATCTCAGTGCCAGCTTGTGCAAAGATTTGATGGCTTCAGTGGGTTTACTACTTCTGCTTCGCTATAACCCAAGTCCACATTTATCAATAGCAACAGAGTGCCTGCACTCTGAAATGACTTGTGTAACTCACCAACTCGAATCTAAGATTGCTTTCTAATATTGTTGTTTCAGCTTGTTGCATTCTGCGGCTAAGAGCAGAAAAAATGGAATGACAACGAAACAGCAACAACGAAGAACATGACTAGACTGTTGTCTTGTTGAAGCATGACCTGTAAGAGTGTCACACCTGAGCACAAATTATTTAATGTCACATTTAGGAAACTGCATAACTTTTCAGCCATCCATATTTTTCTACATTTTTTATGTAAACTAAGATAATCATAAATGTAAATGTTTGATTAAATTCTAACTTTATACCATATTAATATATTTCTAAAGCACTTAAAATACAACATAGCAGGTGTCTGAAGTGCTGTACAAAAATAAAAACAAACCAAAAACAACAGTAAAACAATAAAGCAACTACAGGTATATATATAAAATAATGAAGATGACCTAAAGATGATCTAAACTGTGAGAACAGTTTTGTGGGAAATGTTCTTACTGTTGATATCTAAATATTCTGCATGTAAATTGTATATCAAGACTGTTTAAAAGCCCAGGTAGTAGAGGTGCTGCACTTCTCTTGGTGTTCTGTAGTTGTTGGGGCCCAGTGATAAGAGTCTGCTGCTTTTGACTGCTGCCTCAACTGTATTTTAAAAATTAAACCCGAAATCCACAGAAATTTAGTTTTATTCTCCTCTCAGCCAATCAAGAATCTGCAGACAACTCAGAACTTCACAAGAGTTTTTAACTAACTACATCTGGCAACTAATTATTTTTAAACTCCTTCTGATATTGTCTTTTTGATGAGGTCGTAAAATGATATGCCAGTTTCCTCTCACCATACAAAAACATGTTTATGGGTTAATTGAATATTCTACATTGGCCCAGAGAGAGCATGCAGGATTGTTTGTCTTGTGTCTCTGTGTTGGTTCTGTGATTGCACCACTGATTGCTGGACGGAGACGCCAGAGAGGGCTACACCACAAAGTAGATGGATGGGTAAACCAGTCGAGGTTAACTTACTCAACTTTACTACAGTGAATTTTGAACACTTTGATTTCTTTGTTATAAAATTGGCCATTTGTTGTGTTTATCATTATTGACATCATAGAGTAAAAGTATGGATATCAATGATAAACACTTTTTCATACACCAAAGTTAGTCATGGAGTTCCTCAGGGTTCAATGCTTGGACCAATAATATTTACCTTATATATGCTTCCATTGGATAATATTATTAAACAGCATGGGATAAATGTTTGTTGTTATGCTGATGATACACAATTATATTTGTCCATGAAACCCAATGAATCCAATCAGCTACTTAGACTACAAGCATGTCTTAAAGACATAAAAACCTGGATGACCCTTAAGTTTCTGCTTTTGAACACAGACAAGACTGAGGTTTTGGTTTTTGGACCTGAGCACCTGAGGAATAAATTTTCCGTCTTTCGTCCTTCTTAGATGGCATTAATCTGTCCTCCAGCTCTAATGTTAAAAATCTTGGTGTTATTTTTTGATCAGGACATGTCTTTTATCCCCCACATTAAAAACGTTACTAGAACTGCCTTCTTCCACCTGCGTAATATCACTAAAATTAGAAACATCTAAAACTGCTGCAGAAAAACTGGTTCATGCATTTGTCACGTCTAGACTGGACTATTGCAATGGTTTATTATCTGAGTGTTCAAATACTTCTTTAAAACGTCTTCAGTTGATCCAAAATGCTGCTGCCAGAGTCTTAACTGGAGTTAGTGGGAGAGATCATATTTCTCCAGTTTTAGCTTCTCTCCACTGGCTCCCTGTCAAATCCAGAATAGAATTCAAAATCATACTTATAACCTACAAAGCTCTCAACAACCTAGCTCCATCTTATAGTCGAGATCTTATTGTTCCATATTTTCCTAACAGAGCACTTCACTCTCAGACTGCAGGTTTACTTGTGGTTCCTAGAGTTTCCAAGAGCAGAATGGGAGGAAGATCTTTCAGTTATCAGGCTCCTCTCTTGTGGAACCAACTTCCAGTTTCTGTCCATGAGACTGACACATGATCCAGTTTTAAGACTGGGATTAAGACTTTCCTTTTTGAGAAATTCTATAGTTAGGGTTGGCTTGTTATACTGCTATAGGCTTAGACTACTAGAGGACAAATTGACCTCATGTCCTTAAATTAATTGTTAAAACTGAATAGTTTTCATTTGATATTATATTTCCATCTTAACATGTGATTCTTGACCTGCCATTGTGTATCTGTTCCTCTCAAACCCAGCTGGTTGAAATAGATGGTCGCTTGTACTGAGTCTGGTTCTGCTAAAGGTTTCTTCCTCATGAGGGAGTTTTTCCTTTCCACTGTCGCCTTCATGCTTGTTCAAAATAAGAGTCTGTGATAAAGTTAAATTCAAAGCAGTCTGCTCCTCAGATAAATAATGTTATTAACTTACTTTTTGTGTATATGAATGTTTCTGTTCAGTGTCCTGAGACGACTTCTGTTGTGACTTGGTGCTATAGAAATAAACTGAATTGAATTGAACTGAATTATAAAACACATTTATGGCATTAGCATCATTTCTGATCTGTTGAATGCAAAATGTCTTGAGGATAAACACTGATTACTTGAAACTGTTTTTCAATTGTTAAAGCTTCAACTCAACGTCCAACTTTACCTGAATCCTTGTTTGGTAGCAGGTGAGCAAAGGGCTCACACCTGTTGTCAGAAGATTGATGTAGGATGAGTAATTCAGCTCAGCTAGTGTAAAATACATGATCGTGGTTGCTAACATGCTGCGACACATTGGGTTTGTCCTCAGTTTGAGAGCAGATGAGGGTTGTGTGGACTGACTACATCCAAAAAGATTTTCTGTTTCAAACTCACACATACACACGTGACAGGAGGAGGTAAATCATGAGCTCTTTCTTATAGGTTACATGTGGGAGGAGATGACTCCTGTCAGAGCTGAGCACTGAGCTTTTTGTAGCGGCTGTTTAATCTACCATCACCTCCCTTCACCAGCATGTGCTGAGCTTCACACCACGGCTGCGTCCTTGAATGTGTGACTTCAACAGAATCAAAAGATGTTGGCGAGAAAAAGTAGAATGGATTAAAAAAAAAGGGAGATGAGGAGGGACGAGCAGAAAAAATGATTCAAATGACTGTTAGATTTGTAGCTCCAAAAAGCTCTTCATTAGCATAACTTCAAAACGTTGGCACTCCAGTCTTAATAATACACACGCTTTGAGTCTCCCTGTGAATCTCCTCCCGCTCCGTTATATTTCTGTTTTTCCATTTGCAACCAGACTACAGCAAGACGGGTTGCGTGGAGCAGAAGCAACGACAAGAACCTCCATTCCTCTCTCTCGTCTCACGGTGCGAGACAGAGGGGCGTCCTGGTCTTTGGTTTGTTTTTAACATGGCCTTGTGTCTTATCAGGGAGGAAGAACAGCCTCCCCAATTAACATTCCAGCGCAGCCTGAGAACAGGAGGCTCAGCGGCCTCACTTCCTGCTGCACGCAAACACACTTGTTCCTCAACCCAAACCCAAGAGACATAAGGATGTCACTATTGTATACAGTGGAACATACATCAAAACGGGCATGTACACATAAAAACAGACACTTCAAATGTTCAGATCATAACCAATATGGCTTTGAGTATCATACTTCAGATCCATAGACACAATAAAGAAAAGCAATAACATAACAGGTTGGCTATGAAGCTGGCACAGAGTGTGGCTTAGCTTCATTAGTTTTTATTGGGGTTTTTTGTTGTTGCTGTTTTTTTTTTTTTTTGGTGAGTTTTAGTAGAAAAGAGCAACGCTGCCAGTTCTGTATTTCTCTACAGCGGAACAGTGTAAAAAGAAAAAGAACACACTAAAGAAATAAAAATGATTTTTCTCAGATTCAAAAGTTCAGAGACAAAATGTTTGAACTCAAATCATTTGGTATATTTGTATCTGCCC
>NC_056505.1:35485984-35497752 GCF_014905685.2 Nematolebias whitei
CCCCCCCCCCCCCCACACACACACACACACACACACAGTGTTTTATCTATGACCCTCACCAGCCTCTTGTGTACCTGAACTTGATCAAGCAGGTATCTGAAACTGGTGGATGTATGGACATATCACTCATCATACGAGCAAAAGTACTCATCAGAAGTGAAAAAGGTGGTGCAGAGAACGAATAGGTTTAGCCGAGCTAAAAGTCTGATCAAGCATCACTACAAGCAAAGCATCATCCAGAAAAGAAGAGGAAAACTACCCGCTTGAACGTTGTTATACTTTTTGATCTATCCAAAGAAAGGTTTTAAAAAACAACGACTGGACTTTAATTCTGTAGCTGAAGACATTTTGCTTTCCATCCAGGAAGCTTTCAAAAGGTGGTGAAGGAAGCCACTTTGTCAGATGCAAAAAAAAAAACAAGATTAAACAGAGGAGGAGGTCTCAGATTTCAACTTTCAAAAACTTACAATGCAGCATTAAGGGCCTGGTATACTCCACCAAAGCTGTTGATGCATTTTTGTTTTCGCACACAACTTACATATTCCACGAGACACAGAGCTCCTGGGAAACCCTTCCTGCTGCAGGACAGCAGTCCCTCGATTATCACGGGGGTTACGTTCCAGACAACACCGCGACAGGTGAAAAACTGCTAAGTAGGATTGCTATATTTATTTTAATATTAATATATATATTAAGGCTTTATAAACCCTTCCCACACACTTGCAATGTTCTTAAATTTTCTAAACGTTTAAGCCGTCATAATTTTAACAACATGCGTAAATGTACTGTACAGTACTACAAAATTGTATATGGGTACTCAGCTCTGCAGAACAGCAGCTCATTTCTGGTTCTGCAGACCTCACCTGCAGCGACAAAGCCCACCACCCGTCCAGGTTGATGTGCACGTGGATAATTGAGCTTCAGGATTATTTGCGACTTTCCCATCAGTTCTGTGAGTTTAATAGATAGATTGTTACTTCTGACTTTGCGTTACAAAACTTTACCTCCATTTTGGCAGAAAGCAGCGGCTAGAAGCACTGTTGGCTTCTGGGTAGTGTAGGTCTTTAGACTAGCATTACACTACAGGCTTATTTAAAGAAAACTACAAAGTGGAAGTGCCTGTCTGAAGTATTTTTTTTCCTGTTAACTTCTTATCCCGTACCCTCCCAATCATGTGCGTAATACTGTATTAAAGTTGACAGTCGTGTGTCGTGTACAACCTTATGTTGAAAAAACGCGAAACAGCGAGTCCGCGAAAATCCAACTGCGAAGTAGCGAGGGGCTACTGTATACGTGACAGTGAAGGTTTCTTCCCACCAGAGTCTCCACTTCATCCCTGCATCTGCCATTTGGCTACACATCTATCATGAAGAGAGCACCACACGACACACTCCTCCATACACAATGACTGCACAATCTCCATCCAGGAGTTTTAGGCCATTTGACTAATTTAGTGTATTTGAAGAGTCATACAGCTGAATGTCTGAGTGCATTCCCACGTTGGCGAACACGCCCACATACCTCTGACCAATCACACAATACTTGGCGCAGACGTCTGTGAGAAAAGTTGTGTCAAGACGGGGCAGACTAAGCTACTCTGAGCACAAAATTACATTTTATTTGCACAACTATGAGAGCCGATTTCTGTGTTTCAGATGGAGTATGCAGGACCTTTTATGCTCGATTCTCAGCCAGTTCCCTTCTAATTCACACCTTCATGCGAGTGACCAAAACATCTCTGTGAGCCAGGCAAACAAAAAGCCTAACGAGCCTCCGCTGTGCGGGACGAGTAGTTGTTCCAGTCTAGTCTGCAGCTAAATCTAAGAACACAGCCAGGCCTCTCATGCAGTTATATGAAGCTTGGAACGCCACACACTCCAGACATTTTTGAATTGATAAAGCCTCCCACACGGGAAGCAAAATGTCTTCAGCTACACAATAGAAGTACAACTGTTTTGTTTTTTTTAACATTTTTGGGGATTTACCATGTTCTGGATCACTGAGAATCTCCACCAGCCTACTTCTTCATCAATCCAATTTCTGACGGACTTGTAGGAGAATGAAGTCAATGGATGAGACATTTTAAACCACAGAGTATCTGGAGATACCACAGAGTATCTGGATATACCTGGCTCCATCAGTCAATGGACAGACTATGGTGCTTGGGTCAGGTGACGTGAGGAATTTGAATTTACATCAGTGATGTTTGGTGCTTAAATGCAGTAAATTAGGATGGATAGAGTATGATAGACAGTCTTTCACATATTTGAATGTCGACCTTTAACTTAAAAAAAAAATTGTACTTAGGAAGGCTAGTTCTTGTAACTTCAAATGACCGTTGAAGTAAGTGGAAATATAAAAACTGGCATAGGATTAATATAACCAAACATAATAAAGTTTTGCAACGGAGAATTCAAATTACTATGAAATTGACTGATACTCATCTGCAAACCATCAGAGATACTGGTGTGCACAAAGCATCAATTAAAGATAAAGCCATTTGCAAATGTCAACAAAACAGCCAGAGTTGTTCTTTTAGTTTTTTCCAGCTGTGAAATTATTCTTCTCTTCTCAAGTTATATTCTGTCATGCATGACATCTGATGACGGGTGTACAGCTAATAAATTATGATGCAGTAAATCAAGATTTAAAATATGTTTTATAAAACAACAAGAGTACCGTATACGGCTCATTATACGCCCATTAAAAAAATATATTATACAGCAATCTATAGCAATGACACAAACAAACAGACCCTGTATAAACGTTGATGTCAGTTTGTGACCTTGACCTTGGCGAAGGTGTGATGAAAAGTGATGTGACATTCCATCTAGTGAAGAGACACACGTGTATGAAGTTCAGTTAAATTATCTTCAGCGGATCAGAAGTTATTGCCTTGACGAGCAAAGACTTTGTATAACATTTGACCTTGATTTGTGACCTTGACATTGAAGGTGTGGTTATGAAAACTGTATGACAGGCATATAAAGATAAAAAAATATAAGAAATGATTACACGTATATGATGTAACTGACACCCTGAAAACAACTAAACAGGGTTTTACCCCCTTGTCTGTCTGTAGTGCATCTCCATAAAGTTTATAGGCAACAAGAACACTGTGCAAAAGTAATTGATTCACCTGAGCAATGTTTTTGTCACAGTTTAACATAGAAACCAGAACTTATTGGAGTGGTCCCATATTGGAGTAAAACACTGAAAAGAGCAAGACATTGAGAAGTAATAAGATGATAGATTTGTCAAGTTTCTCGTCATTGTGGCTGAACGGAGGCAAGAACAAAGTAATCCCATTAACAAGGAGACACTTCCAGTTTCCCTGCTTTGGAACTTCAGAAGGCAAAAGTCTTCAGTCAGTGTCCTTGTACGTTATTTTCATTATTTTGTTCTAAAAGCCTAAATGAAAACTGTCAGATTACAACTAAATGAAGGTCTCTGAAGGGCTGTAGATATGATAGAGACTTCATATAAAATCAAGGTTGTGCAGTCAAGACACGTCAAATATGACCATTATCATATTCTGTGGAGTTTATAAAACCAGGGGTGCAGACGGACACGGGGGAACTCGAGGGTAAAATTTAGGGAACTTATTTATTGAATAAATGCAAAAGCAAGAGGCTGATGTGGCAGCAAAACTTACAGTGAAATAAAAACACATGGAGGAACAGAGTATGAAGGCTATGGGAAGCACAATCCACAGACAGGAAACAAACAAAACTACAAAGTACTTAAAGGGACTCAAATGAGACACAATGACAAACACCTGGGAAAGACGACGATCAGGTGAGAGTGGGAGAAGCAGGAACATGAGGGGAAAATAATGGGAAAGCTGAAAACACAAATAAAACACTCAGAGAAAACTCAATACAATAATCACAAGAAGACCAAAAACCCACAAAACACAAGGATCCTAACAAAAACAATGACTCAAACACGAAACATCACTTTTCAAATGGAAGTATACGGTATAAAAATGGTATTTATGGATTTACCAGCTGGGTATTTTTCTCCTGTCGTTTGGAGAATCATCTGAAAGGCTCCAAACACAAACTAAGGAACCAGTGCATAATACTGCCTAGTAGTGGATACATATCTGACATTGGGTATGTATCTGGTACTTTCAGGATTTGGACAAGCTACTTACAAGGGATGTGTCTGGTCATTACAGAGTATGTACAGATGTTAATGGGTTGATACATACTCACTAAATGCATTTGTAGTGGACTAGGCCTACGTCGAAACCAAGTCTAAGGTCAAAACTCTTGACCTTTAGAACCTTGTGGGACAGGAACTGTCATTTCATGTATTTGAATACATAAATACAGGTTCACCCATCCTGAGACTTTCTTTCTTGAAGATTCAAGTGAAAAGAACACTCTCTTTTTATTATCATTACTATCTTACAAATGTTGATAATCAAAGTGTCTTAGTTCAAACCATTTTAGATGTTGCAGTGAACTAATCAATTTTATTAACTGAGTAATGATTTTTATTCTCATGCAGTTAGAACTCATGTTAAAAGCTGTTACAGAGTAATTATGCATTTTTCTGATTTCTGCTTTTGAATGAGCAAGTGTGTGCGTTTACAAGGTTACAGTCAAACGAAAAACAAGTTGTTATGTTAAAACTGTCATGTTTTAGAATCCTCTCAGACGTAAGTAGAGATGTTTTGCACCTGTTTCCTGAAACACGCCAAAACAAAACCCTCTCGGTCTGTGAGAACATTTCTGACCTGTCTCATAACAATTCTCGCTGTCTCTAACCTCTTACGTCACAAAAACACACCCCTTCTGGTCGATTCTGACCAATGAACAAATCCCAAAAAGTGAACCGGGAAAGAGTCTTTAAAATGTCAGTACTTCCTGGTCTACACAGAGTTGGAGAGTTGTCGGAGTTCTAAGAGTTCTGAGAGCGTAGAGTTCGGTGAGAGTCTACTCAAGTTCTGCTGAGTTCTGATGGAGTGCTGTTGGAGTTCCTGACATGACAACAAAGCTCTCCCGAGTTCCATGGGATTATAACATTTTCCACTGAGGTGAATATGTGTCGAACAGAGCCTCGCCATTACTTCGGACGAGTAACAGCATCCTACTGAGACGCTGAAAGGGTGCGTTAAACGGAATCTCACCTGAGACATCTCCAGGTAAAGGAGCCGATTTCATCACCTAAGTGTACTGTAAGGAAAAGCTGAAGAAAGCCGGAGAGTGTCGATTCTGGTGAACACTTAATTTCCCTCACATACCATCTTAACTCCCTCTAAACTTCTTTCCATCTTTAAACTTTTCTATCAAGTAGAAATTCTTCCAGATATTTAGAAATGTCTGTGTAAAATGCTCACCCACATTCATGTGGGTAAAAGATCATAGTTGTACAGTTTATAAATGTCTGTGGTGCAGCAACGGAAAAATCATGGCCGTATGATTTTTCCTGATTGATTGCTTATATTGTTATTTTCATAATTTGCCAAATTAATGTAAATGTTTGATGTTAAATTTGATTCTGTAAATAAATGACCGCATTCATTTTGATGGGTCAAATATAAATGACGTCTCACTTTGCATTTCCTTAAATTCAATGCACGTTTTATTCAGTCCAGAAAAATGAGGAACCCGCGTTAAATGATGAATATATCCCAGCATCTGTTCATCTACACATTGTAAATACCTACTACAGACCAACCAAGAACCAGTTACATACCCACTAAGTACAAGGTCAGTACCCTATAGGTACCAGGTACACCTTGGTAAATACCAGATACACATCCTGCAAACACCCTGCAAGAACCCAATATGAACTCTGTAAGAACCAGGTATGTAGCCAGTGAGTACCAGATACTCTGTAAAGTTACTATAAGTACAAGGTAAGTACTCTAGTACTTATGTAAATAAGTGGCTGGTATGTGATCCTTTACGTATCAGGTACTTACTTGTCAAGTACCTGGTGCATACCCAATAATTAACAGATTTGTACCTGGTGATATTAGGCACTTACCCCTTTAAGTATCAGGTAAGTACAGGGTGAGTACCAGTACCTGTAAATTATCAGGTACATTTGTTGCAAGTCTCGTATAAATTATATATTGCTCCATTCCTCCTCCAGAGCTTGTGTGGACTGGACTGGTAAATTGTTTAAGGTAAACCAAATGCATCAGAAAAAAATCTGAATGATAACAGACGATCAGTTGTTTGCAATAAACAATAGCCAAAGTGAACAACCAGCTGAAAACTGTTAGAGAAGTTTTGGTCAAAGGTTATGGTTGGTTTTAGGCTGAGAATGTTAACTCTGCCCATGAATCATAAGGTTAGCAGAGAGAGCTGGATGAGAGTGTGGCTGCAACATGCAGCTGGCTCCAAAACCACCTCCGAGTCTGTGAACTTGGCTGAACTGATAAAGGTATAAAAGCAAGTCGAGAAGACAGCTCGGGGAAGAGTCTTGTGTATAGTCTTCATTTGTGTACTTTATGTATATTTATGTAACCTGTCCTGAATATCTGACATTGAAGTAAATATTGGTTAAAAATCTTCTCTTGACGCCGAGTGTAGTTATTTTTGAGTAAGATAAACGAGAATATTTTTCTCTAACAAAAACATTAAAAGTGCATGGGCAGCTTCAACAAAAACTCCAATATACTGTATTTGATGGTGACACACTAAGTTCTGCACAGAGCGACTAAAAGTCTTCCCATCGCTCCATCAACGTGTGAAGCTGTGGGTGAGCACTCCCAGTCAGAGAGGCGTGAAGGACGGCCAGCCATACACAGCACACAGGAGAGCCCCGGATTAGTCACGCTCACTGGTTCTCTGCTGATGCTTCCCTCTGCTGCATCTCTCCACATCCAAATACAGCCTCTAAACACCACAACAAGGCCATAATTACACTACCCACCACAAATTGCACACAGTGGAAATAGGCAGTGAGTTCTGTCACAGCTTGGACTAGGAGCTAATTATTTCCGCGAGAAACATGGCAATCAATGTGAGTGAGGCGAAAGAAAAGTGTTTGGCAGTGTGCAGGAAACAGCATAACAGGGTACAAAAATGGTTGTTTTTATATTATAAATGTAAGAAACTGAATAAACTTAAACGAAAAACTAAATCCCACAACACTCATGCCAGAGCTCTGCAAATATACTAAACTGTCAGCAACATTTAATTCTCAAGTCGGATATATGACATTTTTAAGGAGGCTGAAGACGCCATCTTTTTTACAGTTATGTGTTTGAAACGGATGAAAAGCTGGGGAAAGCATGTTACGACTTACTGCCAGACTCATTTCTGTAGTAAATGCAGACGGGAAGAACTTGAAGGGTTTATGATTACAACGTGCAAGTTCCTAAAAAGATTGCACATTCGGCTGTGGACTGGAGTCGATTGCACAGCTGAAAACCCATTTCGCGCTCCGTCCCATCTAATTCATGTCGCCACACCAAGTCAGAAGAAAAAGCTCCACAATGCTCATATATACATTAACTCATTAAAGTCTCTTTATCATTTCACTGAACCATTAATAGGCCTGCAGTGCATAAAACAGTAAACAGTAGCTACTTTATCACTAGATATTAGAATAAATTAATAATGAAGAATGTTAATATTTAAGATTTTAAAAAATCTGGATGACATGAAACGGTGAAATCAAGCTTGCAGTAAAAAAAACTTATAGACTGAGATTTTTCTTTTGATTATATAAAAAGTGTTGAATATTAGAGGCTTTCAGGATAGAAAAATAAAAAAGATCTATACATATGTTGGAAAAAAACTAGGACAACCTCTGCTAAATACATTTCTATGTGGATTATTTGAAAGACAGGCCGTTGCAGATCACTGAGCTACAGTCCTGAAGCTCTACGGTGAGAAGAAAACAAAGCACTGGCTTTTCAAAGGTGTCAGTGTGAGCCTTGTTCTCGTCAACACTCTCACCTGTGTGCTCATGTAGATTCTCAGTCATGCAGGACGTGATGAATTTTAAAAAAAGGTGAAACTGACTGGGTATAAGGCCTAATGCTCCATTTTAAAAATTAGAACTGAAATATGGGACTTCTCGTCTGTTCAAAGTTAAACTATCCCTTAAACTATTTGTTTTCTCTGTCTAAAACATGAACATTTTGGTCCTTGGGTGCACAGCTGAGTCTTAGCGCTCTGTTGCAACACTAAGTGACGTTGAAATGATAAAAACTGAACCCATATCAACATAACGCTCAAGAACTGGCAAAGCTTCACTGTTAAAGCAGCATCCACTCAATCACAGAGGCTGTTGGCAGCTAATAAACTAACACTGATTTACTGCAAACATGACGAGCAGCAGACAGTTCCTCAACGTCAAGCTATCGCTCCTTTTGTCTGACCAAATATATATCAGTGAGCTATGTTAGAGAATTTACTACAACATTCATTTTTAGCGATTAGATTTACATTGTGACATTGTGCACCTATGGCTGATGAAAATGTTATTTAATCTGAGTTATTAGCCAAAAAAAAAAGAGCTGAAGGTCAAATGTGTTTATCAAATATAGTAAGAAAGCTTTCCTAGTCGTAAGGCTCAATTACATAAAACTACCAACACGTGGATTTAAGTGAAGAAGCTCAGGCCTGTGCAGGTCAAATTAGTCCTCACATCAAATGCACACACAGTGACAGTCCCCCATAATTGGCCCCTTGCCTGTAGATTAATATGCATCGTCATAGTATTAAAACCGCCTCTCCTACTGAGCCTCGAGAGAGTTAATTAAACCAATGACGTTTTTGAGTGCAAGGATTTAAGTATAAACTGACCTTGATATTAGAAGCAAGGCTTATGAATGAATAACATGAATAAGTGGACTGTCCTGTCAGTGCACTTAACCCCTCTCTGCTTTGCTTGTACCCCAGCCACTTGAACGTTTTGTACCTTAAAGCTTTAGCAGGTATAGGTTGAGTATAAAGTACTATAGTTACCTCAGTGTTACACAGAAAAGTCAAACTCAACATAACAAAAAGTTCACTGGACAAGAGTCACTAAAAATCACAGAGAATCTGCACAGCATTCAAGTGGTTTGTTGCATTGCAACAATGTTAAAGTATCCAATTACACAAAAGAAAAGGAATGACTGTGATGCTAAATAAAGACATTTGAAGTATTTTGTTTTGCTGTGCTTACATGAACAACCTCAGATGCTCTTATGGACTAAGTGAATGTCTGTCCTTGATTTGACCTGCTATGTAATAAGTAATAAACCTTAAGGTCATTGTTTAGTGTTTTCTATTTCATCTCTTACCCCTACCTCTTAGCCCTTCCTCTCTGTTTTGCATGTTGATGCCATGTTCCAGATCTTTTTCTCAGTGAGAAGGTTGCCGGTTCAAATTCCAGTCAGGGGACCTTTCTGGGTGGAGTTTGCATGTTCTCGCCGTGCATGTGTGGGTTTTCTCCGGGTACTCCAGTTTCCTCCCACAGGCTAAAAACATGCATGTTAGGCTGATTGGTAACTCTAAATTATCCCTAGGTGTGAGTGAGAGAGTGAATGATTATTTGTCTCGTTTGTCTCTATGTGTCCCTGTGATGGACTGGAGACCTGTCCAGGGTGTCCCCCACCCCTCGCACAGTGATTGCTGGACATGGGCACTGGCGACCCCCATGACCCAAAATGAAAGAAGCAGGTAAAGATAATGGATGGATGGATGGATGGATGGATGGATGGATGGATGGATGTTGGAATATTGATCAGTATGATTAATAGATGGATGGATGGATGGATGGATGGATGGATGGATGGATGGATGGATGGATGGATGGATGGATGGATGGATGGATGGATGGATGGGCCAGCAGCAAACATATAAAATCAGAGGAGTATGTTTGTGTGTTAACCTGTTACCAAATGTATCATGAACCACTGTACAAACCTTAATGAAATTTGGAAACAGTAATCACTGGGTGTGCAACTACAACTGAATAACTTTTGGGGTCAACCTGATTCAAAATGGCTGCCACAAGCAACAGACCTAAAATCAAAAATGCCTATAATTTTACAGATATTGAGCTTCAGTTTGGTGTGGCTGTACATGAAACTGATGCCCAACATTTGTTCTGAGCACTAACATGTACAAAATATTTGATGAAATTTTTGCCATTGTTTTTTTAATCACTGGATTGGTTTGAATAAAAATTTAAGAAAGTATTAAGTGGATGTACATTTACAACTGATTACCTTATGAAGCCAAAATAATTTGATGACTGTCACAACATCGGACTATACAAAACACCGAAATGGCTATAAAATAGTTAATTTTAAAGATATATAGCAAAAGTTTGATGAGGTCGTAGTTGACAGTCATTCACAACACATACTCTGAGTGACATCTTGTGATATTGCATAAGATGGTGCATAATGCCATTTTAAAGGATAATCCTAAATGCTACACTTCATTTTTCAACTTAAACTTCTCAACTTAGTCTAAAAATGGCGTGAAAAATCAATGAACTACTATATGCATTCCTTTAAGGAACACTACGACATATTAACCTTAATGCGGTAGGAGTTTCTGAGTACCCCTATGATACAAGGAGTCTATGATTTCTGGAGCATTAACCCCTAGTAGGGTAGTAAAAGTTATTAGAAAAACACAACGAATAAACATTTAAATTATCAGGATACCTCACCCTGAAAAAAAAAGAACAGTGGTGCCAGAGTGTTGTTTATTCCAGGCTGTTAAAAGGGAAGATTTGACCAATATCCAGTCTGTGTAATGCAAGAGCTGTGTACACATCCTCAACACAAGGTTGAGTTTATTGGCAGTGTTGGTTGGAAAGCATGGCTGTCCCTTGTCTCTGATCCAATTTGTGGCCTTTATGGACAGGAGTCCAAGGAGGAGTTGTAGAAAGGGGGATATATTTCTTGGAAACCTCAGGGTTTTATCCTCACTTTTTTCAGGTGATGTAATTTTGCATGCACTGGGGCAACTTGTGCAGTGTGCACTTGGGTGTTTAGACTTTGCTCCTCTAAATTTGAGGCTATATTTTTCAACCAGAAAAAGGTGGAATGCTCCCTCTGTGTTGGGGATGAGTCTCTACCCCAAGTGGAGAAGTTTAAGTATATCTGAGTCTTGTTCATGAGTGATGGATGTAGAATGAGAGCCTGCATAAAAAATTAAAAAATAAAACGCTGGCATGAGCTTCTGCTGTAGGGTAGACTGGCTATCCTTAGAGATAAGGTAAGGAGCTCCATCAATTGGGGGTAGCTTAGATTAGAGGCACTGCTTCTCCATATCAAAAGGAGTCATCTGAGATGGTCCAAGTATCTGATTAGGATGCTTCCTGGATACCACCCTTTGGAGGTTTTCCTGGCATGTCCCATTAGGAATAGACCCATGGGCAGACACAGAACTTGCTGGAGTGATCATATACGCTGTCTGATTGGGAAGGCCTTGGGATCCCCTGGAAGAGCTAAAGTGTATTGGAGGGGTGAGGGAGGTTTACCTCTTGGAACTGCTGCCCTGATGGCAGATGTAAGAGGGAAGCATCCTCTTTAACATTCATGAAAAATAGCATTGTATGTCATTGTCTGTAGCAGATCAGGTAGCAGTTTATGGCATTTTGGAACTTTGATAAAATACTGTAGTACATAAGTATTTATTAATTCTTCTTCTTTTGACTGTTCCTTTTTTAGGGGTTGTCAATCAATTTCCCCTAGCTCACTCTGTACTCTGTATCCTCTGTCCTCACTCCAACTACCTCCATATCCTCTCTAACTGCATATATATATATATATATATATATCTATATAT
>NC_056505.1:35498152-35533484 GCF_014905685.2 Nematolebias whitei
TCTAACATCCTTCTACAAATATATCCACTGTCCCTCCTCTGGACATGTCCAAACCATCTCAGTCTGGCCTCTCTAACTTCATCTCCCAGTTGTTCAACCTGTGCTGTACCTCTGATGATCCCATTCCTAATCTTATCCATCCTTGTCACTCCTAAGGAGAACTTCAACATCTTCAGCTTTGCCACTTCCAGTTCTTTTTCTTGTCTTTTTGTCCATGTCTCTGTCTCCAGACCATACAACATATCCTCACCACTGTCTTGTAAACTTTTCCTTTGTCCTTTGCTGTCACTCTTTTGTCACAAATCACTCCCTGAAACTTTTATCTATCCACTCCATCCTGCCTGAGCTCTCTTCTTGACAACTTTATCATCACACTCCCAGTTTTCATGAACAGTTGACCTCAAGTACTTGAAGTCATGCACCTTTGTGTCATCTGCTCCTTGTAGTCTCACTGTTCCACCTGTCTCCTTCGCATTGACACACATGTACTGTCTTATTATGACTGGCATTCATTCCTCTTCTTGCATGTGCATAACTCTGCCTTTCCAGGTTCTCTTCCACCTGCTTCCTGTACTCACCACAGATCACAATGTCATCTGCAAACAATATAGTCCTGTCTGACCTAATCTGTTAGTCTGTACATCACAAAAGCAAACAAGAATGGGATCTGAGCTTATTCTTAATACAGTCCCACCTCCACCTTGAAACTATCTGTCATTCTTATTGCATGCATCTGTTAAAGCTAAAATTGTGCAAATTGACGACAATATGAGGGAGACACGAAATGGTATATTTTTATTGCTAACTTGTATGACTTTTTTTTTTTTTTACATCATTTTATTTATTTCACCTTTTTATGCAAGTAGTCTCATTGAGACACAAGGACTCATTTTTAAGAGAGACTTGTTTCAGACTGAAAATATGACAGGCAAGCACTTTAGACAGAAACAATAACCGAGAGGCACTTGAAGTCTGGGAGGTTGAGAAAAGGGAATAATGGTGGTCTTCACCCTTATTACATCAATTGCAAATAATAAAAGAATGATTTTATGGTTTTCTAGGAGTAAGATATGAAATATGAAATTACAAATTCATACTAAAGCTTGCAGTTATAGCAGTAGTCTTTAAAACTTCCCTACATGTCTTAAAGTTTATCTCTCACCCGAATCAATGCTGTAACCCCTGCTTGAAGTGACCACATGAAGTATGGATGATGCACTGCTTCTCCAAGAACAAACAACGCAATAGCTTGAAAATATAACATTTAAACATAAGTCATTTGAAGTTATTATGTGTGTTTGTCTGTGAGAAACAATATATTGTTGTTATCCTGATGCATGCTCAATAATCCAGGTAGAAAATCTCCAGGCCAGCGGTCACTCGTTCAGGGATGAAGATGTTCACATCCTGGACAGAGAGGAACGATGGTTTGAGAGAGGAGTAAAGGAGGCCATCTTTGTGAAAATAAACCGTCCATCGTTAAACAGGGGTGGAGGCCTCCGGGTTCAACTGTCCCCCTCTTACAATGCTGTGATTGCTAGTATCACTCAGCCCTCTGTGAGTAGTAAACAGCCATCAGTGTGCTAATGACCCATTGTTAGGCTGATGGTCCTTCTTGACTATGTGAGCAGCTGGTTTTGGTTGTCAGCAGCAAACTGGTTGATCCACTCTGAGAAGGTGCTATTTAAGAGACTGAGCTGAATACAGCACCTCAGACTGAGAAAGTCTTTCAGATGAGAGACGAAACGTTTCTACATTTTTTTGTTTTTTGAATGTCCAGAGGACCAGACTTAACTTTTTTAGATAACGTGTTGTTTCAAATGCCAGAGTAAGTTTAACTTTAACAGTGTACTCAGTGTTCAAGTAAATTATTAATAAAGATAAACCTCCTGTCAAAGTTACCAACAGAAAAGCCAAAAAGAGTGACATTTATGCTAATATTTTCTGTTTTCCCTTTTGTTTTATCGCCATGAATAGGTTCAACTTCAGTTCATGACTTCCAGGCAATCAGCATCATCAAACAAATTGTAAGGTATGAAGACAGTTTCTTCAAAACAAGAACATCGTTTTTTTTGGAAAAGAATGAAAGATAGAGAAACTCAGTGACAGAAGGCACTGCAGCAGTGATTTAAGATCTACACAACAAGCCTGAACAGGATGTGGAGACAATCTCATGAATGCAAATCTCACATAAGATGCTGATTTATTTAGGTCTTCCACATGCAAGATTAAAGGTGCATCAGATGTTCTAATCAAAGGGGAAAATAAACCGTGAACTAAAGTAATGAAATTGAAATAAGTAAGATGTAGGTCCAACAAGACATCAAATTCATCTACAGGTCAGCCTTAAGGTTTGGGAGCCTGTCACGTCTGTAATCCATCATCCCGACTTCTACTTGATGAGCTGTCACTTTGCCCACCTTTTAAACATTACCACTATATTTGAGGACAGAATTTGACTTGATTACAGTATATAAAATATGCTGCACCTGTTAGAGAAAACTACTGAAGTGAAGACAATAAAACTGGAAACTTGAAAAAGTTAGGAATAACCTCATGAAAAAAAGAAAAAGATTTGCTCTCTGTGCATCAGAGCTCCTATTTTTACACATCTTCCGAAATGACAACTGCCATAATGGATCTGACCAACGGGACTTTCAACGCAAATGACAAAATCTTTTCAACAAAGCAACAGGGTCCTGGAGAACCCTCATCTGCTCGAACGACACGGCAGCTGTATATATCACTGGGGAAGTGGAATGTTATGCGTCTACATCTGCTGTCGATCGAGGACGCCGAAATTGCATATAATTGGATGTATGATAACAAGTTTCCTGTTTTTGGAATAGTCTGGTTCCTGGTTTATCAACATACAAAGAAGACGGCCACAGCTAATTTGGCCCTCGTCAGGCTGCTGCCTATTGGAAGGTTTGGTTCGTGCTTTGAGGACTCAAAATCAGCTGATTTACGAGCTAAACTGTAAGATGGAAGTGATTTGAATCGCAGGCCACCTGCAGCTTTGGGACTCGTCAGCAAGAAACGACCTTGAAGAGACTTGTAAGCACGGACCAGTAGAATGCACCCTAATCTGGCTATTTCGGATCTTGGAAGTACCAGCCTGCCTGGGAGGAATCAACGAGGGACAGGACGGCCCACAGAAACCATCTTAGCTCCAGCAAACTGGTTGGTCCACTTAAGAAGTTTCTGCTTGGTGGGGAAACAGTTTACTGGAACTCCTCTGACTGATGAAGTCCTCCGGATAGAGGGTGAAACCTCTCTATTAAAAAAAAACTGTCCTGATGGCCCGACTGAGAATTATTGGATTTGGTACCTGGATGATTGAGTATGAACTTTGTTGCTACCAGTAAGACTCAAAGCTGACAAGAAAAAATAGTCTGCCTGAATAAATCAACAATTGTGGTTATCTGAATATGACTCTCTGGTTGTCCTCTAAACAGGACGGCTTATCAAATTCTCCTGGGAAATGTGTCAACTAAGGAAAAGCTTCGTCTATTGTTAAGTGTTTAATTAATCTTGTCAGTTGACAAGCTTACAGTCAACTTCAAACAAACACTACATCATTACCTGATTACTAAAAATGGGCCATTTTAAAACTTTACATGTAGTAACATAAGAATTATCTTTTAGTATTTGCCAAAGTAAAAAAGCTGAGGAAAGAAAGTTGCAAAAGAAGTTGTGTAGATAAAGCTAATGTCTGCCAAGAACAAAACCTTTTCAGAGTGCTGACATTTGAAATGTAATTTATTTGTTCTTAAATGTGGATAACTTCAGTTAACCAATCAGAAATAAGTTTCTACCGTTTCACCCCTGCAGCAGCACAGCTGATGTTCTCCAAGACATTTAATGTGGACCAGTAAGAGCTACAGTTGTTCAGTTCAGTAACCAAATTGTGACAGACTCACAAACAACCCAAAATAACTTAGTCCTTGAGAAAATGAACTTACCTTTAGTTGGTGAGAAAGACCCATACAAATATCGAAGCAGGTTGACATTTATCAGAGCAGAGTCTCAACCGTCGAGTCCCTGAAAAACAGGACAGAATGTATTTTAGACACAATTGTTCTTGTATTAAACACAAGCATGGACAAATGGAGTTCAATTAAATAAGTTGGAGGGAAAGCCAGTCTAATCCGTTTATTTAATGTGCAGCATAAAACCCTTGTAGGAGAAGATATAACTTTTAGATACAATAATAATAAAACAGTATTATGACCAACAGGACTAACAAATCATATTAAATCATAACTATTAAGATCAGTTTTCCTTCTGTTTGTTTTTTGACATTGAACTCATTACAAGAATTTTTGTGCTATTTCAACTATTTATAACTCAAAACATTCAGCTCCTTCTTGACATGCCTGCCATGACTTTTGGTATTTGTTCAGTATTGACATTTAAAAATGTTTTGTTTTTTCGGCCATGTTTTTCTCATTGAAAGTGAATGGAGCTCTCTTCACATCCTTCAACACTTTGTGCTGTTCACAACCTTTTACTGCTCATTTCAACTTTTGTTCTGGTTCTGCTTTTTACAGCTTCTTTCTGCTAATTTCAGCTTCTTTCAACTCCTTTCAGCTATTTTCTGCTCCTTTTAGCTACTCTTTTCAGCTTCTTTCTGCTAATTTTTACTTGTTTTACTTCGTTCAACTTCTTTCTGCTTAATTATGCTTTTTTCTGCATTTCAGCTACTTCTTAGGATTTTTTTCTAATAATTTTAAAATAATTTTCTGCTATTCTTTGCTATTTCTCACCTTTTGTGATTCTTTCAAATAGTTTCAACTGTTTATGCGCCTTTCAGCCTCTATTTGCTTTATTCAGCTATTTTTGATAGCCTTTTAAGTTATTTATTTTTTCAAATTTCTGATTTTTAGGGGGGGTCTTATTTCAGTTTATTTTTTACTAATTTCAGATGTTTTGTCATCTTTTCAGCCTTTATTTCAGCTTATTCATCTCTTATATGCTAAATGTCTGCTTTATTTAGCTTTTTCTATACATTTCTATTGTTTTTACTTTACTTTCCACTATTATTTTCCTGTTTTCAGCAAATGTCAGCTGTTCAAACTCAACTCACATTAAAAGTTTAGACATGAAACTTTTACAGCCTTGATTCAACTTCAGCAGCTTTCAGCACAAATCATTCAGCATATTCACACTGTATTTTCACAGGAAATACAATTTCTCTTGTTTTTTTGTGTGTGTTACTCATTGCAAAATTCAGAAAATTTAGTGTAACTCTGTTTACAATTTGCTGTACTTGGTAAAATAAAGTTCCTCCACTCAGTTTCTCCAGTCTGACGTGTTAAATTATTGACACCGGCACCTGAAGTGGCTGTGGTTCAAGGAAGAACAGCAGCGTGTCAGAGGATGACAGTTTGGACTGGCTGCTTTTGGATTTATAATTTACAATCAGCACTCACTGACAGTTTTATTGCAGGATGTTTTTGAAGCACACACAGAAAAACAAGATGTGGATTACTGTACAACTGAAAACAACTGAATATGGGTGACAATCTGAGTGATGCATCAATAAACTGATACAGTCTGTCCGTGGTCTGTCTTGTGTTTCTCTGTTTCCCCTTTTCTTCTTTTTGTGTTTATTTCATTCTGCTCCTTGTGTGATTCTGTTCTGTCTGTTTTCTGTCACTCTCATTCACTCCTCAGTCTGCCTCTTCAGTCTCCAGTCTTCATCATTCTCACCTGTCCCTAATCAGCCATCTGCCCAGGTGCACTCATCATCTCTCTCTCCCTCAGCCTTAAACCTCTCCTCTTCATGTTCAGTCATTGTTCTGTTCTGCACAAACTTCTCAGTCTTCCTCCTCCTCTGCCTGGCCTGTTTCCATCAGTCAGCCAGTCAGTCTGTCCGTCTGATGAATTTGCTCTGTATTTAGCTGGAGTAAGTTTTTGTGCTGCCCTGTCAGCCATTTGTTTTTGTTGTTTAAATAAATCATTTTATTTAAACTCCTGCCTTCGCTTGCCTGCCTGCAAATGGGTCTAAAATACAAGGATTGTGACATAAACGAGCCATATTAAATCAACCCGTACAGGCAAATTCTTGTTCGTTTTGTTGTGCACTGGAGAAAAGAGGAACTATGGTCCTGCAAAATTTCTACCAATTATTTAAGAAAATTCAAATATAAATCCAAGTAGCTCCATTCAGTTTTTTCACACCACAGAGGAAAAGAAATGTGCCAACGTGTCTGCTGTGAACAAGTAATCACAAACTTTTCAAGCACATACAAACTTTCTGGCTCCAAATCCCCAAAGAGGAACATTATTTGGAGATGAATTATCATAGAAATCAGATCCAGCTTCCACCTGCAGCACTGGGACGATTAATATTTTATGACTCCCATTGTTCAGAGTGAAAAGAAATAGATACATAAAGCCCGAGCTGGAAAAACGATTAGATTATCCCATCATTTTGCACAGCACAAAACATGCTGGACTGCTGGGAGGGGTTCGTCTTTTTGTTGTTAGTGGGATAATATCTGATGCTCATGTTTCACTGCCTTTAACTGGAATCACTGCTTTCTGAAGAAAACAAAGCCGACTTCCAAAACAGCTTCTACCAGTTGTCCTGTCCAAAGGTCACTGCTCTGATTTGAATCAAAAATCTTCCATTCCTTGAAGGAATGCATCTTACCTTTCCTGGCAGGGTTTTAAACCATCGTCTTATTTGTGTTAGCTTAGTGGTCAGGTGGTCTTGTAATCCTGAAGTTGTGGGTTTGAGCCCAGGCTACATCAAAAAAGGGCATCCGGTGTAAAACTGTTGTCAAATCATTCATGTGCGTTCACTTTCTGTGGCGACCCCTGATGAAGGGAGCAACCAAAAGAAATTTACTATCTGATCAGAAGAGACCGACTTTTAGCCATTTGGGTCAAAGCTTGTAAAGGATGTTATGTAGACTCTTACACCATATTGTGAAATCCTGTAAGATAAGATGGCACTCGAAGGTTGTCTTGAGGATGTACGGCTATCATTTCTCAAGTTAAGGTCAATTTTATTTTCATTCACATCACATGCGGCACATGAAGTGGAACGAAATTATGTACTCAGGGTCCCAGTTACACCCAACAATAGCAGATCTAAAGTATAAAAAAAAGAAACAGTATATAAGGATCTTAGATATAAACACTAAGATATACACTAAGATATACAGTATGCTAAACAAACGCCAAACGGTACGCTAAAAGATCTAATATATATGCTAAACACTAATAATGTAAAACAATACGACGTAACAACAGCAGCCCGAATATGAGTCTGTGTGAGCAGATGGGTAAATACAGCAGCATGAGATCATCAGCAGCATGAGATCATCAGCATGGATAATCAGCAGCACCATTAAGTCAAATGTCACCAATTAAAGTGGCATTACAGTGACTTTCCTGGTTAGGGATTCATGAGTCCAACAGCTTCAGGGTAGAAGCTGTTCCTCAGTCTATTGGTTCTCCACTTAATGCTCCTTAACCTCCTGCCTGAGAAGAGCGGGGCAAAAAGTGTGTGTGCTGGGTGAGTGGGGTCCTTCATGATGCAGGTGGCCCTCTTCCTGCATGGTGTGGAGGCTGACTCAAAGCATGTTTCTGAGTGTTTCATTAAAAATCTGTCTGGTGGTTCATGAGATATTTTGTTAACAGACAAAAAGTTGATGCCAACAGGTAATGCCAAAGTTTTAGGCATGGATGTGCAATATGTAATGCTTGGAGTGTTTTTGTCAATGCCAGTTTTATTTATATAGCACATTTAAAAACAACAATGTTGAGCAAAGTACTACACAAAAACAGGAAATCAGAAATAAAATCAATGAAAGATCAAACCTTAAAAACACAAGAGGACACTCAAGATGGCGCTGATAGAGTAGGCTGTGTCTCGGAGAGCTCCCATCAGGCCTGATGGAAAACAATTTTTTATAACTACACTCTTGCTACCTTTTGGGCTGGATTCTGTTTCCAAGACTGGTATTGCCACAGTACAGAACCAACAAGCTGGTAATATGGCCTCTAAGCACAAAAAGTCTAAAGTTTTGCCATCGTCTTCATTGCAACATATTGTTAATGCTAACGCTAATGCTAGCGCTTCAGATTGCCGTGAGAGAGATGACTTGGCTCTAAGATCAGACCTCCTGGCCTCAATAAGAACCGATGTTGTAGCAATGATTAAAAAAGAACTGAGGGCAGTTCTGACTGAAGATTTTGACTTTATAAATAACGGATTATTGGCAGTTCGGACTGAGCTGACGAACACCACTGCGTCTCTCAGAGCAGAGATCGACCGGGCTAGATCTGTTAATTTGGAGCTAAAAAAATGCTTGTCTTCCCACTCGGACGAACTGGAAAAGCTGCGTGCAATGGTAGTGGGGCTGAGGACTGAAATTGATGGGCTAAAAAAACCAGTCCAAAGATGTAGAGGGGCAAACCAGATGTGATAACATTAGGATTGTTGGACTTCACAAGTCAGTAGGTGAGTGTTCACCCACTGTAATTGCTAACATGCTAACGGAAGTCCTAAAACTGGATAATCCACCGCTGATCGACTTTGTGTACCGGACAGGAGCGGCTCAGATGGGAGACCCGGGGTGGTCGTGGCAAGGCTCCAGTACCATCGGAAACATAGGAGATTCTGCAGTGAGCGCACAGCGGCGGTCGGATAAACTTCAAAGGATCGGCCATGTTCATCTCGGCTGACTACTCCCCACAGGTGGTGAGATAACGAGCAGCATTCACCGAAGCAAAACGGCTCCTACAGAACCGGCCGGGGGTTAAATATGGCCATCTTTTTCCAGCGAGACGCCGTGTCACGTACGGAGAGAAGAATAGGGTTTTTGTCCACCCAAAAAAGCGATGGAGTACATCAAAGGACATATTGCTCCAGCTGCGAGCAGCAGAGATGGGAACAGATAAAAATAATCCAAATAAACCTCAGGACCAGCCTTTATTTTTAATCAACAACTTTTGTTGAACCTGTTCTGGACTCAAATTGTTGGCTGTGATTCTCTGGTGATGGTATGTATGACACTTTATTTGCATTAGGGGGTAAATGCACAGTGTTTATGCTTTGAACTGATTACCGTAAGTTTTAGACTATAGTGCACCCCCTATAATGGGAGCGTTTTTTCCCCCTTTCATTTGGTTTCTTGTGACTCAACAGTGTTAACACTCTGATTTGATAGTCGTACAAATTTGATACTTGCGGTAGCATTTGTAATATTTATTTTTTATTGTTGTTTACGTTTGTGATTTTTTAATTACTATTATATTACATATGGGTGGATGGGAGGTAAGCACTAATGTGTGGATTTTCAGTTGATAGAGTTTTTCATTCTCTCCGTGTTCAGGAAGGAGAGAGGGCTGGGTTCATACCAGATCAGTCTTTTGGGGGGTTTGTTTGTTTATTTATCAGGTATTGGCTTGTGATGTTCTGTATGTATTTATTTTTTGATTGTTCATTTATGACCAATATTAAGAATGTTGCCTGCTCTGGTGTGCCCAGTTAAATATGTAAGCTGGAATGTAAAATCCCTTAATGGCCGGCTGCCCTTTAAACAATCAATATCAACTACACTTCTAACCCAACTGTGATCTGGGCGGGTAAAATTTGGAATCAGTTCAGGAGGGCATTTAATTCTACAGAGTTATAGCTGTGTCAAATAATCATATGTTTACTCCATCAGTAGCTGATACAGCTTTTGACACCTGGGTCTTAGAAGGGGTGCATTCACTGTGTAGGGTTCTAAGGGCTAAGTTATGCTCTCTATATTGATGGTAGAGTTGCTTCTTTTGAACAGCTAATACATAAGTTTAATATTAACAAATCACAGATTTTTAGATATTTACAACTGAGGTATTTTGTGAGATCTAACTCTGATTGTTTTCCTTTGTACCCCTCTAAATATCTTGTGGCTAAAATTCTGGAGTGCAGGTCTGATACCAAGGGGGCCCTTAGCAAAATTTATGCACTGCTCAATTCATACCATAAGCCCAGTTTGGACTCCCTTAAGCTGAAATGGGAAGCAGACTTGGAGGAACTCATATCGGACCTGATCTGGAGAAAGATTATTAAGAACATTTACTCATCTTCAATTTGCCTGAGACATTCTGTAACTCAGTTCAAGGTAGTGCGCAGGCTGCACTGGTCCAAAGACAAACTGTCCAGGATCAAAGCTGACCTGGACCCCGCATGTAATCGCTGCAAACAGACTCCAGCTACACTCCTGCAAACATTCTGGCCATGTCCCAAACTGCAGACTTTTTGGCAATCTATTTTTGTCACTTTCTCTGAAATATATTGCAAAACTGTGCACCCATCACCACTTATCTCACTGTTCGGGGTGGTCCCTGTAGATACGTCCTTCTGCAGATGCAAGAGGGATCTGATTGCTTTTGGCTCTATCTTGGCCAGGAGGCGGATTTTGTGCGACTGGAAGGACCCACACCCCCCAACATATGTACATTGGATAAGAGAGGTAATGTACCATATCCACTTGGAAAAAATTAGACATACCCTAAAAGGTTCTGTATAAAGATTCTGGGACACGTGGCAGCCCTTTGTGTCATATGTGGAGAACTTGTCCGTACCTGTTTGATCTATTTTTATTTATGTATGTGTGGCTGATCTGGTGGGGGAGGGACAGAGTGGGATGGGGTTTTTGTTTTTGTTCTTTTTCTGTCAATTTTTTCTGTGTGTTATTAAAAATGAAAATAAATAAATAAAAACACAAGTATAATAAAATAGGTTACGAACAAACTAAAACAAGAAAATAACCTAAAAGGTTCAGATGGAACTCAATCCAAACTTGAGTTGAAAGCCAGAGCAAAAAAGTTGTTAGTCACAGCTACTAACACACCAACGTTTAGCTAAAGATTTTAAAATGGTTGTGTCATAACCGTCTTTGTATTTTCTGGGATCAGTTGGTTGTGAAAGCCACCTTTATTAAACTTCATTACTTGTAGGTGTTAACCAAATGATGACTTTCTCAAAGTATCGTCAAAAATCTGTCCTTGAGATATTTCGCCAACAGACATAGTTGACTATAATAGATTCAATGTTTTACAAACAAGTCGTACAATCAGTTAAGTCTTGCAGTTCAAATCAAGGGATTACCCTCATCTACTACCATACCAAGATTTAGCTCAATATCTGTAAAATTGACTGTCTATAAAAAAATATTCAGCTTCTTGGATGTTTCATGTTTTCATTGCTGTCATAAATCAATCATAGTCAATATATAAACCAGCTTTTTCCCCAAAATAGTTAAAACAAGCAAAACAAATAAAACTAATTTCTACAAAGTAACACCAAGTAAATAGAAATATGTACTGCAAAATAACTATTCACAACTATTCACCCCCTCTAAGGTGACTGCCCTACTATAACTCAGAGAAAGGCTTACTGAAATGCACATGGGATGGATATAAAAGGATTTCCAAAGCCCTAAACATCCCCAGGAGTTCTGTTAAATCCATCATCAAGAAATGGAGGAACTATGGATCGTGTGTAAATCTACCAAGAGCAGGCCGTCCTCACAAGCTGACCGTATGAAGGAGAATTGTGAGAGACCACCAAGACACACGTGACCACGCAGATGGAGTTACAAGCTTCAGCAGGTGAGATCAGAGACACAGACAGAGCTGAATAATATTTGGACACAATGAAAGGCAACCCTGTAGAATTTTTTATTCTATTTTACATTGAATGATTTTATTTTCCAAAAAGAAGGTCCATTTTTATTGACCATGACAGATTTATCCCAGCAATGAAAGGATGAAACCTTCAAGGGGTGGATATTTTTACAGGCAATGTATTTATTTATATTAAATGTTGATTTTTGTTGATTCATATAGCTCTTTGAATTCTGCTCTGTCAGAATCAGAATCATATTTATTGGCCAAGTCTTTTATGCACAAACAAGGTATTTGTCTTTGGCTGGTGGTGTCTCTCAGGTACAACAGGAGTGTATACGTTCAAAAACGCATGTTTCAATGCATTTAGCTTTAATTAGTTATTTGAGAGTTGAAAAGGTTTCACCGTACACTGTGACTGACAACATGACAAACTGTTAGCAAGTTGGGAACAGGACATAAAACGTGCAGAGGGGTGAATATTGTTATAGGCAGTGTAAAAAGATTTGCCAAGTTTGCTCAGCAGTGGCAGCCATCTTGAATTGGATTGAAGCTGAAAGCTAATGAGTTGTTGGGCATCAAATAATTATTTTAAAAGTTTCCTTAAAATCTAATGGTGCATGGTTTGTTTTTACTAACACAGCAGATAAAAGTGCATAAACATTATTAACTATTTGCCTTCAGCAACCAGCAATATTATTAGAACTTGATAAGATGATTATGTATTTACTGACTTGATGGATTTTCCATCTCTATAAACAAAAAGGGAAGTGGATAACTAGCTGCCTGGAGTGGCTTTTTATTGAGAACATGAACAATTAAAAGCAATCTGCTCCTCAAATCAACTCCCTTAAAATTACTGTAGCTCAGAGCTTATTATTTAATGTGTCCGTCTGATGGAACAGCTTGAAACAGCTGATGAATGCAAAACGTGCAAATATTTTTAGGTGAAATACAAAATATCCTAAGCAACACGGTGGTGAAGTTGGTTAAGCTGCAGTGCTCCTCTCAGAAAGAAAGTTGTTGGATCGAATCCCGGCCAGGGGTCAGTCTGTGGAATTTGCATGTTCTCTCCGTGCATGCGTGGATTTTCTCTGGGTACTCCGGTTTCCTCCCACAGACCAAAACCATGCATGTTAGACTGATCGGTAACTCTAAATTGTCTCGAGGTGTGAGTGAGAGAGTCAATGGTTGTTTGTCTTGTTTGTTTATGTGGCCCTGTGATGGACTGTCCAGGGTGTCCCCCGCCTCTCACACAGTGACTGCTGGATATGGGCACAAGTGACCCCCACGTCCCAGAAAGGAAGAAGTGGCTAAAGATGATGGATGGATGGATGGATAAAATATCCTGACCTTTTTATTTTAAATTGAAATGGCAATATAAATACCATTACAATAAAATCCATTAAGATATTGTGATATAAATTTGAGGCTATATTTCTCATCTCTACTATAGAGATGAATTTTTAGTTTAGCTTTTTTACTTTTAGTTTAGCTCAGTCCTCAGGTGTGCAGTGGAGAGCATCC
Organism: Nematolebias whitei; assembly: GCF_014905685.2. Lineage (NCBI taxonomy): Eukaryota > Metazoa > Chordata > Actinopteri > Cyprinodontiformes > Rivulidae > Nematolebias > Nematolebias whitei. The sequence goes on from NC_056505.1 coordinate 35,511,317, forward strand.
TGTGCTCCAGCATCAACGTGTGGCATGGAGGCTGCACAGCTGCAGAAAGAAAAGCTTTGCAGAGAGTGGTGAAGGCTGCACAGAAGTCTACTGGAGTCAGCCTCTCCACCATCACAGACATCTACACCTCCAGATGCAGGAAAAGAGCCACCTGCATCATGAAGGACCCCACTCACCCAGCACACACTTTTTGCCCCGCTCCCTTCAGGCAGAGGTTGAGGAGCATTAAGTGTAGAACCACTAGACTGAGGAACAGCTTCTACCCTGAGGTTGTTAGACTCATGAATCCCTAATAAGGATAATCACTGTGAAAAAATAATCAGTGTAATGCCACTTGATTGTTGATATGTGCTGCCGACCATCCATGATGCTGATCTCATGCTGCTGATTTATTTCATGCTGCTGTGTTCATTCATACTCATCTGCTCACACAGACTCATGTTCCTGCTGCTGTTGTTCGGCTTATTGTTTTTATACTGCTAATGCTTAGTGTATTCTTAGTTTAGCATATTTCTTATTTCATATCTTAGATCTTATTACTGTTTTTCTTTTACATTTTATACTTTTGTTGGATGTAACTGGGATCCTGTGTACACAATTTTGTTCCACCTCATGTACCACATGTGATGCGAATGACAATAAATAAACCTTGACCTTGAACGGTTAACAGCCAAGGTAGCATCACCTTGTTACGGATGTTATGTGCATTCTCAAAATCCTCCAGGATCTATAACATTTTATCTCTCTGATCATATCATTTTAATACAAAAAATAATTCCAGTCAAAAGTAACCCCATTTACATTTGGTGTTCCCCAGGACTCACTCCTAGGGTTCCCCTTTTAATAATTTATCTTGCTGTTCTAGGTTTTGTTTTCAGGAAACGAAATATTCTATTTCATTGTTTTGCTCATGACACTCAGTTCTTTCCCCCTGTTCATACCACTGCTGTACTTTTTTGTTTTTCCTTACATTCCTTACACACACGCACGCACGCACATGCACGCACGCACACACACACACACACACACATACATATATACAACACCTGTTTTTCCTACCAACAATATGTTCTTCTTCATAAATTGCTCACAGCCAACAGCACAGCCACTTTTATCTATGCCCTTGTTACTTCACAAATTGATTTCTGTAATTATCTTATTTCTATTCTACCAGACAAATCTATCCACAAACTAAAGTTTGTCCAGTTTTCTGCTGTTTCCATTACACCACTCTGATTCACAAATATTTCCTTTGACTTCCTGTCCACTATCTCATTCATTTTATAAGATCCTCCCTTTCAGAGCTCTCAATATTTTTGATGTACCACATCTGTCTGAATTGCTCAAGCATTTCTCTACATTCTGAATCCTTCAATATTTTTCATTCCAGCACTGTATTCCATCTGCCAAACTATCAGGGATGAACTTTGTGGCCTTCAGCAATACTTAAAAACATTCCTGAAATTCTCTTCCATTATTCTTCTGAAAACTCATCTGTTTAGACTGACTTATCCTGCATAACTCCTTATTTTTATTTTGTAAATTTGTGGGCATGTTATTTTAAAAATGTGCTTATTTAATTAACATATACATATTAACAAATAAATTTAATTTTAATTTTACCCGGGCGACATACATAGCATTGGTCAGGGCCGTCTCTCACATCAGTATGCTCACGGGTTCACTGCCCAGCCTGTCTGTGTGGATGTTGTTCCTGTGCGTGTGTGGGGTTACTTTGGGCACTCTGGTATCCTCAGATAATCAAAAACTATGCAACGTTAAGTTCATTGAAAACTCTGAATTGTCCCTAGGTGTGTGTGAGAGTGTGAATGATTGTCTTGTCTTGTCTGTCTCAACTCTGTGACAGACATGTCCAGGGTGTCCCCTGCCACTCACACAGTGATAGGCGTCAGCTCCCCCAAACAGGAAAAAAGAAAGTGGGTAAAGAAAAGATGTATGTCTGTACGTATGTATGTAAGTACGTATGTATGTACGTATGTACGTCTGTCTGTCACATTCTGACAGATTTTTTTACACCACAGCTTAATCCTCATCCATTGCAAGAGGATGTACTTATTTTTACTATGACTTTGGAAAGTAATCATACCATCCCTGTTAGCACAGTCATAGCTCAGGTGTTTCTTAAACTCAGGGGTTGCCAATTGGCTACCCAATAAAAACATAAATAAGAGCATGTCAGTGATGTGTGTTTGTGTGTATATATATACATATATATATATATATATATATATACACACAAATATAGATTGATTGATTGATTGATTGATTGATTGATTGCTTGATTATATATATGTATTATACTGTATCATTAGTTATTATTAAATTGTTGTCTTACGTATAAAATAAAACGTGGATTACTTAGTGGCTTGATAAGATGTAAATATGAACAAGTACAATGTAAAACAATGCCGTCACTCTTTCAGGTAACTTTTTTATTTTGAGACATGAGTATTTGGGCAGAACCTATGCAAAATGTTACACTGATTCATGTGTAGAGTTAAACTCATATAAATAAATATGCAACTTAAGACAAAAAAAAACTAATACAGTATGCACTTCCCAAGACTTTTGTTCAAATGTCTTACACTGCATTCTCAAGTAAAGTTGTACAATTTCAGCTTTTCAAAAGAATATAATTTACTTACATATACGTATATTCTTGAGCTGACGTCTGTAGTGAAAGACTCACTGACCTCACTCGATTGATTAGAAGTTCAAAAGTTCACTGTTAATGAGATTAATGGTGATTACGAGGGTCCAAACAGAAGGTTTTATAGGGTTTCATTTTAGAGAAACAACCAAAATATGAGCCTAATGTAAAAAAAAAGACAAATATCTCAACCTTGTCCTTTACAAGAAAACTTGTTAGATAGCCTCAAATGTATAATGCATGGTTTCTAAAGTTATAAAGTTTCATTTCCTTTGGTGTGAGAACCAGTTCTGTGCAGACTGCACGTTCAGTCTTCAAATTATAGAAGAAATTCAATACAAGATATGTCATCATTTGACCTTATGACCTTTTGTCTGCAGCCCAATCCTCAGACATAAATTATTCATTCATCTTTGACGCACAAACTGAAAGGCTTATTTCTGCACTTGTTGAAAATTTATTTTTTTCTTTCAGGAAATTACTATGTCTCTTTGCATAATTATTGGATTTGAGTGTTTAAAAAAATTGCACTGTTTAATGTAAAAATGTTTCCTTTTGTGAGTCAATGCAACAAGATTTGAGAGCAATGCAAAGCTTTGAACTGTCATGGTCTGACCTCCCATTTCATCTCTGATAGCTTCAAGATTGACACTGTGGAGACAAAGACACATTTTATCTTGATGTGGCATTTGAAACCATGAAGGCTCATGTAGGAGATTTTTCTTCTCACGTCTCCCACATGCACACAGAAACATACAGCAATGTGTCAAGCTGCAAAATGTGATGCAAAGGAGGAAAATATGGGCAAATTGAAATAATGATTCTGTTGTTAAAAAAAATAACATTGAAAATAATTTCTTCTGCATTAGTTAATGCAACTGTGAATGTTTTCTTTCCCGTTTGTAGTGTAGCGGAACATATATCTGTGATATATTATCCATAAATTAAACGGATTCATTCATTTTTCTGGACTGAATAATATCGTGCATTGAATAATTAAATGTAACGTGAGACGTTAATTTTCTTTGACCCATCAAATGAATGCGGTCATTTATTAACAGAATCAAAGTTTTAACATCAAACATTTACATTAATTTGGCAAATTGATTTCAACAACAACATAATTAATTAGCTTCACAACTAGGAAACCATAAACATGGTATCCTTGCAGCTTTAAAACAGACATTTCTGAAAATATCTGGATTAATTGCTGGCAAGATAGAAGAGTTTTAAAGATGGGAAATTGAGGGAGTTTAAAGAGAGAGAGAAGATGGATGAGTGAATATGTATCAGTATCGGAACGGCACGTTCCATCGAATCTCAGCTTCCCCCTCGGTACACTTAGGTAGTGTAAATCGACTCTTTACCTGTAGGAGGTGTCTCCACTGGTACGGAGTTCCATTTAACGCACCCTTTCAGCGTCTCCGTAGGAACAGCTGTGAATCGTCCGAAGTAGTGACGGTATTCCGATCGACTCACGTTCACCCCACTGGTGGACTCACAAGAGGAGTAAGTCCGTCAGAGGCTCCACTCAGATGTGGAAGATTTCATAATTCCCACAAGACTCGGAAGAACTGCGGATCATGTCTGAACCTCCCGTTCTCTCCAGCACTTCTTCTGTTCGGTTTTGCTCTCCGAACTGAACTGCTCTCCCACCGCACACGACTGGCTGGAACTAGGAAGTGCCGACATTTAAAGAGTTCTATTTCCGGTTCATTTGGGAAGTCCTGATTGGCTGAAATAGCTAATCAGGGGTGTGTTTTTGTGACGTAAGAGGTCACTAGAAGTCAGAAAAACAGAAAAATTGTTTTGGAACGGACAGAAGATGTTTTTGAGACAGACGAGAGAAATGTTTAGGCGAGTTGGGGGAAAACAGGTGCCAGCTTCTCTATTTACGTCTGAGAGGATATAAAAACATGACAGTTCGTTCCAACAACTTGTTTTCTTGCCTCCAACCTTGGACCAACTTACACTTGCTCATTTCAGACAGAAAATCAGAAAATGCATGAATTACTCCGTAACACATTCTAACTTGATTTCTACTTTGAATGAGGATTAAAAAATCACTAATACTGTTTCACAGTTGATTTAAAATGAGTAGTTCACTTCAACATTTAAAAATGGTTTGAACTAAACACACTTTGATTATCAAGACATTTGTAAGATAGTAATCCATCCATCCATCCATTTTCTTTACCCGCTTGTTCCTTTTTGGGTCACGGGGGTCGCTGGTGCCCATGTCCAGCAATCACTGTGCGAGGGGCGGGGTACACCCTGGACGGGTCGCAAGTCCATCACAGGGACACATAGAGACAAACGAGACAAACAACCATTCACTCTCTCACTCACACCTAGGGACAATTTAGAGTTACCAATCAGCCTAACATGCATGTTTTTGGTCTGTGGGAGGAAACCGGAGTACCCGGAGAAAACCCACACATGCACGGAGAGAACATGCAAACTCCACCCAGAAAGGCCCCTGGACCGGGGTTTTGAACCAGGGACCTGCTCGCTGAGAGGCAGCAGCTCTACCAGTTGCGCCACCGTGCTGCCCTAAGATAGTAATGATAATAGAAAAAGAGAGTGTTCTTTCAATTGATCAGTGCAGGACACTTAGAAAGTCTCTGGATGAACTTAATCTTGTGTTTCTGGACTCAAATCAATGAAATACAGTTCTTGTCCCAGGAAGGCCCTCAAGGTCAGGATTTGACCTGAGGCTTAGTTCACTACAGTAGCACTCAAAAATGTAAACTCAGATCCACTGTTTTTGACTCTGATGTTGCACAAACCCATTCACAAAAACTCACCAGCCCTTAGTTTTTCCAAAAGTCTTTTTTTTTTCACAAATTCTAAGCAGATTAGTTGCATATTAAACCAGCAGCTTCATATTACATCCAAAGATTGTGCTCATTTTATCATATTTTGTTCCTTTTATACTCCACTTCACCGTACTTCTGCTTTCACGCTCAACAAAGTTACAGAAATGCAAGTGCAGGACTTTCTAACTGTTTACGTGTGCATACATGCATATATCTCAGTCTGGAGCCCATCCATACTTGTGCAGCAGCAGGAGCACTGCAGCGCCATAAAGATTGGTATTCAGAACACAAGCTCCTAAAAGTTAAAGCTGCAAATACAGCCCAAAATGTTGTATAAAGGTAAATGAAATACATTGTGCCAAATCACCTCAGCTGCTGCCACAGGTGGGAAAACTGCCAAAAACTGCTCGGCTCATAAAACAATATGGCAAATTGTTTATTATTCACTTTATTTTTGTTTTTTACATTATTTCTTTTTATGGCAGAGGAAGTGGTGAAAGCTACAGAGCCCAGAGAAAAAACTGAGTAAAAGACTAGATGGATGGCTGGAATAAAAAGACCTAGAGTGCCCAAAGTAAGCTGTGACGTTTTAATCTTTCAGCAATAATTTCCTTTGTGGAAAAGCAAAGTGTAGAGCAGCAGACTTGGGAAGATGGCTGCAGTTAAAATCACGCTGTTTTCAAAAGTTAGAGGACTTATCACAGATAATGAGGCCCACACAGACACATCTGCTTCACTGTGGTCAGTGTGGTGCACCATCAGATCAACGTCTCCTCATTCAATGCCAGAATGGAAGTTGTGTCTGTTCACAAACTAATAAATGCACATCCAACCTTTTCCTTTGGTTGAAGCTGTATCGGCTGTACAAACACCACTGAATTTAAAAAGTGTCTGGAGGCTGGAAAAACACGAGACAAGAGTGCAGGTATGAAAGGACGAATGCAGAAACGATTGTAGAAATAATAGAGAAATAGGACGAGTAAAGATGTAGAGAAGGAAGGAGAGGCAGTGGACATCAACTTGTCTCCCATGAGTGAGCTTTGGGCAGAAATGTTTTCACCTGACAGCTCAGGTGTAGCAGGAGATTTGTATTATTCACACAATATGGACGCAGGACCCACCTATACAAAATTCTCATCTACTTCAACAGTCAGCGGTCACCTATACAAAAGCGGTGGAAGGAATGAATAACAAATACTCACGGTACAGTATTAAGTAATTTTTTGGGGTACTTGTACTTTTATGAGTATTTCTTTCAAGTGTGTAACTTTACTCATACTTAAGTAAAATTTAGACCATGTAATCTACTTCACTACTTTTAAAATCAGAGGTCTCTACTGAGTATGACCACAATTTGAATTAATATTCAAACATTCATCTGCATCTTTGTAGCCAATAAGGCTCTCAGATCACAAACGCACCAATAACCTGTGACGTAAGCAAAGGACAACTCTGTAGAGTAGAGAGTCATTTATGGGCCAAAGATTTGGAGAAAAAGCCAAAATGGAGACAGAGGACAAAGTGTCAACAGAGAAAATGACGAGGTAAAGACTGAGGACAAGTGGACGTACCTGGAGGATTTTTCATGTACAGATGGTGAAAAGGAGACAACGTCCAGATGCAAACTTTGTTTGATCTCTACAGTGATAGCAGCTACAAGACTTCAGCATCTAAACTCAAAAAACATATTGTGGTATGAAAACAACAAAGTCCATGCTCAATAATCCAGGTATAAAATCCAACATTTTTCAGTCAGGTCATCTGGACAGTTTTTTTTTTTTTTTGTGCTGAAACGTTTTGTTGTTTTCAACCAGTTTGACAAAACTGTCAACAAGGAAGAGGGCCGGCAATGGAGGAGGGGGCGTACCAAAGAGACCATCTTATCACAAGCAGAACTGGTTTGTTCCACTTTGGAGTAAGCTGTTGGGGGAAGAATCAGTTTTGTTGTGTGTTTCCTTGACTGATGAAGCCTTCCGGATCGAAGGTGAAACGTTTCAGCACAAAAACAGAAACCGTCCAGATGACCTGACTGAAAATTGTTGGATATTGTGGTATATGAAGTTATTTGATATTGCTTTTTATTGTTTGTATGTGTGGGTTATTAGTTTGGCTAAGTTTGCAAAGATCTTACATATTGTCACTGCCATCGGTTTGCCTGGTACTAAAATAAGACGGAGCTTCTGAGTGTCTGAGAAACATACTTTGAATGTAGCTGTTATGTACAGTAAATCAAACTGAATGACTTCGATTGACAACACAATAAAACATTAGTTGGTTTAAAAGTAATTAATACTCTGAGTAGTTCTTGAGGAGTACTTTGTACTTTTAAGTATTTTTATAACAGCAGTACTTTTATTTGTAATTGAGTACAATTTAAACAGTGGAACAGTACTTGTACTTGAGTACTAATTTTCAGTACTCTTTCCACCTCTGACAACAGTACTTGTACTTGAGTACTAATTTTCAGTACTCTTTCCACCTCTGACAACAGTACTTGTACTTGAGTACTAATTTTCAGTACTCTTTCCACTTCTGACAGCAGTACTTGAAGCATGCTTACACCCCAGCACAATGTAAACGTTTCATCTTGCAAAACTATTTTAAAATTGGATCTCCAGTTTGAGTTGTTGCCGACTCTTTAGAGCATCACACATCAAAGGATCTGATTGACAGCCAGGAGGAAAACTAAATCCTGAAGGAGAAATGGCACGCTGAACAAAATACACATAAACACCAGTGCAGTTGACTTGCCATCAAAAGAGACGAAGAGAAAACTCGATAGAGCGCTTTATGAAGCTTGTAGTTCTGCTTGAACGGGACAGATGAGATCAGCAGCCCGAAGCGTGAGAGTGTCATCTCTCTGCAAACGTAGGTTAGGTCTAACAGAAACAGAAACACTGAAGTGGTAGGTCTAACTGGAAATCAAATAACTTACACACTGAGGAAACGACAACAAAAAATAATATCTTAACTCGAAGCAGTAAGAACATTTGTCTTGTAAAATTGCCTGTAAAGACAATGAAGGACAGTAACGTGGCAGCAGAGATTACTGTAAAGAAAATTATATTGCACACAGCAGAGGAGACATTTCTCCACGCCTGCTTGTCAAAGCAACACATGAGTAATGCTAGGTTCAGATAAATTACATTGTAAAGTAATAATACTATCAAAAGAAGCCTTAACGTGTCAAATAGTGTAAAAACTGCACTTTATGTCTACACTGCTATAAACAAGCTCCCAGCGTTAGAAAATGAGTTCTACTTTTGTGTCTAACATTGAGAGTCATGGATCCCATTTATCAAGCCTCTGAAACAGAAAACACTCCAATCAATCAATCAATCAATCAACCTTTATTTATACAGGTAAATCCCATTGAGCCTCGAGGACTCATTTACAAGAGAGACCTGATTTCTCCGTTTTAAGCAGGAGTATGTAAAATCTCATGTCAGTCACAAACACACAAAAATTGGTAAAATACATAAATTAAATTTGTACGCATCTTTTGTGATTGTTGTCTTTGTTGTCATCACTCTTTGTTAAAATCAGGTCTCTCTTGTAAATGAGTCCCTGACGCTCAATGGGACTAACCTGTATAAATAAAGGTTGAATGAATCTCACACCAGGCTGCTGAGGAACTATTCTCTAAAGGTGGTGTCTCACTGAGCTACAATCTGGTGTAATTTCAGGGACTTGGAGACTCAAAACTGCAGTAAAATAAACTGTACCACTTTACAATAAGGCTCCCCTTAAAGATGGCTAATAAATAGTTTATAGATATGTAATTCCTCCATAAGCACTTTATAAAGCATTAATAACTGCTTATTATGTATTAATTAAGGGTGACAGAGACAAAACTGACCAGTTTCTTGCCAAATAGTGAACCAGATCTGTTTCTCTATATATTTCATCTAGAGTGCCAAAGACACCATCTTAGCACCAACTGAACTGGTTTGTTTCACTTTGGAGTAAGCTGTTGGGGGAAGAATCAGTTTTGTGTTGTGTGTTTCCTTGACTGATGAAGCCTTCCAGATGGAAGGTGAAACATTTCAGCACACAAAAAAAAAGAAACTGTCCAGATGACCTGACTGAAAATTGTCGGATACAGTCCATTCACTTGGACATTTGCCTCAAATGTTTTGCTCCCACAAATATATTAAAATAAACAACTGAAGAAACCAAAAATGGCTATAACTCAGTTTTTCGTACATATTGTGAGCTACAATCTGGTGTAGTACATGTAGATGTGACTCAATCCATCACATACTCTGAGCACCAACAGATCATGTGAGATCTTTATTAAAACTATGGCATCCAAAGCAAAGTTCAAGGTTCAAGGTTCTTTATTGTCATTCGCATCGCATGTGGTACATGAGGTGGAACGAAATTGTGTACTCAAGATCCAAGTTACGCCCAACAATAGCAAAAATATAAAGTATAAAAAGAAACAATATACAGGATCTAAGATGTTAAGCACTAAAAACATGAAATCATACGGTGTATTAAAAGCATCATGTGATATGGATGCTTTCAAGGATACCATTCAATTTCAAATAAGGATTTTGCCAGTCACTAAAACTTCAGCTACTATGGAGAACATAATTAGGTCCCTGAAGCTCAAGAAGTGTTTTTTTTGTGGCTGGCTACATCTTTACAAAGATGCTGTTACTGTTTGTTATTCTCTTTTTCATGAAATGTGTTGCAGGAGGAACTGCAGCAGCAGTGAAGTTTATCAAGGTCACCACTGTCTGCTTCCCATTGCTTGAATTAAAAGTTGTACCTGTAACCAATTTATTTTTAACTCCTTGTCTTCAGACAGACGAGCATAACAAAAAAAACTTCTGTGACAAACAGCACAGTAAAGTGGACTTTGCCTCTGGTAGTGTGCCTCTTTAATTCAAGCAAGGAGGGGATAAAACATGATGTGGGCCACACAGTTTATGATCCAGTGTAATGGTTGATTAGTTCAGTTGTGTTTCACAGGTGACAGGAAATGGTTACAATGAGACAGAAAGTTACAGTCAGTGCGGAAACGGTGCACGTACAAAGTTTGTGGACGTTTAACGTCGCCCGCCAGCCGAAGCCGGGCCCCATTAATGGTGAACCTTAAGCGATAATGTGATATTGTCTGGTTTATTACAGTAGAGTGTCTGCCAAAACCAGGACTACAGAGAGTTGACTTCCTGCCAGCATCCACTCGGCTCTGCACGCTCTTTCTCTGCTGCTGCCGGCAAAAACACCCTGAATCTATGAGTCTTTCTCCAGCTGCTCCCAGAAAACAACAGCTCAACTAGCTGCCATTAAAACTCTGCGTGCCTCCGAGTCAGGAACCATATATTCACCGTGTTTTCATTCATTACACTGACTTCTTTATGGCTGTGGGGATTGGTTAAAATATTTGGACCAAAAAAGAAAAAAAGACATCCAAATTATTTGAAGCATCAAAAGATATTAAACTGGCTGTGACTTCATTATGGACCTAGATGGTGCTTCACCTCAACTCCAACAGGCTGAGAAAATACAAAAAAAAAAAAAAGACTTTTAGTACTCGCGCAGGAAAACGCCTCATTTGAGGAGGTGTGTTATGATTCCCTCAGTGTGTGCTGCTCTGTTACAGAGAATACCACAGCTGCCCTCTATGGGTGCAAAAACAGACTAAACCCCCACTTGCAGAGAGGCAGCTTTTTATGACCTCCTCTGCTGCATCGTGGCTGGAAGAGGCAGAGTGATGCTGTTGGACACTAATTAGTCAGCTCCTCCTGCCAACATAGCAGTCATCAAACACAGCTGCAGGGAGAAACGGGAGATCTCAGTGCAGTGCAACACATTCTGCTCTGAATGCCAAGAACCTGAGGTGTGCTTACATAATTTGTAATGCGTGTGGAATATGATCTTAAGCTCTGACCCAGCACGCCACATGTGATGTGCCTGGTTTCAAATTCTGTTGATTTCACCGGCACGTTAAATGCAACGCAGGTTTCCAGAGTGCTGGAAGGATCCATTTTTGCTTTTTCCCTCGTTGCCCCTTGCTGAGAGCACAAAGCATAAACAAAGTGGAAACACAGACTCAGTCTAAAGCCTGTGTGCACGCTGACCGAGCTTTAAAACACCGGCAGAGGCCACACATTTCATATTGCTAAGTCAGCAGGCCTCTCTCCTGATTCAAACTGCTGAAGCTTCGGGAAGCGTGTTGCTCCGGAGGGAGGCGGCGTACGAACCAACTCCAAGGTCTTCCACCTGATTATCCTCAGCATGCTGTGAAAGACCTGACCAGATGAAGGAAGATAAAAGGAACTTCGTCCATGGAAACATTTTATTTTATTTTATATCAGCTAAAGACAGATTGTTCCTTTAAAAAACATGTTTAGATTTTTTTTTTCTCCCCCTAGCTGAAACCAGTTCAACGTTATTGATGCCAGTGGATTTAAAGGTTCTTTGTGAAATCTAAAGGGTTATACACACTGGAGCTATTTTTGTCAAATGTATTATTGCTTTTATAAATTAATGTTAAGAAATCATTTTATTTTTTACATGTATTTTAAACGCAAAACAGGACTAATGATGTTTTTGACACAAGTATGATAATATTTATGATTATTTTTATCTAATTCTAATGGTTTTGGAAGTTAAGTAAAACTAATAATTATCACGAACCTTTTGTTTTAGAAGATTAAGGTTTTAAAGTAAGGAGTATGGCATAAATTTCCAACACCATTCTGGATGTTTTTTTGAAAGCTTAAGTAACCAGCGTATACAAATAGTAAAACACTTTATTTACAGACGATGTAATAGACTGCAACTGACATTAAATGTGCATTTTATGATTTAAAAAAATTGCATTCAGAAAAAATGTTTAAAAATATTTCTGAAGAAGTAACATTAGTAGAAATGTGAATCAAATCTGCCTGTTCAGCTAATGATAAACAGATGGAACCATTTTTTATTTTTAAATTTTGATCAATAAATGTATTCATTTATGCTTACGTGAGTTCTAAAATAGGATAAAAATAAGAATTATCAGAACTATAAAACGGGACAATTGCCTAAAACTACCCAAGTTTTGTGCTAAAGTAAATTTGTCCTGAAGTGTATGAATAACAGAAGTGAAGTCTTGTAAAAATCTTGGATGTTCAAAATGTTAATCTGAATTTGCATCCCACAGCAGTGTCAGAGCTGAAACAACGTGAAGCACAGTGAATAAAATACACAGAGCTGCAGAAGTCAGGTAACAGAGCAAGGGTCTGGTCTATGACCCATAACAAAGACCCACCAGAGGCTGCTGAAAAGCCGGCGGGCACCAAGCGAGAGGCAGCATGAAGTTTGTGGAGTGAGGCTGACAGCGTCTTGCACCGCTGCACCAGTTATTGCAACAACTGCTCCATTATGCTGGATTGCAGACCTCTGGCTGCCAGGAAACATTAAACACATTGTGGAAGCACTCACAGTGACACTGAGAGAAAACACAGTAACGTAATAATGAATCATTCATTCAAACACTGGCTCGTTTGTTCACTCGCCTGCCCACACATTCATCTAGTCGCTTGATCCTCACTGCTCATTCACAAGCTTGATTTAGACTTGAAAGAGACTGATGGGCATTTCTTGCAACCTACAGGCTCATGTTTGTAAAGAGACAGTATCTGCAGAAACAGCATTAAGGTGGACACTCGGAAAAAACATGAGAAACTGCATGTGCGAGCTAGTACCTCAAAAATATACTTTTTGCTGTTCCCTTTAAAGGTCCCCACAGTGGATGGTTTGCCTCCATCTCACTGTCTCCTGTCCTGTCACACCAACCCTCTGTATTCCCTCCTTCACACTTATGAAGCTTCTCTGTAGTCATTTCATTTTCTTCTTCCATGACAGCTCCATGTCCTTTGTCCATGTCCACAATCCCTCCTCTGCGCAGGTCCACACCATCTCAGCCTTTGTCTCCAAATCTCTCAACCTGAGCTGTCCCACTGATATACCCATTTACTCATCATAAAATCCAAACATCTTTCTCTCCCCCCTCCACTTCCTCTTTTTATTGTTTTGTTAGTGATCAAATCATCTCCAAACGATACATCACAGCAGGTGAACCATCCCATAAACCTTCCCTTTCACTCGTACAGCTATCCTGTGAAAAATCCCTCTTGAAGCCCATTTACGTACATCCACTCCACCTACAGTGACTGCACTCTCTTCTTCGAGACTCTAAACATCCCAGGAGTTTTGTTAAATTGATCATCAAGAAATGGAAAGAATATGGGACATGTGCACATCTACCAAGAGCAGCTTGTCCTCACAAACTGACTGTGCAAGAGTGACAACAGAGACCACCAAGACACATGTGACCTCTCTGAAGGAGTCACAGCTTCAGCAGGTGAAATGCGAGACTGTGCATAAATGGTAAATGAACTGTACTTATATAGCACCTTTCTATCTTATAGTACACTCAAAGCACTTTACTTTACAATCTGTGCCTCATTTACTCATTCATACAGCACTTTACTAGATCTGTACAAAACTAATCTGAATCTGTAGAGAATAATCAGAGCTTTAGATCACATTCCTACAACGATGGGACACACATCGGCGGCAAGGAGGGGTTCAGTGTTTTGCCCAGGGACACTTCGGAATGTGACTGCTGGTGGAATCAAACCCCCAACTTTCCCATTGGAGGACGACTGCTCTAACCACTCAGCCACAGCTGCACAAACACAGTATTTTAGCAGATGGTATCAAATTGTCCACTAAGATTTTTTTCTAATTTATAGCTTTTTTGTTTTCTCCTCTTCTTTACAAGGGCCAGAGACACAGAAGCACGTCACCATGGAGTCTTCCACATGCCACACTCTGCTGTGTTGCCATCATAATTATGTTTATTAGAAAAGTATTTAAAGAACACACAAGGAGTTTGTCTACAGCTGTCCTGTCTCTCAGGTAGCAAAGGATTAGGTTTAAATATTCATTTATCAATACATTTCATTTTAGTTATTTGAGGCTTACAAAAGTTGTCATGGTGCACGGTGATTGACAATATGTCAACCTTTTAGCAAGATGGGAGGACGTGGAGGCAAGACAATGATATCGAGGGTACAGCTCCATGTCCCAGGTGTGCAGACTCTGGCCCCAAAAATACAGCATGACACCCAAAAAAAATGACATTTAAGCTTGAATTCTTAACAACAGGAGAAGGCAGAAATGCTTCGTCCATCTTTAATAATTGACACACATGTATTCTGTCTTGCTTGACATTTAATCCTCTTCTATCCAGAGCATACCTCCATCTCTCCAGGCTCTTTTCCACCTCCTCCCTAACTCTCATCACTCACTATTTAGATTAATGAATCTAATTATTTGACTTTTTTATTTTACTTTACTATTAAATGGCTTTCAAAAGTCTGTCTTGTTATATTTTTGAAAAATAAAAAAATATACCACTTTTATTTTTAAATCCATAAAAAACGTATATTTTATAGTCTGTTTTTCTTTGTTATCTTCTTAAGATATTGCTGAATTAATAACTTGTTTTAAAAATGTTTATGGCTAGTTATCCACATATATTATTAGTATTTTTGAATTGAACTGAATCTACAATAAAGTTTTTTGTACTATTGTATTTTCCCCCTTGGCCATTTAGGGAGTGAACTCTGAACAACAACCACCACGACAACGACAGCGATCAAGAACAAGAACAACAAGAACAAGAAAAAGAACAAGAACAAGAAGAAGTAAAGTGCTGTGTGTTGTCATCATTGTATGTTTCCATACAATGACAAAATTAGTTCTCTGCATTTAACCCATCACACCTGAGACACACCCAGGTGGAGCAGTGGGCAGTTATGTAAGCACCTGGGGAGCAGTTAGGGGTTAGGTGTCTTGCTCAAGGACACCACAACATGTGGGCATGGCGGCAAGTTGAACTATGACTTTTTGGTCCCAAGTCAGCTGCCCTACCTTTACAAAACAGCACCCCTAATGGGAATTATAATGAAACGATACAGATTAGGCTTGGGGGGCTCTGTTCTTAAATGTCAAGGTATGGATTTAAATTTTAGGACACATGTAGGACCATCACAGGTGCCACATGATTCCCACAGATCTGAGCTCCATCTGTTCCTTCTCAGCTCAAGCTGTGGATACATTACTGTTTAAAAAAGATGTTTGCTGCTAGCTCCTCTTAAATACATTCCTTAAAAAAATGAAGCACAGCAGAGGAAAAGCACATTTTTGAAATACCATGACCACAAATCAACATTGCTATTTTAAATTACTTATTGTCTAAAAGAAAACATATTACAGGAAGCATCTTTAATGCAGAGGTCACATTTCAAAGCAGAGTGTAGTGGTCTACCCTGTATTACATATTTGTGGTATTTTCCTTTCAGAAATATGCAGCTTCCTGTTCCAAGTTCAACAATAAAGAAACATACCCAGAGAACAAACCACTGCTTAAAACAACATCTGAAATAGCTGGTTTGAAAGGGTCGAAACTGGTCATCCTGCAAATATTTAATCAATTTTTGACTCATAAATGTTCACATTTTTTACATTTAAATATTTAATATCTTTGTTACTCACATAAAAATCAAAACTAATTGACATTTTAATCAACCCCCCAACGGCTTCACTGAAAGCTCTGAGGCTTCCTCTGAGATTTGAAAATCACCCACTGAACAGACGTTAAATCCCATTTTTAACACTTCAATATTTTAATGAAGCCCAAACTCTGCCACAGAAATGACATTTTAAATATGGGACATATTACAAACATGGCCATGAATCGTCTAAATATCTGTGCTTGTAAGAGGTCAGTGTGAACCATCACATACAGTATACGCACCTCTTCGTCATTAGTTTTAGATTTATCATAAAATGTCATTTTTCTGTCTGAGATGAAAACCTGCCCTGATTGAATTTGTCATTTTCATCAGCATGGTCAAAAGCACATGTTGGTAATTTTGAAAGACTAAAACTTATTGTGAAATGTCCAAACCAATCAATCTCACTGGAAAGTTACACCTAAAATTATGAAAAAATAAATAAAAACTCTGAAAAGCAGTATTGCTTCATTAACAAAAATTCTTGAATCGTGACAGTCTACAAGAGGGGTGCCCAAACATTTTCCATGTGAGGGCCAAAATTAAAATCTATCAGAGGGCTGCAGGCCAAATGCAATAATATAATACACGCAATGCAAATACAGCTTTGAGTAAAATCCTTTTATTTTTATATAGTTATTTAACCTTCCTTTCTGTATAAAGAACATTGCAGAACACAAAATATAACAAATTGTATATAGGAAATTGAAACATACATCTAAATTTTAACATTTCAATATAATTATATGTAGTACAAAATGGCAAAAAGTGCATGTCCAACATCAACACAACTCAACATGTATGTCTACAAAAGAAATCATCATCATTTACTTTATTTCAGACACAATATATGATCCATATAAAAAAACAAATGTTAATAAAGTAACTAGGACAGCTCCTGGTGGGCCAACTCAAATGGCTTGGCGGGCCAACTTTGACCCACGGGCCCCACTTTGGGCACCTCTTCTTAGCTTTTCTACAAAGCACATCACAGAGAGTTCACTTTGTGAAGCACGTTTCCTCTGCAGTCACAAGCCAAAACCATACAAGGGGCAAAGTGGAGTTCAGTGCTTGGACAAAGGACCATACCATACCACTTTATTTATAAAGCACTTAAAACAGCAACAAGACCAACCAAAGTGCTGTTCAGACAAAACAACAGGTAACACACAAAGCAATATACAAAATGAAGTAAATCAGAAATATAGACATAAAAACGATGCAGATAATGACGACAAACCAGTGTGGAGCATACAGGATCAAAACACAGATCATCTTCTGTTGAAAGCTACTGAATAGTAGTGAGTTTTTAAACGGGACTTGAAAACCAAGAGGGAGGGGGCCTGTCTGACAAACAGAGGTAACTCGTTCCAGAGTCTTGGTCCTGCTACAGAGAAGGCCCTGTCACCTCTGCGCTTAAGACGAGTTCCTGGAACTGTGAGGAGCAACTGGTCCGCTGACCTCACGGAGCGTGATGGGACATACGGTTGTAGCAAATCAGAGAGATTGGTGGGGGGGGGGGGGGGGTCGGGCCTGTTTAGGGATTTGTAGACATACATGAGTATTTTGAACTGGATTTGAAAGTGAACCAGTAACCAGTGCAGTGAGGCCAAAACTGGTGTAATGTGCTCTCTTTTGCCTGTACTGGTTAAAAATTGGGCTGCTGCATTCTGGACCAGTTGTAGTCGTGCAATGGAGGTCTGATTGATACCAAACAGGAGCGAATTGCAGTAATCAAGCCTAGATGTAATGAATGCATGTATTACTGTCTCCAGGTTATTTTTGGACAATACGGGCTTCAGTTTAGACAGCCGCCTCAATTGGAAGAAACATGATTTAACAATAATGTTTACATGATTGTTAAGCTTCAGGGAAGGGTCCAGTATCACTCCCAGATTAGTGACTTTGTTTTTCTGACAGGGTTAGAGCGGAGAGGTCAATGCAGTGGTTTGTGATTGTGTCGTTGGGAGGGAACAACATGACTTCAGACTTCTTTTCATTGAAACAAGAAGTTTAAAGCCATCCAGTCCCTGATGTCAGCCAGGCAGTTGAGCAGCGGTTGAATAGAGCATGTACCATTGTGTCTTAGGGGGAAGTAAATTTGACAGTCATCGGCATAGAAGTGGAAGGGCATGTTATGTTTCCGGAAAATAGCACCAAGTGGCAGCAGGTATAAAGAGAATAGGAGGGGACCCAGTATGGACTCCTGCGGAACCCCCCATTTAAGCTCTGCCTCTGCGGAACTAAAATCTTTGATGGAGACACAAAAGAATTTGTCAGTGAGGTAAGATCTGAACCAATTGAGGGCTGATCCTGTGACGCCCACCCACTGCTCCAACCTAGCAATGAGGATCTCATGGTCGATGGTGTCAAAGGCGGCTGTGAGGTCCAACAGGACAAGCAGCACAGAATCACCAGTATCTGTGAATCTGAAGATGTCGTTAAAGACCTTCAGCAGGGCAGTTTCAGTGCTGTGGAGAGGTTTAAAGCCAGATTGGAAAAGCTCTAAGATGGCGTGATCCTCCAGGAAGCACTTCAACTGGGACTCGACTATTTTCTCCAGTAGTTTAGAAACAAATGGGAGTTTGGAGACAGGCCGGAAGTTGGACACGACTGAGGGGTCAAGGTTTGGTTTTTTCAGGAGAGGCTGGACAGCAGCATGTTTAAAGGATTTTGGCACCACGCCAGTGGATAAACTACTGTTTACTATGGCAAGAATGGACGGACCTAGAGTAGGAATCACCTCCTTTAGTAGTCGAGGGGGGACCACATCAAAGGGGGAACCAGAAGATTTCAAGTTGCACATGACCTGCTCTAGAGAAGATAGAGTGATGGGTTCAAAATGGTCAAAAGGAGCTACAGATTGAGGTGGGATGGATGGGTCATGAGTTGGACTGTTGGACTGACACATTAAGGCCCTGGGAATCAACCAAAAACATTCTGATTGGAGGATGAGCCCCAAAGTGCTTTTTTTTTGGTAGCAAGTTACTATTAAGAAGCTAGAAATGTAAAAACATGAATGTTTTAGACACATTACCTTCTGGCTGAGCAGAGGTCTGTGCAGTCACCACAGTTTCAAGACAGGAACCTCAAGATTTTGTCAACAATTTTCCATCTCTGACCAGAAAATTAATTTGATCTGAGCACTTCATGTCCAACAAATTAAACTAGAACATTGTCAAATTCCAACGCCTGCATCCTCACCAACCCCCAAAAGACAAATAATTAAAAAATAAAACAAAATATGAACCCAATGTAACAAAATATCTTCAAAAAGCAATAAAACTTAGACAGTGTGACAAACGCTAGAACAAACAGACTGTAAGGATACAACAATCGTTGTCAATGTTTTTTTTTTTTTCATGAAATCAACATTTTTAATTTTTTTGCTTGTATGCTAGCAATTTGTAGCGCTGCATAGATTTTACTGAAACTCTCTGTTGTGGGTTGCAAGATTGAATTAAAGGAAAAATAAGCAGACACTAGCAAACACAACACTCTACAAGAAAGAAGAAAAAAGAGTGACACGTTGCACCGTCACTCCATTTCAAGATAGTTACTTGATACTGAAACGGACAAAAATGACTATGACTAAATCTAATTTACAGACGCTGAGCTAAAATATTTTATCTTAACTGAGTTAACTGACATCTGCTTTCAGAACTTTAACTTTTGGAGCCAACATTCACTTTCTATTGGCCAAATGAATCATGAACCACTGGATGCATCTTAATAATGAAGAATGAATAAATAAAGTAATCCTTCAATGTGCATCTGTAACTATTTAACTTATGGAGCTCAATTCAAGAAAACTTTCACAGCTAAATGATCTTAACCAACATACACAGCTATATTTATATACAATAGCTATAATTTATTACAACTTACAGATTATGAGAATCCACAACTCCTCCTCCACCATAACCCTCAGCACTGACTCCCCTCAGGGCTGTGTGCTGAGCCCTCTCCTGTTTGTTCTGCTCACATATGACTGTGCAGCTGCCCATCCAGGCTGTCACATTGTAAAGTTTGCAGATGATGCCACGGTGGTGGGATGCATCACAAACAACGATGAGTCCAGCTACAGGCAGGAGGTGGAACACCTGGAGAGCTGGTGAAAGAAAACTACCTTTCACTTTAATGTGAAGAAGATGAAGGAGATGGTTGTGGATTTCAGATGGAGCAAACACACCTACCCCCCTCCTCCAAACATAGGAGGATCTGCGGTGGAAGTGAACTCCAGCTACAAGTACTTGGGTGCTCCTGAATGGCAACCTCAGCTGGGGCAACAACACCACCAGCCTGATCAAGAAAGCTCATCAGAGACTCTACTTCCTCAGACAGCTGAGGCGAGATGGCATAGGCGGTGCCAGAGGGGCGCTAGGAGGTGCTATAGCTCCCCCTGGAAAAGTCACAGCACCCCCGTAACACCCCCAATGATTATTTTCTTTTTCATCTAAGTTAATATATTCAATATGTGGTTGTTGTGATATTTCCCTCGCAAAATACAATTAATTTAAAAAAACAATCAATGATGATATTGAGGTGGAAAAAAAAAATCCGATCTCACAACAGGAAATGAACCTCCGAACTGGAAGTGAAAATTCAAGTTGCTGAAAGTTCGGTAAACATTTGAAAAGTGCACGAAATACAAAAATGGGCTTGTCTTTTACCCAAATTGCCTAGAATGGAATCAGAGAAGGAGGATTTTTTTGGAAGCAGACTGCAGCCAACAAATAAACAATAATGTGGAAGAAGGATCAAGCGTACTGCCATCCTTCTACATCTATGGAGAATGCTGCTAACGCTAGCGCTGGACAGCTGGAGAATGGAGCCAGCATGTTCTACCTTTGAGCAGTTCCCAGCAAATCCTGTTTGTGGTGTATCCTGGTCTGATCCACCAGCAGAACCCCAGAAAGACGAGTGATGTCTTCAACACTGACCCAGTAAGGAGCAGAAACTGGTGACATGATGCCTCTGGTTGTGTCTTTTTTTAGCTGATGCAACTTGGTCAATCATTTCCTGGCTTGCAGTGATGATAAATGACTTTATTTGATCACATTAAATAACTTCTTTCAACCAAAATCCAAAGTAAACTATTTATTAAAATAGTCGAACTTTGTCTAAATTCATGCGCGTATAAAACTGAAATATATCCTGGTCAAAGAGTTAATTTTGCCTTAGATAAGAGAATTAAGCCTTGACTGATTCATTATTATTGTTTGTTTATTATTGTTGTTGATTCTTAGTTTGATTATTTTTGTACTAAAACTTCAAAGACAACTTTGGTCTCTTCATTCAGATGAATATTCATGTGTTCTGGTATAAAACTCCCTGTAACTAACAGATTCTACTTCAGTGACTTATTCTGATCATTAAAGGGAGAATATATTAATGAAGTTGTTGTTGGTCAGTAAACTGACCAGCTGGTGCCCCACTTTAACAAGTGATAAATAAATAAAACAAATGTAGTGGAGTTGAGATGGAAAAGGTGTCACCCATCTTCCTCCATCTCACCCTTCGTTATTGCTACAAGCTTCTGCCCTGAGACTTTTAGACTCATGAACCCCTAGTCAGAATTATCACTGTGAAAATTATTGTGAAAAAAATCCCTGAAATGCCACTTGGTTGTTGATATGTGCTGCTGACTATCCATGATGCTGATCTCATGCTGCTGATTTATTTCATGTTGCTGTGTTCATTCGTCCTCATCTGCTCACACAGACTCATGTTCATGCTGCTGTTGTTTGGCGCATTGTTTAGTACTAGTAGTGCTTAGTGTATTCTTAGTTCATGTCTTGGATCTTATTACTGTTTTTCTTTACAATTTGTATTTTTGTTGGATGTAACTGGGACCCTGTGTACAGAGTTTTGTTCCACCTCATGTATCACATGTGGTGTGAGGGATAGTAAAGACACCTTGACCTTGACTTGAGAACTGAAAGAACAAATTCAAAAAGCGTTCAATACAAAAACAACTGGACTTTATTTGTAACAGAAGACGTTTCGCTCCTCATGAGAAAGCTCCTCGGATGAGGAGCGAAACGTCTTCTGTTACAAATAAAGTCCAGTTGTTTTTGTATTGAACGCTTTTT
>NC_056505.1:35533884-35559912 GCF_014905685.2 Nematolebias whitei
TCCTCTTACCATCTTGGCTTCTGAGAGACACTGACACTCTGAGAAGCTCTTTTTATACCCAATCATGTTGTCAATTGACCTAATTAGTGTTAATTGGTCTTCCAGCTGTTCGTTATATGCTCAATTTCCTTTTTCCAGCCACTTATTGCTACTTGTCCCAACTTTTTTGGGATTTGTTGATGCCATGAAATTTGGAAACAACAGATTTTCCCCTTAAAATCATACATTCTCTCAGTTTAAACTTTTGATCTGTGATTTGTTTCTATTCTGAATAAAATATTAGATATTGGCACCTCCACATCGTTGCATTAAGTTTTTATTCACAATTTGTTTAGAGTCCCAACTTTTTTGGAATCCGGTTTATACATTATTAGTGTTTAGCGTACATCTTAGATCTTTTAGCGTACCGTTTGGTGTTTGTTGGGTGTATATCTTATTTTCTATCTTAGCTCTTTATTTACAGTTTCTTTTTATACTTTATATTTTGCTATTTTTGGGTGTAACTGGGACCGTGTGCACATAATTTCCACCTCATGTACCGCACGTGGTGGAAACGATAATAAAGTTGACTTGAACTTGATTACCGGTATTTGCTAAAAAATGTTAATTGAGAGGACGCGTTTTCCATGTTTATTTCTCTTCAGTCTGCCACGCCCATTTCCACCTGTTCCCTGTCTCATCAGTCTCAGCTGAAGCCTCTCCTTCTCAGCCCCAGTCCTTACAGTCTCTCAGCTTCCCCTCACTCATCAGTCCACGCTTGCTGTGCTGCATGTCATGTCTGGTTTTCCTTTGTGTCTCCTAATGATTGTGCCTTAGTTTTCTATATGTTGTTGCTGCCACACCAGCCTTTTTTGTTTTGTTTAATAAATACTTTACTTTAAATACTCAAGCTTCTTCTGTCAGTCAGCATTTATCAGTTTATATCCTTCACACACCATGACAGACGCATCCTTAACACCGGCTCCAAGAGCTAACTCATATCGCAAGAACTTGTGATATAGCATTAAGTTGTGCAAATGGTATTTTCAAGGTTTGACTCATAATAATAGAGCTTTCACTCAAAACAAATTGTTCTTGGTATCAAACTTTGCTAAGAACGGTAGCTAGCAATAGTAATTTCTTCAAGGAAAACTAAGCCCTTAATATACGTTTTTAAAAAATCTCGACTTTATGTTCAAATTGTCTAATGACCACCTGTTACATACTTGACACACAACACTAGAAAATGCTGTGTGTGTTTGTGTGTGCATGTGCGTGCGTGCATGCGTGCGTACGTGTGTGTGTGTGTGTGTGTGTGTGTGTGTGTGTGTGTGTGTGTGTGTGTGTGTGTGTGTGTGTGTATGGCAGGATCCCACAGCTGCTGTTTATCAATAAGTACAGGAGCAGGTGGACAGAGCAAATCAGGAAGTACAGAGAGTCTCATTAAGATTCAGTGATAGTTGAGTCAAACCCCTGTGGATCAGTCACTCAGGCGTTCCCTAACAGGTTTTTTTACAATTACAATGAAGCAGATTAAATAATGGGCAGCTGTACTGATGGGGAATTGAAATGAAATGAAAAGAATATAAAATGTTACAAGCTTTTATGAAACGGTCACTGTGGACCAATCTGCTCATTTGATTTTGATAAACTTTTAATTCCTTAGAGCCACACTTCTTCACCAATCAGGAATGGAAATGAATTTAAAAAAATCAATTCTGCAGGAATTGAGTAAACATCTGTAATTTGTTATTTTTTATTATATTTTAAGACCATTTATATTTTGTATGTGCACACTAATTGATGGAAGAGCTATGTCAAAAGGTCTAAAAAAGTTCAATCTGGTCCTCTGGACATAAAAAACCCCAAAACAAAACCAAAAAATTGTAGAAACGTACAATTTTTTGTTTTTGTTTTGTTAGGTTTTTTTTTAATGTCCAGAGGACCAGATTGAACTTTTTTAGATTTTTCTACCTGGATTATTGAGCATGCATCAGGATATGTAAAAAGGTAATCCATTTTAAACATGTCTAGTTTTAGACATAAAAAGTCAAGAATCCAGCCTGAAAACAGTGAAGCTCTAAGAAATTTTTTTTTTTAATTTAGTAAAAAGAAAATTAAAAGGCAAGTACTCTGTGTAGGAATGTTTATTACCCACCAACATTTATGTCAGAATTTGAACTAATACATTTTTGATCACAAGAAGGATCAAAGTTATCGTCATGGTTTCTGAGTGTTTTAATTGTTTTCCTGTCGTTTACTTCTGTAAATCTCTGATTTTCCAGCCTGACAATTTGGAGTTTTGTTTTTCAGTGGCCATAGTTTCCCTGAGCAGCTCTGTCATGCCATCTTACTCACCTGTTAACTCACCTGCTCCTGTTTACTAGTCACCCCACCCTGCACCTACAGTCCAGTTTTTTTTTACATGTTTAGTGTCAGATCCTCACATGTAACTCTCCATTTCAGTCCAGCTTTTTTTGTCTCATGTACTTCTTGGTTTTACTTTCATTTAATAAAACACATTTCTATGGATTCAACCAGCCTGCCTGACAGTCACCAGTTCTCTGCAACTTTGATTTCTCCAACAAACGTTAACAAACGGTTACAGTTATGGTCATTGTAACAAGTACAATGAAATTAAGAGTCAAATAACGAGTAAGAAGAACATTGTTAATCCTTGGGGTTTAGATTTTCTCTCAGCTAAGGGCGCATCAAGCTTTTACCTGTAAATCTGAATAGACTATAGCTATTTTTGTGTTGGCTAAGGTCAGTTGGCTGTGGCAGCCTTCTTGATTTGCATTGATTCTAATGAGTTCAATATGTACACCCACTGATTACTTTTTGAACTTCATTAAAAGTCCATCAAGTGGTTAGTAATTTTTGTTGTTGTGCAATACGTTCATGTGCAATAAAAGCTTACAAGTGCAAGATCAAGTGAGTGAAATTCCTTGTTACACTTGTTCAAATCTAGTCCGCAACATCACAATCCATTACTTGTCATTGAACACCTGTAATGCCAAAAAAGAACCTGGTGAAAATGAAAAATGCATTTTATGTGGAAGCTTTAAGATGATGTGACCCAATGGGGCTGCGTCCCCCTCGTTGTGCCTCATCAGCTGTAGAATGATGGAGGTTCAGGGCCCAAGACATGCGTTGCTTCAGCCACTCCACCATAAGAAAGAATGCACAGTGAATTTACATCCAGAAGCTGTGGCTTCTATCTGTCACAGACTGACAACGCTGTCAGTCTTTGGGTTGACATTTTATCAGATGCTCAGTGGAATCCTGGATCCATGTGAAAAGCTGTGCAAAAAACAAATAAATAAAAAGCTGTCGTAGAGATACAGTTCAATTCAATTCAGTTTATTCATTTAGCGCCAAGTCACAACAGAAGTCATCTCAGGGCACTGAACAGAAACATTCATATATAAAAAAGTAATTTAACATTATTTATCTGAGGAGCAGACTGCTTTGAATTAAACTCCATCGCAGACTCTCATCTTGAGCAAGCATGAAGGTGACAGTGGAAAGGAAAAACCCACTCATGAGGAAGAAACCTTTAGCAGAACCTGATAGCTACATACCTACAATACACCAAGCACTTAAAAACTATTATTTATTTCTTTAGTTATTTTATTTGTGAAGCATCAAACAGCAAGCATAATGCTAACCAAGGAAATGATTGTTGATTTCAAGAATTCAAAACAGACTGTTCACTCGGCCCTTTCCATTCAGGAGGAGGAGGACAGCTGGGGGTGCACATATCATCAGACCTCACATGGACCTCAAACATCACATACCAGGTGTGGAAGGTCCAACAGAGACTGTACTTCATTAGGAAGCTAAAATAAGAACATCTACCTCTCCACCTGCTCACCAACTTATACCGGTTAGTCAATGAAAGCATCCTAAGCTACTGCTGCACTGTAGGTTCTTCACACATGAACAGGAAGAACCTGCAGAGGGTGGCGAGAGCAGCAGAACGCATCATAGGATCTCCATTGCCCACACTCACAGACATCTACACTGAGAGACTGAAAAACAAGAATACTACAAACGGCACATCTTCCATCTGTTGACAACTGTACACAGCAAGCTATAGCAATGGCCAGGACAAGCAAAGACCTTGAATAACCTTTGACCTTGGTTTATGGCCTTGACCTTGGAACTGAGGTGATGAAAATGTATTCAACACTCCATTTAGTGATAAATGTTAAAAGGACTGTATTTATATAGATCATTTCCATCTGATCAAGACACTCAAAGCTCTTTACAACACAATCTGTGCCTCATTTACCCATTCATACCGCGCTCTGCGTGATCTATACAAAGATAATCAGTGATTTAGATCACTGGTTGTGCTTTCTCAGTGAGTGTGGGGTTCAGGTTATAAAGCTGGGGTAAGATACATACATACATATGCAGATTGACCTGTCACACCTCTCAGTTAGGGTTTGTTAAAGTCTTTGTTAATCTAATTCACAGATGGGCCACATTCCCGATAGATGTGAAACTGGCTGGGTATTACTCCTAAAGCTGCATTATAAGTTTTTGAAAGTTGAAATCTGAGACCTCCTCTGTTTAAAGACGGTTTCTCTCTTTTTACATAAATTGCTTCCTTCCAAGAAAGCTTCTCGGATGAGAAGAGAAACGTCTTCTGTTACAAATAAAGTCCAGTCGTTTTTGTCTTGAACTTTTTTGAACTGAATTAAAGTAATTTTTGTGGTGACTACTTTCCATTATCTGGGGAGGAAATCTTGAGATTGACTCCCACAGCAATGATTACTTTGTGAACTTCTTCATGAGAAATTCTGAATAATGAATTTCTTGTTAAGACAAAAATGCAAGATGAAGGCCATATAGGAAGAAGAATCAGTGCAAATGTGCAAGGCAGAAGTATGAACGGAAAGTCTAAATAAAGAAAAATGAACTCGCCTTAACTTTTAAGGCGAGAAAATCCTTGAACTGTATTAAGAAGAAAATCCTTGTGCAGCAAGATTTCATCTCTGAAAGATAGTGAGCAATTTTAAATGAAATCAACCCCCATGTGCCGGAAATAGAGGATGACAGCTGAGGTACAGAAACAGTGGAGTGTGACAGAATAATGTATGTGAAACTATCATTCTTTGCAATAAAATCTAATTCAGCAGATGGCTGATTTAGAGGAAGTTGTCATGTAAATTAAGGCTTAAAATAAAATTGATTATTGTTGGAAACACGGTGTTCAATTTAAACTAAGATGGGTCATTTTAAACAAGGAGACACAGTTCAGAGTTGTAGAAATTTAGCCAGAAATAACACGAACTAAAGCAGAACAAACAAGACAATATTTCATACTGTCTCCTCTACATGAAAGATGTCCAGGATTTTAAATAAATTTAAATCTGGTCCTTCCCTGTATGTCAGCACATTCCTGAGAACTGACTCTGGTAGCTCGACAGATCTGCTTCGCCATTGTCCCGGTGACATTGTACCCTGACTGTAGACTTATATCACAAATCCACATACTGGAGCAGAAAGAAAGAAAAAACTCTGATTATCCTGATACGTCAGATTATTGTGTTCACGTTTTCAAGGAGGGGAGGTACGAGAGATTAGAGTTTCATTTTATAACAGAGCTTTGCCTAAAAAAGATGAATTTTCTGTCACGACAAGAACTGATTTGTAACCTTTCACAAAGTGATAATAACCTGTGAGGTGATGTCCCTCAAGGCCTATAGAGAAAGGAGGAGGGAGGATATGCAGCGTGTTTTCTATGTTCCTCTACGGCACGGATGAACAGTTAAGAATTTTATGTGTTGAATCATTTTGTTTTCTCACTAATCGAGCAGAGATTAAAGAAGACACTCCACTTTGTCTTGGGAAACAACACCTGTTGGTACCATAAAACTGGAAAAAGCTAATTTTGCATGATTGAAATCTGTTATTGATGAGGAGCTTTAACACTCAGAGGGACGGTACAGTTTGTCCGTATGTGGAAAAGAGAAGAAGGTTCAGCCTGACAGCTCCTTTTCACTTCACGCACTTGAGGTCCACAGATTAACCACTTTTACACAATTACTGCCCAGAATGTCCTGCAGGTTCAGTTGAAAGGCACATGAGAAAAAATGGCCCCATCAGTGGAAGTCATTTGGGCCTCAAACTGCAGCTGCAGTATAAAATGGAGTATTTAGCTGACAGCATGCACATCCTTTGCCTTCCCCAGCTGCTGTGTGAACCACAGCTCAGCTCCCTGGCAGTCCTGACGTGTGTTGCGCTCTAGAAATCATTGTCGAGTGGCTTGACCTGACCTCGATATTTTCAGACAGGCCACGTCGATGGCTGCTGGACAAATGGGAGTGTGGTCAGAGTCGGTGTTAGTGAAGTGTTGTCCCTGGGGGCCGCACTGAAGAAGCTGGCTTTGCGCCACGCTGGGGATTGGTCAGCAGATTTAGGATTATAGAGGCCTCTCAGAAAGACAGCTTCATAAAGAACGAGCCTGACTAGATTTAGTTTATTGTTTATGTTTTCGCTTTAACACACGTGTAGGCTGCCATTTATCTTCTACCTTTCAATGCTTAATGATTTTTTTTTAAAGATTAAAGCACAGCTGAACACAAGTGCTGCTCTTTGTTCATTTTTTGAAGCACTTGATATATTCTTGTGTTTACAAGAGAGCGTGATCCAACTGCAGAGGCTAAATAAGGAACACATCTGATCACAGAGCCTCCAGGGATTTTAAGGGCAGGGCTGCCATCAGGACTAACTAAGGAAGCATATGGAGCAAAGAAACTGAAATATCTAACTAGTATAAAGCCCCTCAGGCCCCCTTCACTGGATGAAGACCCCGTTAAGAAGAAAGAAACTCATTCAGAAAGTAGATGGCCTTTGCAAGGTTCTGGTGAGGCCTTCAGGTGCATATTAAAACACAGGGGGTTTCTCATTAGGCACGATGGGTTCAAAATGCTTTTGGGCAGGAGAAAAAGATGCTGTGATGAGGCTGTGGTCATTTGTTAGGGTGGTGGCAGCATATCTGGTCCTGGATGGACTGTCAGTGAGCCTGCATGCTCCTCCACGTGGCTTCCAGAATGTAAATGGAATGGACTGTACTTATATAGCACTTTTCTATCTGATCAAGTCACTCAAAGCGCTTTACATCACAAGCTGTTCCCTCATTCACCCATTCATACAGCACTCTACTAGATCTATACAAAGACTAATCAGAGCTTTATCACATTCATACAGCACTCTATTAGATCTATACAAAGACTAATCAGAGCTTTATCACATTCATACACCGATGGGACACACATCTGAGGCAATGAGGGGTTCAGGGTCTTGCCCAGGGACACTTCAGCATGTGACTGCTGGTGGAATAGAACCCCCAACTCTCGTATTGGAGGACGACTGCTCTAATCAGTCAGCCACAGCTGCCCAGAGAGAGAAGGACTCTGCACGCTGGCCTCATGCCCAGGTTAAAACCATGACATGCTCATAGAAATAGCTTAGCACAGACATGATACCATTGGTGGTAGCATCATGATGACCTTCTGGCACAGCTGCATCCTGATACAGTTGAAGGAGCTCTGGGATGTGGAAAATAATAGAGAAAAACCTGCTTAGTATTATTTTTATTGTTATAGAGTAATATAATTGTAGCAGTATGATACTGCCTTCACACTGAGGAGGGTTTTCCAAATTTATTATAATCCAGCCATGTTTTAAAATGTGTAGATCATAGAGAGAGAGAGGGGCGAGCGGTCATCCACTGTGAAAGCTGGAGTTGCCACATTCCTCAACATAAGAAAAGACTTCCAAGGACCATTTTTGAGCATATAAATCCATATCTGTGAATTATAAAAAACAACAGAAAGGAGAAAACAAGTGCAGGTACCAGTGTTTTATAATTGACTCTTCTTTGATAAACAGATTCATTCCTACATCTTGGACAGCAGTAACGCCCATTAGAGCACAATAACAACACTAACGTTAAATATGGAAAATGAATGAGACGAACTAAATTTAATTTGATGCAGAATTCTGCTCTCCTCAAAGAAGGTGTCCCAGGACAAATGTTTCTCTCACTTTGGTCTGATCCTTTCCTCAACTTCATTATAGAATAAATTGTGTACTGAAGATAAGAGCATTTTGTTTTAGTGATGTAAAAGTCATAAGCTTGTGCGCCCTATATGCTCTGAGATTGGTACCAACCCTTTGCACATCGCCGTTATACAGTTTTTGTTTAATCGTTTGGAGATTCATCTTGCTAATGCTGCTGAGGAAAGATGAAGTGTGCAGAGGTACAGTAGGTCTAAATGTATGAAAAACAAATCTGCATTTTCAAAAGAAGACTGAGAGAAACATTCACTGCTTTTATGAAAAGGATAAACAGAGATGGGACCTCGGTCTGGTTTTTTATAAAGGAACCGTGTCGTTTTTCAACCTAAATGTTTTTACTTTTGTGTTTCAATGCAGACAAAAAAGACTTAAAAGAGGAAGCTGGTAAATAAATGTGATGATGGATGTTTAAGTGCAGAATATTGATAAGAGCTAAAGTTAATTAGACACGTCTAAGGCCAAAAAGATGATGGGCAACACGGGTGAGGTAAAGATGCTTTGATTTTCCACTCTTTACTTTGAATTAAAAATGTAAGTTTAGAATATAGTAGAAAGAAAACTCTACCCTATAACTTTTGTTTCTTATTCTTTTTGTCTCAATTTACTCAAAAAATAAATAAAATAAAATCAGGATGTAATCGACAATAGTCAAAATGCAGCTAAGCGTGCACCACCAGCACATCACAGGTGATGCATTTATGTTATATTTAATGTAATCAGGGTTATCAATCTAAATTTATTCCAACTTTTCTTCTGTAAACATCACGACCCTCTACAATGCAAACAATAACAGCCTTGCATAATTATATGTACTAATACTAATAATAAGTATTGCTTTGTACAGCATCTTTGTTTTAACCCATGCTCCATTGATTTCCAGTCCAAACTGGGAGTCTAAAGGTTATAAAATACTCTAAAAAAGTTAAATCTGGTCCTCTGGACATTCAAAAAAAAAAAAAAAAAAGCAAATCAACAAAAAAATGTAGAAACGTTTCGTCTCTCATCCGAGAGACTTCTTCAGTCTGAGGTGCTGTATTCAGCTCAGTCTCTTAAATAGCACCTTCTCAGAGTGGATCAACCAGTTTTGCTGCTGACAACCAAAACCCGCTGATCACATGCTCAAGAAGGACCATCAGCCTAACAATGGATCATTAGCACACTGATGGCTGTTTACTATTCACAGAGGGCTGAGTGATACTAGCAATCACAGCATTGTAAGAGGGAGACAGTTGAACCCGGAGGCCTCCACCCCTGTAATCGCAAATGGTTCCTGTAGTCTGCCCTCTTCCTTGCTGTTTTCTCAAACTCTCTAACTAGTTTGAGGCAATCCTGGCCAAAGTGGTTCAAAATATCCTGATGCATGCTCAATAATCCAGGTAGAAAAATCTAAAAAAGTTAAATCTGGTCCTCTGGACATTCAAAAAAAAAACAAAGCAAATCAACAAAAAAAAAATAAAAAATGTAGAAACGTTTCGTCTCTCATCCGAGAGACTTCCTCAGTCTGAGGAGCTGTATTCAGCTCAGTCTCTTAAATAGCACCGTCTCAGGGTGGATCAACCAGAGACGAAACGTTTCTACATTTTTTTGTTGATTTGCTTTGTTTTTTTTTGTTTTTTTGTTGTTTTTTTTTTGAATGTCCAGAGGACCAGATTTAACTTTTTTAGATTTTTCTACCTGGATTATTGAGCATGCATCAGGAGATGTTATAAAATACTGTTTGTGCTTTAATCTGAAGCCAAACGCAGCACAAGCCATTTATATATACAGTCAGTAACAACTAGCTTGGCTCTTGGATGTAACACAAACAAAAATATTATGAAAAACCTGCAAGGTTTTAAGTCATTATAATATTTAAAAATGATGAAAGTGTCAAAATTCTTAGACAATGCCACGTTCTGAGTTGTTCTAAGTTTGTATGCTCGCCTCAGTACTGATACAAATGAATGGGCAAATCCAACCATGAAGAGTGTGTGTGTGTGTGGGGGGGGGGGGGGGGGGGGGGGGGTTGGTGGGGGGGGGGGGGGGTGGGGGGGGGGGTTAGTGCATTTCTTGCACATGGAAGCACTGATTTGTGTTGTTGCTCTTCTGATGTTGGAGTCAATGAACTAAAGTTGCATGAATGTACAGTTGCAGGGACGCTGCAACATAACCAGAGTCTCCTTGGCAGAACGTGGCTGCTGCTCATAATCATGACTGATTGTGTCTTTCACCGTGAAGAGGAAGGAAGCACAAAGAACACGGGCAACACAGACATCAAATATTAAAAACAAAACACAGCTCCCTAATTAAAGTAAAATTAGAATCAAAAGCTGCTGCTCTTTGAGGCCCACAGTGCTGAATGCACTTTGTCTTCATTCATCGTATCAAGCTTTATGTAAATGGGCAATAAACTTAATGAAAGTTAAAGCAGAAGCGATAGTTATCGCTGTGTGAGCATGTGTTACATAATCAAAATCTCTGATAAACCCTGTGATGGATTTTAATAAAACTCTCATAAGGTTATTAATGAATGCAACATTTTGGAGTAATCCCCATTCAAGTTGGCTGCCACAGCAAGCTACTGTTAAAAACATGAACAATGGTTAAACTCTGTCAGTGTTGCAGATATTGAGGTAAAATCTGGTGTGGTAGTAGCTGAGAGTCATCCACAACTTACACTCTGATCACAAATGATCAGTTTTTTGTAAAAACTTTGCCATTAATTTTTTAAGTCAACTCCTTCTGTCTGTCAGCCATGAATCCCATGAACCACTGGATGGATTATCTTACATTTTTATGAAGTAATCACGGGGTGAACATCCAAAACTGATAACCTGTTGAGGTCAAACCAACTGAAGATGACCACACCGCTCAACTCAACTTACAAAGCACAAAACTGACTAGATCCAAAATAGTTAAGTCAGGTCATCTGGATGGATGGTTGAAATGATCTTGTCCAGAGGACCTGACAACGTTTTGGATTTATTTATGTGGATGACTGAGCATGCATCAGGCCAAAATTGTCTCTAGCTCATTCGATTTCAGTCACACGAGTAAAAATCTGGTGTGGTAGTAACTGAGAGTCATCCTCAACACACATTCTGAGCAAAAACACATTTTACAAGGTCTCAAGTGCACGATCTTTAATGTTTAACCAAAACAAATATTCTTACTTCAACATAAGATGAAAAGATTATTTTACTTTAAAACCCCAACATAAAGAGTGGTGGCCAATATGCATGCCTTTAATTTACTGTAGATTTTGGCTAAGACTTGAATTCTCTTCCTGTATATTTTGTTCCCTTACAACCCTTTGTCGTGTTAGATATGAAAACTTAACCATATAGGTACAAAGAATTATTGGAAATCATCTTGATGTGACACCAGTGCAGTCAGCTCCCTTTCTGATTCCTCAGGCGTGTGATGTTGTTGTGATTACACACGTCATCCCACGCAGTACACAGCACAGCACCACTATCTGGCACAGAAGTACAAGGGTACTTGGGAAAATGTGCAGCCTTGACGCAGCTTCAAAGCCACCAATAAAATAAAATATCAATAATTCTGCTCTCTATATGGGCCATGCTCAGAAATTATACATCAGTAATCCAAAAGTCAAATCCAGTCAGCTGAGATGAAACAAAAGCAGATGTTGAAAGCAGGGAAACAATATACAGGGTTTAAGTCACAGCAGAGACGTTCTGCATTGGAGTGTGCTGAACAGCCAAGTAATCTTTCCTTGATATCAAGACTCTCTTCACTTGTGGTAAAACTGAAATTAAAAACCACAGGAGGCTTGCTCTGGGCCCAAATGTAAAAATTAGACGCACACACACACACACACACACACACGTGAGATATTCTGTATTAACATAGTGGCTGCTCACTGAGAAAAATCTACAACCCAGCCTCCAAATTCCCTCTTAACGTTACCAGGGTTACAGCAGCCCTGAGATTTCCACATATGCCGCTTTGGTTTTGGTGTGCCAGTGGAAAAAAGAAACAGTGGAATGAAGTATATTTTGGCTCCGGATGGTAGTATTACAACTTGATGTTCAGTCTCATGCACGTATGGCAGAGTGTGCAACGTGAATGCATCTACGTGCAGCGAAGTCTGAATGGCTTTCAACAAAGAGCCAGGATGAAAGGCAGACAGAAAGCGAAAGGGTGAGGGGGTGGGGGACAGCGTGACTGTAGCTCTGCTGTTAACAGGTCTGTGAATTTCCCCCCGTCCTGCAAGGTGAAGCTCGGGTCATCGGCACTCATTACTTTGACTCTGCATCAGCCTGGGTTATCGCAGGCTATTAATTACAGAAGGCTAATATGAGGCGACAAGAATCCTCCGGAGGTTTGTCAGCTGTGGTTCACCTTCAACTAGACTGGATTTCACTGATTCCATCAATATTACACTGGTCCACTTCTAAACAGAAGTGGAAAGTGTTGTCAGAGTCAGAGAGTCAGAGATTCTTTGTCATTCGCACCTCATGTGGTACATGTGGTGGAACGAAATTATGTACACAGGGTCCCAGTTACATCCAACAATAAAATGTAAAAGAAAAACAATGATATCATCTAAGATATGAACTAAGAAAAACATCAACTAAATATACACTAAGCACTAATAGCATAAAAACATTACGTCAAACATCATCACAAACATGAACATGAGTCTGTGTGAGCAGATGTGCACGCATGAACACATCAACATTGAAACAGATCAGCAGCAACATTGAAACAGATCAGCAGCAACATTGAAACAGATCAGCAGCAACATGATGTGATTTTTCACAGTGATTATTCTGGTGAGAGATTCATGAGTCTAACAGCTTCAGGGTAGAAGCTGTTCCTCAGTCTAGTGGTTCTACACTTAATGCTCCTCAACCTCCTTCCTGAGGGGAGTGGAGCAAAAAGTGTGTGTGTGCTGGGTGAGTGGGTCCTTCATGATGCAGGTGGCTCTCTTCCTGTTGTGAAGCTGTTTAAGAGAGAAAGTAAACAAAACTAATGGGATGCCTTTATTTCTCCATGTTATAAACTGCCTTGTTGTTGACTGTCACCTAGAAATCCATAATCCATAATCCAGTTTCCTTACCTGCTTCTCCTCTGAGGGTTGCAATGAGCTGGTGTCTATCTCCACTGTGTGAGAGGCAGGATAAACCCTGGACAGGTCGCAAGTCCATCGCTAATGTTTCACCTTAATTCAGTCTAGGAAGTATGGACTGAGTTATCGACTCTAAAAAGGGTCTGTTGTTCTCTCTTTGTAGGGTTTATAAGAAATCCTTAACTGATTTTGTGGAGCATTAAGGATTTAAAAGCAGTGAAGCATTTTATCTGCCCTGACCTTAAAAAATGGTGATGAGCTCAGCTAGCATGCAAACAAAAGAAGTTCTTATGTAGGTTGGCATATATGTGAGCCCTCACATCCACTTTGACTTGACTGGCTTGGAAAACACACCCGGATCAAAGACACTCGTAGAGGTTAGAGGCTAGAGACTAGAGGCAGCGAGGCGTGTTGGATTTGTTCAGGGTCCAAACCCCTACCCCCACTTCCATATCCTCAGCAGCTGTTGGAGACGGTGGGCTTTAAGATGCTACAGGCTGAAACCCATAAGAGCAGATTAAAATGGAAAAAGAATAAAAAGGGATATGAGGGGGGAGGAAAACAAGGCAAAGACTGAATTACAAAATGAAACACGTTAAAGTCCTGGCTGCTGCCCTGTCAGTCGATCATATGTTGAGTTGGACATCTTACACAGCACACATCAACTGACTGCCTCTGCATCTTTTATTCCATGGCACGACTAACAAGAATGTTTATACTTGCTCTGATATGTACGCCAAAAATGTTCAAAATATGCACATTATGTCCTGCACAGTTGAGAGATGACTGCAGACCCAGCAAGAGCAGTTTCAAAAAGGACCTGCAAGAAGACGGCAGGCATTCAGAAAGTGCCCTCCCTGCTGCCAGTCAGATGATTCCTGTAATATCCTTTTCAATCACTGCTGCATGTTTGCGGACCACGCAGTATAAACAGAAAACAGCACATTAACACACACCATTATATTGAGAGAGAAGATTATTTGAGGCAATTACAAGATGGAAATGTTCCTGCCAAGAATGTTTCATGCAGACACAGCTTTAAGCCTTTTTCCTGCAGAAACAGTTGGCTGCACTGTAATTCAGGGCAGTTAACTTAATCTACAACATCCCGTAAGCATACTTTAATCTCAGCATGGCAATAGAAGAAAAACAAATATGACAAACAAGAGCAGTTTTTCTAAAGTGATCCAGCTACGTTTTGTGTAACTGAGTGTAAAACCGTAATCACAAAAAACAGGATGTTTGTGGGATCACAGCGTGACATTCAGGCCGTTTACACGATGATCCACTGAAAACAGAATATTGTTTTTTCTCTTTACTACACATTTACATAAAAACGTTCTAATGAACTGTTTACACAGCAACGGTAGACGTGGAAAATGTGTAATTCCCTCGCCACGCCACTAGTTGGTGCTATGTTCTTTGAAACTCAGTGCGTATGCATAAAAAAAAGTTCTACCTGAAAGCCGCTACAACGGTCGAGCTGGCAGAGAATAAAATATTTCTATGGACAGACGACGAGGTTCAACTGTTGCTACAAACACCAAAGTCCATGCTCAGTCATCCAGGTATAAAACCCAACAATGTTCAGTCAGGTCATCTGGATGGTTTCTGATGAAGCCTTCTGGATGGAGGGCAAAACGTCTCAGCACAAAAGAAAGAAACTGTTCAGATGACATGACTGAACATTGTTGGATTTTATACCTGGATTATTGAGCATGGACTTTGGTGTTTTGAACCAGTTTGACGTGACTGTCAACGAGGGAGAAGACGTGCCCCAGAGGCCATCTTAGCACTAACATACCTGTTTGGTTTTTTTCACTTTGGAGTAAGCTGTTGGGGGAATATCAGTTTTGTTTGGTGTTTCCTCAGACTGATGAAGCCTTCTGGATGGAGGGCGAAACGTCCGAGCACAAAAAAAAAGAAACCGTCCAGATGACCTGACTGAACATTATAAACAATACTCTGGTATCTACCATTGTCAATAGTTTCTTCTTCTGTGGATTGTATGATGCCGTTATGTTTTGTGTCATGCTGCGCATGAGCCAGGGACTCCCTGACAGAAAATATATATTTTTTCTGTTTGCACAACAACGAACACCGGGACATTTTTGAACCATTGCACTCTGGAACCCGTTCTCAAATTGTGCTGTTGTCAGAGAAAACATTAGATGTTTTCGTGAACAGTACAAACGCAACGAAACTCTTCCATTTTCACCAGAAATCGTTTTTGAGTAAACAGGGTCTTACAGAGCTCAAACTCACGTCTGCCTGTCTACCGTGGCTCGGATGTCAGGTAATTGGGGTCATTTCACTTATCTCAAAGCCTAGTTGTTCAAAGAGTGTTTATACACATGAACTAATTCAGGTAGAACACACAGAGCTGTAATAAGCTGTAAAAAGTGAGTATATTTGAACTAGACGCAGTAAAGTTCCTACCACTTTATACCAGAGCTGTATTTTAATATATTACAATCTCCAAAGGATCTAGATGTTAATGTACTTTGTAAAAATAAATCTGAAGTAGATCTTTAAGGGTTTTTTTTTTTAATTTGGAGAAAAACTGAAGCAACTTTTTTTTTTTATGTAATTTATTCTTTTTGTTAAATGGCTAAGTTAATGAGAAGTTTGACTTAGGAAACCTGGGAAGGAGCAGAGTGGTCATTTTTTCATGATATGTTTTTTTTAAAGTAAGTCTCAACTTAGAGTGGAGAAAAATGGCAGCGGTGGAAAATGTGTTGGCTTTGGCAGTTTACAGGTGTAGACTGACAAAAAACATTATCACCCTGAATGGATGGTTTGATATGGGAATACTGTGGTTCAAATGGAGACATGTGACCGACAGTAAAATGTTCCAATTTGCAAGATGCCGACATATCTGATAAAAATTGGTGGATGTGACCCAGAAAAGATAAAGCTAATAAAGAAGATGGATGGATGGATGGATGGATGGATGGATGGATGGATGGATGGATGGATGGATGGCATATCTGGACATAAAATACATGAGTGGTAGCATCACAAGTAGACTGATAATGTTATCAGGTAGTTGCCAGAGTGTTTTACAGTCAGTCTAAACAGTGAGGTCACCTGACATGGAGGATGCCTCGTGGATCCATTAGACCGTTTTAATGGCAGCTGATGGGGTTTGATAAAGGTTATTTGTGATTCTGTAGTCATCTTGTGCACTTGCTCAGAATGTTGGATGTACAGATGTAACTGTGGCTCTCTGCTGGAACCTATGGGACATTTATGCATATGGTGAATGTTCCAGCTGCCAAAGAAGACCTCACCAAACAAGGAAAGTCTAACCAAGAATTACAGAATCCCCAAGACATGCACACCAGCCATCCAAACACAGGTACATAACTTTTAACACTCTGGGTCATCTTATGTCTTTATGACTGGCATCATGGATAGGGTAGGGCATCGATTGAATTTGAGCGATTCCGGTTCTGATTCTTCGTTTTGATTCCGATTCCCATCGTTTCCCGATTCCGATACTTTTTATAGAAGGGGTTAAAAATAGACATGTCAATTCAATATATTTCAGTTTATTTATACTGTATAGCGCCAAGTCACCACAGGAGTTGTCTCAGGGACTGAACAGAAACAATCAAATATAAAAATAACAAGTTAATACTATTTATCTGAGGAGCAGACTGCTTTGAATTTAACTCCATCGTGTTATAAATGAGCTACAGCAGTTAGCCAGAGTTATTTCTGGATTCAATAATTTGAACATCTATTTGAATTTTAATGCTATGAACTTTTTACTTTTTGTTAAATTTACTATGAATTTCTCACAGAACTATTTTAAACCAGTATATAAATATCAAACTTATGAACTTCAATTTGTTATGAATTTTCTTTTCATAGCATTACACTTACACAAGAGAGCTTTATGTTTGAAAACCTCATGGAAACAACAAAGTCCATGCTCAATAATCCAGGTATACAATCCAACATTTTTCAGTCAGGTCATCTGGACAGTTTCTTTTTTTTTTTTTTTGTGCTGAAACATTTCACCTTCGATCCGGAAGGCTTCATCAGTCAAGGAAACACAAAACAAAACTGATTCTTCCCCCAACAGCTTACTCCAAAGTGGAACAAACCAGTTTTGTTGGTGACCATCTTATCACCAACAAAACTGGTTTGTTCCACCGTGGAGTAAGCTGTTGGGGGAAGAATCAGTTTTGTGTTGTGTGTTTCCTTGACTGATGAAGCCTTCCGGATCGAAGGTGAAACGTTTCAGCACAAAAAAAAAGAAACTGTCCAGATGACCTGACTCATGGAAACACATTTCCACATGTCCAGTGTGTGATGCTGCAGCCATGTTACTGAGCTCCCACTGATGGGCTAACCTGCTGCAGAATATCAAACAAAATTATTATTATTAATATTATTATAAAAGAGATCAACTTGTACAATCCAGTCCAGATTAGCAGCAGGTACAGTATAGAATCAGAAACAGTCCTTTGTTGAGGAAAATGATCATATCTGCTTCTCAGGCAGTATGTGTGAGCGTTCTGGACAGACAGTGTCTCCTGCAGTGGAGAACACGTTTGCTGGGTGTTGAAGAAGCTTGAACACAAATATATTGTGTTGGTTCCACCAGCAGCAGCAGGTCCTCAGACAGAACGGCTGGTGGAATTTCCTGGTACATCTGCTGAGAGGCCTGATATGATGATGAGTGGCATCATATCAAGTCCAGAGATGAATCATTGAGTATGGCAGCACAGGAAGGAGAGGACCAAAGCTGCTATGGACTGTCTGCATCATGTTTAGGTCAGGACCTAAAACCTTCCTGCAGTCAATCAGAACAAAGCACAGCTCTCATGGGCTGGTTGCAGCAGCTGTGGGCTGACCCTGCAGGGGATGTATTGACTTTATGGCTCTTTTGACACCAGACGGCCACACTGTGGACCCTGCAGTGTGTCTGTACTGTCAACTGATCCTCCATTTGATCTGATATTGTAATAGTTGGAACAAAGTCACGTGACCTCTCAACATTTGCCGTTTTGTTTTATTTCCACGTCTACATCTGGGTGTTTCACCTTGTTTGTCAGTAAATTTCTGATTTTATATGAAATTATAATAAATTCATTTTCTAATACATTGTTGTAGAGAAAGCAAGATTTTCTTCTTGATGATTCTTGCAGGTTTGTGAATGCATACAGATTAAGCCAACTCATGCAAATAAAAACAATAAAGTTATTCAAACTAAAACTGGCTAAAACGTCAGCTTCATGTACTGTTTTTTTTTTTTTTTGCATATATAAATTGATATTTAATATTGACAAATTTGACCTTACTAT
The DNA here is from genome assembly GCF_014905685.2 of Nematolebias whitei. NCBI lineage: Eukaryota > Metazoa > Chordata > Actinopteri > Cyprinodontiformes > Rivulidae > Nematolebias > Nematolebias whitei. The sequence continues at coordinate 35,552,356 of NC_056505.1, forward strand.
GACTTGACTCTAATGTAAGGTATAAGACATTAAAGAAGCCGAGAACATTTACCACTCGATGTGAATCTGCTGCGTTCATGAGCTCCCTTTCATTTCTCTAACTTTCTGATACGGCTGCTGTTTTAAAACAAACAGAGGGAGAGAGATTGGGCAAAAAGCCAATAAATGACAATTAGAGACGGGATTTCTCCACTGTGCAGCGGTATCTTTATAAGTTAGACTGGCCTCTACATCATATCTCATCTTTCAATCAATAGATTATCACAGGCCTACCAGCATTAAGTGACAGCTCTGCAAAGATTCCACTTTCTTTTTATAGATCGTTAAACTCAGATAGGGAGATAGAACACCGTACACGGCTCTTAATTTGATAAGCATCACAAAAAGGCTGAGAGGGACTGCTAGGATTTTCAATTAATCCAGCCGACGCCCGCGCAGAGATTGATATTCTCGTCTAAGAAGGGGAGCTGAGCTCTACTGTCATAGAGCATGTCCAGAGATAAATAAATCAGCTCAAAGAAACCTTTAACTCAAACCTTTACATCACTGACCATCACAAACGCTCTGAGCTCACTGGCTCTCTGGGGATTCATTCTTTGTCCTTTGCCAGCAACATGAAGGGATCCCTTACTGGCATGGCGTCCCCATCAGCCCTTGCACCCTGCCCCCACCGTCCATCCTTTCTTCTCCTCCCCAGGGAGCCTTGCCTCTGCTCCTTCCTGTACTCACTGAACGGTGGAGCATCTGTTTAACGTGACTCAGTGATGACGAAGGAGGAAACAGGACATCCTGTGGATGAGTCAATGAATCAATGTTTTTACTAAGCTTATTTTTTTTCTTTGTGTTTTAGTTTTTAATTGAGCAAATACTCTTTTAAAATAAAGTTTTTCTGAATCAAATCAATAAACACAATAGATTGTAGGTCATAGTGACTCAGTGAATTATAACCCACCTTGGCTGTAGCTTAACAACCTTCATCTTATTTTGTTGTAAAAAAAAATCTTTAACCTGTGTTGAAATTTATTTAGTCTTAAAAACTGCATGATTAAAAAAGACAAGTTCTGCTTGTGTCTAATAACTACTGATGTATAAATAACACGTCTCTATTTCAAGCTTACACAACATGACATGTGTTTTAGACTTGTGGGTCTTTTGACAGTGAATTTTAAACAACATGAATAAGAAAATCTCATATTTCAACAGCTGAATTTGAAGATCTCTAATATTTATGCCATAAATGCAGCTACTGCTCACTCAGCTGCTTTCAGCCTCATTATATATTTTTAATGAATTGTTCATGTCAACATGGGTTTGATTCCTTGGTTTGGGACATTACTCATGATAACACTGCAGTAAATGCTGAACAGAATAACTTGGAAGGAAATGAGCAGTAAAATGGTAATTCAGGTTTTTAAATATGTGTAATAGAGAGTTATGACAAGAGTTACTTGTTTACTGCTGTTATTAAGCTCCTTTAAAGTCATTGTGTAATGTCTCCCTTGATTTTGTTTTGCTAATCCAGAGACGGCACAACATTTTGTTATATCATTTCTAATGACAAGAAAACCTTTCATTCTCTCATTTGTTAATGTCATTCACATTGTATGTGTGTTTTATAAAGAATAAAAATGATGAAAGCAACTAGCATCACGTGTATTTTAACGTATTGGAGAAAGCATTATTTGATTTTCCTCCATCACTCCACAACTGCACATTTGAACTCATTTTTATTTCCATCTAATTTTGGCTGATTGACATTACATGCAAGTCCAACAGAATATAAATATAATTTTTTCGTTGTTGGGTTTGATATTGGCGAATGTCATCTTTGCAAAAAGTAGTGAATGCTGATGTAATGGTGGTTTTAAAGTCACAATAGTTGTTAAACTGTGCAGTTTTTTGATGTTTTGATTTACATTTTTTGTACATGTGCATCAAAATAATCACTAAACATGCGTTCACTATCAAAAGTCTACCGCACGATTTATAAGAAACAAGTGAAATTAGCAGTTGTGTTTTGTTGCCAACAATTAAGAGTCTTGTTTACATTTGAACATTGCTGAGTGTACTTCAGACAGTCCTGGTGCAGGACAGATGTCAAACCTGTAAAATAATCCCTGAATATAAACTGTCAGAGGGAGAACAATGGAGTTAAAACACCAGGTTGAAAGCAAAAAAGTAAAGTAATTTCTCTTCTCTTTTGAAAAGAAATGGTGAGCAGAGTGTCAACAGGAGTGGAGTCATTTTGTGGGATAAATGGTGTGGCGAGGAGCAATAAAGCAAAAGCTGTGACTAAGATCAGATGCAAGAGCTGTGCTGACATGTTCCAAACTCTAACAGGAGAATTTAGCTGTCAACGGGCGAAGAAAGTTTCATCTTCTAATGTAAATTTTACAAAAACTCTGATAAGTTTCAGTTACATTAACGCCCTAACAACATATTAATGATGCACAAGTTGTGTTAGAAACATATAAATTAAACTCAAAAGCTAAGAAGAAGTGTGTATTTTGACAACTGCTATTGGGCAGCATGGTGGATCAGAGTGGGTAGAGCTGCCGCCTCTCAGCGAGAAGGTCGCCGGTTCAAATCCCAGCCTGGGGGTCTTCCTGGGTGGAGTTTGCATGTTCTCTCCGTGCATGCGTGGGTTTTCTCCAGGTGCTCCAGTTTCCTCCCACAGACCAGAAACCTGCATGTTAGGTTGATTGGTAACTCTAAATTGTCTCTAGGTGTGAGTGAGAGAGTGAATGGTTGTTTGTCTCATGTGTCCCTATGATGGACTGGAGACCTGTCCAGGGTGTCCCCGCCTCTCGCACAATGACTGCTGGACATGGACACCAGTGACCAGTGGTGGACAGTAACGAAGTACATTTACTTGAGTACTGTACTTAAGTACATTTTGTGAGTATCTTTACTTTACTTGAGTGTGTTTTAGGAAACGTGAATTTCACTCCACTACGTTTCTAGGAAGCTTCTTGTTACTTGTTCCTTTTGGCTCAGCTTTGTAATCCACTGTTGCTGTTTTTATTTCCTTAAATGCAGTTGTCCAGTTGTTGATCCAGGTATCATGCTAGATTCATCTGTGCAGAACATTATTTTGTAAGCTTCTATGTTAAGTATGGCAGAACGTTTAGTTTTCAGTGTTACTGTTTCCTCTCCTGTGTTAAGTTGTTGCTGTCAATACATGCACTTTTACACACAAACAATGCGGTGTATGAATACTGAAGCTGAGGAAAAGACTCGATGTGCATCATCTGTTAGGATTTCCATGACTTTCCACAAACATGAAAATGCAGGGAAGATATTATTTGTACTTTACAAGTTTTATTAAAATGTTTGAGTGGTTCTACATGTCAATACATCATCAGGTGGTTTCAAAGAGTTACAAGCTTCTGTAAAATAATTCAAAACAATACAGCAATGTACTGATATGAGAAATATAATTTGTACTTTTAAATACTTGAGTATTTTTTTAAATGCATGTACTTTTGAATACTTAAGTATGTTCAAAAGCAAGTACTTCAGTACTTTAACTTGAGTAAACTTTTGACTGCACAACTTTTACTTGTAGTTGAGTAAGATTTGACCATGAGTATCAATACTTTTACTTAAGTACTAGAATTGAGTACTTTGTTCACCACTGCCAGTGACCCCCCGTGACCCAAAAAGGAAGAAGCGGGTAAAGATGATGGATGGATGGATGGATGGATGGATGGATGGATGGATAACTGCTGTGGCTTTAACAGTCATTATTTCTATAGCTATTTCTGACTTTTCTTGCAAACAGACACAAAAAATAAAATAAAATTGATAATAAAAACAGTTTAATTAAGACTGAAATATTCGAGCACACATTGTAGCATAAAACAGGTGTTGCTGGCATTTGTTGGCAGAATGTACAGTTGAATGCAAATACTTGATGTTTAATGCACTACTACAACTTTCCTACAATAAATATAAATATCAAATTATCATATCTACCATTTATTCTATAAGTCTTTGACCTTTTCTAAATAAACAATGCTGATTGTTCAAAATGAAAAGAGAGAGCTGTTGTTTCTTTGTTCAAAGTGTGCCAAATTTTTCTTGAGGTCTGTATTATGCAAATCCTGAAGAAGATTAGGAAAATAAGAAAAAGCCCACACTTCCAATAAAGCAGTTCACGTGCAGTCGTCTGTGGATTCAAACAGTCCTGCTTTGGTGTGCACTTTGTGTTTTATGACTCCGCACACTTTTTACACCTAGCAGAGAAATGAATAAACAAAAATTCTGGGAAAACGTCCAATCAAAATCAGCCCTTTTTAAAAACTTACAGCCTGAATAGAGTTTCAGAGATCATAGCAATTCCTTTTTGTGGTTATGTTTGATTCTCGCACGAGTCGAGGCTGCAGACTGTCTCATTATTTTCTTTCCCCGACCGCCAGGTCTTCTGCTTTTAAACCCTATCCAGCAGCTACACAGAATAAATGCCAACAAATAGTATGACAGATCGAAACAATCCACGCTCCAGTGATAACAAGTGTTCTCACCACTTCCCTCCGTCTCCTCACCTCTCTCCCTCACTCCTGTGTGGAAACCCAATGCTGGAGCTGGATGTCTGGTCTGGAGCTGCAGAGCTAACACCCGACACTCTGTCATGGCAGCCACTCATGCACCTGCAACCCTGTTAAGGAGAAATAATATAGAAGAGGCTGTCTGCATGGACAGCACTATCACTGGGCTTTTGATTTCCACACAAGCATGAACAAAGCGTGCACGTATCAATCCATAGCTTTTCATGATGTTTGCAGACTTCTGCGAAGCTCAGTGAAACATCAGTGCAACTTTAGTAAACTTACATGAAGAGCAGACGTAGTACAAGCCCAACACCTTGGCACTAACTGAGCGTCACGCTATAACAGCTTAGACAGGGACTGCTGGAAGTGTAGCTTTGGACTGGGGCGACCACCAGAATAAGAGGATTACAGTGTTTAGGGGATATAAGATGATGTGAAGTTAGCACAGATACCATAGCAACAACTGAGGACATGTAGAGGAATCTCTTCAACACAGTTGTCAAAGTAGGACACCTAACGGCTTAGCCAAGCTTGAATGACTGAATTTGGATACATTATGTGGATTCTAGACTCAAGTCAAATTGCTCTACAGTCTCATTTGACTGCTATCCTTGGTGGATTCACCTTACTTGCCGTGCATCTGGTTCCATGGCTGAAAAAGCTTCATACCCACTGCAGCACTGCCCTCTACGCTGCAAAGCTCTGCAGCAGTGAGAATTGATTTCATCACAGACACAACACTGAATGGCACAGACTCTCAGCAGCTCTGCTCCATAGTGGTAGGCAGAGCTCCACGTCTGAGACATCTACATTTCAAAAAGAAGGGGAGATGACAAGAGGGGGGGGGGGGCATGCCATGGTGATGTGACAGCACCCAGAAAGCATTAACGATGGTCTAAATTAAACTTTCTAAACTCAAAATGACCGTCTTAGTCACCAAAACCTGTCATAATGAAATGGTATAATTCATGTTCATGGACTGGTAATTTCTCCCACAGTCCTCCGAGAACATTTCTGCAGTATAGGAGGAAGCAACGGCAGCTTGTATCCACCATTACTCTGTCCCAGCTGGACAAAGCTCCTGGCTTCCACGGCCCACAGAGGAGTGCTGCAACACGAGTCCCGCACATCAAAAACCCTCCCACACAGAAAGCCTGGCATTGATGAATACCCTGGCATCTCCTCTGCCACATTCATGTGGCGACAGTGTCCCTTTATATTAGCTGCCAGCTCTTAGGTAGGGGGAGAAAAACATCTTCCTGGCTTTATTTGTCAGCCCCTTCATGAGGCCGTCTCACATGACCCTTGCATTAATTAGGTGCCACAACATGGAAAGAGACATAATGAGTGTGTGTTTGCGTCCCACAAATCAAAAGACTCTGTAAGAATGGAAAGGTTGTGATTTTGTTGGAACTCCATCTCTTTTGGTGAATCATCATCAAGGCAAAAGGGCAGTATTGTTTGCTTCTACAGATATGAATGCAGCTCCCTTTAGCAGCCACTCCGTACGTTATAGGGGTTCCCTAGACTCCCACACGTTCCAGGTCCTCAAGTCGAGCTTTAAAGTAACATAGCAGAACTTTATGTGAAGCAGTGGGACAGGAGAAGCGTTGTTGCACATTTTAAGAGCATGGGGCCCCTATGGATGACTCAGAGACAGTAAATTCACGTTTTACTATGAAGAGAGCAACTTCCATTGTTCCAGGTTTTCCTGCTTATTTCTATAATAGAACTGTTTTTTTAAATTGTCAAAAGCAGGTTTTGGTTTATCAGAGGTTATGTTAGGTTAGGTACAAGTTATGATGTATTCAAATATTGTTTTAAATCCAAAACACTTAACTAATTATATCTCATTCTAAGGCTATCTGCACTGTGAGTTTCTCTTTTCAAATCTCTAAAGTGACAAAAAATGTATTCTTCATTATCTTCCAGACCTGAATTACAGCTCCTGTGAATGTTCATGATTTTAAATGGTTTCACACAGCGAGAGAACAAATCAATGGGATTTACCTGTCTATATAAAGGCTGAATGAAAAAATATCTGTGCAGTAAGAGGAAAGACCTTCAGAGTTTAAATCTCTAATGAGATTCTCACATACGCAGTCTGCACACATGCAGACCTGCACACATGCAGACCTGCACACATGCAGTCCTGCACACATGCAGTCCTGCACACATGCAGACCTGCACACATGCAGTCCTGCACACATGCAGACCTGCACACATGCAGACCTGCAAAGATGTAATGAGCTTTGATTTGTGAGAAGAGCAGGAGAACACCCTGAACAGGTCACCCGTCCTTCACAACACCAACAAACAAACAAGTACACAACCATGCTCACATACAAATCAGGATCCACGATTCCTCATCATGCATGACTTTGCACCACTGTTTCTGAACAAGGGGAACCTGCTCGAAGCTCATTGAGCCCAACACCTTCTAATCTGATCCCATCCAATCTGTTCCAGTGAGGACTCTTCAGTCTGCCACCTCGCTGATTGCTTATTTTATTTTCTCAAGTTGGACTTCTTGATTTTCTTTTTCTTCTAAGGCAATACTTTTGCAAAAACTTGAGTCAGATTTATGTTTATCTTTTAGAACTCACCCTTTGTTAAATTGATGTCCTTTTATCTATTCCTGACAATCTGGATCAACTTTTTATTAAAAATACAGTTCTCTTTTAGAGTCAGGGATATTTCCTTTTGTTTGACTCACCCAGTCAAGTTATATACCCTTTTAGGATCCTTTTTACTGTAAATAACTTTACTTAATAATTTAAATACTACTTTCAATTTATAACCTTATATTGTGAACTGACAGTACATTACATATTTAATATGTTTTATTTTTAATGTTTTATATGGCTGCTGTGACTCAAGACAGTTCAGTGGGTCCAATGAGATTTCTTTGTTTTTAAGGACTGTCATTATACAGGATAACCTTTTGGATCAGCATGCTCAAAGTTGGAGTTGTCCCATCAAAAATAAATAAATTAATTATATA
>NC_056505.1:35560012-35560488 GCF_014905685.2 Nematolebias whitei
AAGATATGAATCAGGTTATCTGTTTTGTTGAAATTTTAAGACTGAATTGGTGATGGAAAATAGTACATACCAAGGATTCTCTCTACCTTAATTTTTTTCTGATTTGTGTGATACCTGACTATTTTAATTTTTGGTCTCACCAAAGGTAAAATAAGCAGCAATGAACAGAGGTGACCCAATACCAGCCTCAAGTACTTGTGCTTGTACTCGTAAAAAGATCCCAATACTGAAACCTCTTTTATGCTTGGTGACATCAATTTCTTTTTTAATTGACAAGTAACCGAGGATAAAAATTTAAATAAATAATCATAGTTTGGAGATATTTTAAGATAAGCACAGATGATGTTAAGACAGCAGACTGTTGTGCTCTTAATAAAAAAATGTGTTTCTAAAATAATTACCGGTATGTAACGTTTAAATACTAACTGATTAACTACTTGCATCAGAACTCAGTATCGACAAGTACCTTAACTGAA
>NC_056505.1:35560888-35573224 GCF_014905685.2 Nematolebias whitei
AGTATTGAGACGCCTCTGCTAAGCCTAGTAAAATCTGATGTCCATGTAGAAAGTGTCTCTCAACTCTTGACTGTAAAAAGATTATTAATAGATAATGTATTAACAAAAATACAGATAATAGTTATTCTAATAACTGAATTAGGTAGCACATACATTAAACATTTGCCAAAGGTTTCATGGCAATATCTAAATAATATACCTGAAGAAATAATGACTGAATGATTTTTGTAACAAGGTACAACTTTTCACATTGTTTGATGTACATTAAAGGACATTAATTTAGGATTTTTCTAGAACCTTGGATTTTAAAATTACCCAATTTGTTTAAATTAGGATGCATGATTTTGTTATTGCTTAAAACAAATCATCAGGCTTGCATAATCATCAGGCATGCATCAGGACATCAGGCTTTTTATTTATTTATTTTTTAATAAACCTCATGAACATTCTATTAGGACTGTCACAAGTTTGTGCAGTCATCATTTCTTGGATCTGAAGCTGAATGTTTTGGGAACCGCTGCTGTACACAGCAGAAGGAAACATGGCCATCTTGACTAAGCAAAATCCATTACGTACACAACACTTTCCTAATATTTTTATTTAAATGTGTCCATAAAAACTGATTCACTTCTAGAGGTAGACCTCCTTACAATAATTGCTCAGCACACTATTTTTACTCTTGAACAAATTAAGCAAAGCAGCTCATGAATGAGCCACAAAGTCTTTCTCACAAAAAACAGAACAAGTGCCGTATATTTTGCCCTATAAGTCAGGTTTTGTTTTGTTTTTGCATAATTTGCATGCCCTGCAACTTAAACACCAAAGCGACATATTTATGAATTTTTTCCCACATTTATAAACCAATTTTTGGCTGAGATATGACCGTTTTCATTCATTCTGACTGAAAATATTGAACACTAACATTTTCAGCCACTACATGCCACTCGAGTTGTATGGCATGCCGTTGTGTCATGTAATAGGTAAAAGTGGCTATTAATAACACAGTCGGCTTGCCACAGATACCACCTTCATCCAGCTCGCCTGGAGTAAACATCAAATCAGCTTCATTTCACTGCACCGTCCCGGTGAAATGCAGCTGATTTGACCATTAAAGTGAATTTATTAAGTAAAAGTGTCACGTTTTCTGCCATTCTGGCCATAATTCCTGTTCATGTTTATTATTCTCATCTCCTGTCAAACTGCACCTCTGCCTGCTCACTTAACCACACCCACTCTGCTGAGTCACTGCAACCAGCCCTCATGCAGCTCACCTGTTTTTCCCTTTACTTAAACCCCACAGTCACTCTACTCAGTGCCAGATTATTGAAAACCGCAGTGATTAAATGTCCAGCATTCATGCCATAGTCTCGTTTGGCTTCCTGGTTTTGACCACGCCTGCTCCATGGATTCCTCGCCTTGCTCTCTGTCTGTTTTGGATTATCTGCTCTGCTTATGGAAATGACCTCGGCTTCCTCTATAACGACCACAACTTTTGGATCTCGTATCAAGTTTGTCTTCGGATCTCTGACCACCCGTGTATCAACCTGGTCTGTTTCTCTGAACCTGCCATTTGGATTTCCCTCCTTGCTGCTCACTGCTCCGCTCTGTCTCAAAGCTGGCTCATCTTCACCACCGGTGACGTCACCAGAACCAACTCTTTCAAGGAACCACTCCCTCATTTGTCTGTGAAGGTTGGTGAACGTCTTCAGAACAATCTGAAAATTACAACAGAACTCCTGCTCATTAACTCTATCTCTTCAGATTGTGCCAGCCCAAGGACTAAGACCTCCACCAGAAGCAGTTTATTAATCTTTTAAACCTTCCTGCTGTCTGATCTGGTTCGAATCCCTAAACCCGGTTCATGTCAAAGTTCAACTGAGCCACACCTTTTTACTAAAATGTTGAGCAAACAATTGTTTTTAGGTGCTTATCTTGTTTAAATTTTAAAGAAATGTGCAGCTTTCTGCACGCTCCTGGAGCACCGAGGCAGCGAATACTTTTGAAATGCAGCTGATTTGACCGTAAAAGTTCATTTATTAAAGAAGAGTTAGACTGAGACACACCTTTTACTATAATTTTGAGCAAACAAATTAAGTGTTAATCTTGTTAAATTCTTGTTAAAGTCCTCCATGCATGCTCCTGTGGCCACCATTTGGCAGCCCATCAGTTTTTGACACCAGCAACCCACATTTTCGGGTTGTCAGCGTTGACGTGTAACAAACGCGACGCTTCAGCGGTGACACATAATAGATGCGGCGTATACGGCGAAGCGACGTATTTATGGATTTGTCTACTTTGACATATTTGGACTGATGCGACTTATAGGGCGGTGTGATGTTTACGGAGGAAAATATGATATTTTGTCACTTTCAAAACTTTCTTCTCTGCAGCAGCTTCCTATTCAAATTTCTGCTCTCGAGAAAGAAGCTTCATAAAAATGTAACCTCAAAGTCGTTGCATATAAATGTTCAAACATGTGGCATTTGATTAAAAACTATGTTGTGTATTATTAAATTCTAATTTTTAAGAATAAACTTTGACATACCCATACCCTAAAGGTTTTATACAGCATTCAAGCTGAGATAAAACTGGGGCTGCTGTAGCTCGATGGTCAGTGCTGTGATCATGTAATCCTGAGGTTGTGGGTCTGAGTCCAGGTCGTGTCAGGAAGGGCATCCGGTGTAAAACAATTGCCATATTTATGTGAGACTGCCCACTGTGAGGCAGCATGGTGGCTCAGTTGGTAGAGCCATTGCCTCTCAGTGAGAAGGTTACCAGATCAAATCCCGGCGGGAGACCTTTCTGGGTGGAGTTTGCATGTTCTCTCTGTGCATGCGTGGGTTTTCTTCGGGTACTCGGATTTCCTCCCACAGACCAAAAACATGCATGTTAGACTGATAACTCTAAATTGTCCTTAAGTGTGAGTGAGAGAGTGAATGATTGTCTCTGTGTCCCTGTGATGGGCTGGAGACCTGTCCAGGTTGTCCCCCACCTCTCACACAGTGACCCCCGCAGTCCAGAAAGGAAGAAGCTGCTAAAGATGATGGATGGATGCTCACTGTGGGAAGCAGCTGAAAGAAACTTACTTTTACTGTAGATTTGAAACCAGGACAAAGTGCATGGATGGGGGAGTTGTAAGCAAACAGTCATTGGCTCTGACAGTGTTGTCCAAGGAACGGTCACCTCACGTTTGACCTCAACTCTGACATAGGTGAAATGGCAGCTGGCCAACCTGTTCCTCAACAACATTGCTTTTAGCAACGCTGGAAAAAATTTTTTATGCATTTTGCAGCATAAACAGCAGAGCAGACGTCAGACTATACACTCCTGAGGACTGGGTCGTCACATATTTCAGTTTTTATAAAGGTTTGGTTGCCCTGCGTCTCACCTCTGACCTTCACTGTTTACACGGGAGCAATGAATTCACCAGAATCAAGCGAAGAGGCAATAATGAGATCGCCAAAACAGCTGCTCCCCATTCTACCGCTGATGGAAAGGATCTCAAAAATAAATGCCAGCAACCAAACAGACTTCCAGTGTCGCAAACAGTGATTTATAGTTGAAAACGCTCAGAGGAAGAAAAAAAAACAGGATGCCTGCCATGTAAACACACCAACAATAAAGATAATGAAACTGTACCACTTTCCAAAGATGATGCAGGGAGACTGACTACAGAGAATCTCTCTCCACATGCTGAACAACTTTACAAGAAAATTGTGCTCTCTAATCAATTTCTTTCAGCAGTTTTTCTGTGAGGCAATTATTTCCAAAAGCAGACAAATTTGTAAGTACCCCTGGGGTGCTTTATTCCCACTTTGGAGCAGGAAGCCATTTGATAATGTGCCAACTTCATTTCACACTTTCAAGCTCCAACAAAAACTCAACTTGTAACAAAGCCACAGATTGTCACCTGGAAAGGTTGCGAGACACCGTTAGAAAATGAGTTTTCAATTACAAAAGAGAGAGAGAGAACCAGGAACCTACAAATATCACTGAGATATTGGCTAAGCTGACCAAACATGGCACCGATGCTTACAAAAGAACAAGGTGCAGAACAAGTAGAAGGAAAAAATATCATCTCCTTGCTGAGTCACTCTCAACTCCAATCCTTTTAAATATTATCCTCCAAAAACTATTGGCTGCAGCACATTCCCATTCAAACAGGGTCAACATCTCTCAAGGGCTAATAGAGTAACGTGCGGGGGTGATTCTGGTAATAACTCCAGTATCAAGTAGACATTGGGCTTTAGGATGAGGCCAATCATAAGTCTTAGGCCTCAGAACATCTGGGTGACATTACGCTGTGACAGTTTCCACAGTGGGGATTTATGCAACATGTCGAGGATCACTCGTGTAAAAAGATTTGTGTGCTCGTTTCATCTCGACAAAATAAAAGCCAAGATGTAATTTATCTAAATGTGCACAAAGTCTGGGGTAATTTTTATACAGTTCCCTAACTTTATTAACACAATGTTTACAGCAATACTTTTAAAGTGAGTTTTTCCACAAATATTTGTTTGGCTTTGAATGTATAGTAATAACATGTGCACAAATATGTGCAAATAAGATGTGTTAAGTACTGGCTCTTATTGCTAAATACACAAAACACATGCACCAATCCATCAACTAACCAACCAAGCATCCATCCATTAAATCCCACCAAAGAACTCATTTTTTACACTGGCTTTTAATTCAAGTTTGAGTTTGATCAGAACCTCTTAGGTGTGCTATTGTTTTAGTTTGTTCTTAGCCTTCTTTATTATACTTGTGGTTTTTAATGTTTGATCTTTTATTTATTTTATTGCTAGATTTTTTTGAGAACATGTTTGAGATCTTTGTTTTCTTGCATCATCTGTTCTGCCATCCCCAGTGTTTCTCCCCTCATGCCGTCAGCTCCTGCTTCACCTGCTCCCCAGCCGAATCACCCCTGGTGTTCATCACTGCGTCTCGTTGGTGTCCCTTTAAGTTCAGTGTCTGTGTTTCCTCCTTGTCCATGTCTTGTGCTCCTCACAGCCGTGCTGAGCTCAACATGTCTGTCTGCACTTGGGTTCAAATACGCAGAACATGATAGATTTACTGTTTGTAAAGCACTTTGGTCATCATCGTTTTTAAATGTGCTTTATAAATAAAAGTGACATCTATACATACATACGTACAAAAATGTATTTTTCGCTGTTTATTAGAGACAGGTCGTGGTGGTGGCAGCTTAAGCAGAGATCCCAAACCTCACTCTATCATGGTGCGTAGGGACTCCAAGGCGTTCAGCCTGCTGTGAGATTTAATCTCTTCAGTGAGTCCTGGGTCTGTTCCAAGGTCTCCTCTCAAATGGACAAGTCTGAAAGCACCCCAAGGTATCTTTACAAGATGTCCCAACCACCTCTGACTGACAGAGACTGGCTTAGTTCTCTCATCATTGGTTGTTACTGTGTCTACATCACTGCAGAGGCCATCCCAGTCCACCCATCCATCTCCAGCTCCATTCTACCTTCTCTCAAGAACAAGGTACTTGAACTCCTTTTCTTGGGCCAGTGGCTCAATCCCAACATGGACTTGGTAATCCACACTTCTCCAGCTGAGAAACATGACCTCAGTCACAAGCCTTATGTCATTAATTTTGACAAGGACTAAACACATTCAAGCAACTAAAACATAACGGGGTTAGTCCTGCTGAAACGTGTCAACAGAAAAATTGGGAGTTTTTCTAATGTTCTGCAGTAAATTGTGCTTCAGTGGGCTGATCTGTGCTCCTCTGTTTACACTGCTGAGGGCAGCTTCACTGATTATAATTAAGCAGCTCTTATCCCTGGACATAATCGAGGCACAGCAGAATGTAGAGGGTGGGACTAATCCTTCTGTGGCACACAGACCCATAGTCTGCGAGCGGAGCCGAGAGGTATGGAGCAGCGTATGGGCATGGTTGCATCTCAGTCTAGAACAAACTGATGAACACCTATTACAACTCTCTCAGCAGGAACATTCAGTATGGATTTGTGTTTGTGTGTGTGTGAACATCCAGTGGTGAAGGAGGAACAGATCTGGGGAAAATTCAGAAGAGGAATTCAATCAGAGTGGTTTGTTCATACACAGAGAGTGCACAAGAAAAGAGGAGTGGATTATCAGTGAGTCTGCATGTTACAAAGCTTAGGCTGGTAGATATTCTAATAACAACGCTGACAGAGGTCCCAACAACTGGGCAGGAGGGGATGATGCTGAGAAAATCTGATTTAAAACCAATTTTAATGCAGGCATCATAATGTGTTTGGTGGAGGGGAGCTGGCTGCACTGACCCTGCACTTTAAGGACACAACAACACACAGACACATAATCCTACTGAGAGAACGATGTAAAATAATAGCAACTATACCAGTACTGTCACCAGTGTTGACAAAGATGTGTTGGGGTTAACAAGAAGAACAGAAATTATTAATAGACGGTTTGACCAAGTACACTCATATAAGGGATTTTTAGAAAATTATTAAATATCAAGGTCAAGATTCTTTATTGTCATTTACATCCCATGTGGTACATGAGGTGGAACAAAACTGTGTACACAGGGTCCCAGTGACATCCAACAAAAGTATTAAATTGTAAAATAAAAACTGTAATAAGATCTAAGATATGAACTAAGAATACACTAAACACTAACAGTAAAAAACAATATGCCGAACAACAGCAGCACGAACATGAGTCTGTGTGAGCAGATGAGGACGAATGGACACAGCAGCATGAAATCAATCAGCAGCATGAGATCAGCAGCATGGATTGTCAGCAAGTGGCATTACAGTGATTTTTTTATCCCACAGTGATTGTTCTGGTTAGAGATTCATGAGTCTAACAGCTTCAGGGTAGAAGCTGTTCCTCAGCCTATGGTTCTACTCTGAATACTCTTTAGCCTTCTGCCTGAGGGGAGCGGGGCAAAAAGTGTGTGTGCCGGGTGAGTGAGGTCCTTCATGATGCAGGTGGCCCTCTTCCTGCATCTGGAGGTGTAGATGTCTGTGATGGTGGGGAGACTGACTCCAACAGACTTCTGTGCAGCCTTCACCACTCTCTGCAAAACTTTTCTTTCTGCAGCTGTGCAGCCTCCATGTCACACGTTGATGCTGGAGCACAGGATGCTCTCCACTGCACACTTGTAGAAGGAGGTGAGGACTGAGCTTCCCAGATCAGCTCGTCTCAGCCGCCTGAGGAAGTAGAGTCTCTGATGAACTTTCTTGATCAGGCTGGTGGTGTTGTTGCTCCAGCTGAGGTTGTCATTCATGTGTACACCCAAGTACTTGTAGCTGGAGACCACTTCCACCGCAGATCCTCCCATGTTCAATATCTTGCAACATGGGTGACATGGCAGATTTTATAACTGTCACCTCACAGCAAGAGGGTCACAGGATTGCCTCCTGGCCTGGGGCCTTTCTGAATGGAGTTTGCACATTCTCCCCATGTGGGTTTTCTCTGGGTGCTCCAGAGATCTCCCACAGACCAAAAAGATGCATGCTAGAATAACTGGTAAGTCCAAATTGTCCCGAGGTGTGAGTGAGCGCAGGAATGGTTGACCTGTCCAGGGTGTCCTCTGTCTCTCGCACAGTGACTGCTGGAGACAGGCGCCAGCTCACCGTGACCCACAAAGAAGAGGGTAAAGAAAACGGATGTGTAGATGAATCTACAGTTCATGACTTGTGAATAGAAATCAGTTTAGTGCTGTACAAGATAAGGAGGTAATAAAACTCATCTATTCAAATGAATCACCTAAATGTAATCTAAAAAATACAATCATCACTAGTTAAAATAGATCTGTTATTAACAATTGCATGCCATATTTAGAAGAAAACAAGACATTTTTCTTTCAGTAAGAGCTTGTTACTGGTATCCAACACGGACAAACCTGCTCTGCACATGCTTCATTGCTTCTTTAAGTTTCGGACATTAAAAAGGCCAGTTGTCATGATTGGTTATGAGGTGTTTGGTTTCACTGTATTCACTTGTTTTGGCTTTCTATTTCACTCCTTTGGCATAAAATAAATCAAATTAAAGGCTTGACCTTCTTTAAAGGAATGCATATCACCAGAATTTTAAACTAAGATCATCTTATTTTGATGAGAAGGTACGGTGTTATAGCTTGTTTTTCCAAACCATGTCAATGACATTGTGCACAGTCTCATGCAATGCTGTGAAATCTCATGTCAGATCAGAGTACGTGTTGCTTAACTACCACCTTAACTTTTAGCTGAGTATTAGACATTTTTATGGTGTTACGTATAGCTGTGCATGTGTTTGTGAAATTCGATTAGCTGTAGCAGCCACCTTAACTTTCAGTGACTCGTTCACTTATTAAGTTGTAGATGAACATTCGATTAGTATTTTCAGAGTTTTAAATTTGCCCAATGATTCACAAGATCATTTGCTAACAGACAAACAGAGTGGACACCAACAATTAATACCAAAGTTTTTACCAAAAATGCTGCCAGGTTCAGAGTACGTGTAGTAAATGACTCCCAGCTACTGTCACACTAAAGTTTAGCTCCATATCTGTCAAATAGGCTGAATTAGAGCCTTTTTGTGTTTCCAAGGATCAGTTGGCTGCGGTGGCCATCTTGAGATGACGTGACTCCAGAAGTAAATCACTTGTAAATGTACATCCAGTGATTATTTTCTGAGTGTCAATTAAACCTGTCCAGTGGTTCATCAGATATTTTGCTAACACAACAGAGCTGACTGCAGTAGTTATTGTAAAGTTTTAAAAGCAGATGTTGTGCAATCAGTTAGAGCTTGGACTATAAGTCGGGGATGACTCTCAGCTACAACCACACCAAACATTAACTCAGTAACAGTAAAACTGACTGAGCCATTTTTTTAGTTTTCTAAAATCACT
Organism: Nematolebias whitei; assembly: GCF_014905685.2. Taxonomy (NCBI): domain Eukaryota; kingdom Metazoa; phylum Chordata; class Actinopteri; order Cyprinodontiformes; family Rivulidae; genus Nematolebias; species Nematolebias whitei. Next base: position 35,569,752 of record NC_056505.1, read on the forward strand.
CAGCCGTGGCGGCCATCTTGAAAGGGGGATGGCACCAAAAGTGAATCAACTGTAAATGTACATCTAATAAAGACTTTGAGAGTTTTATTCAGACCTGTCTGTTGGTTCATGAGATTTTTGCTAAAACAACAAACACACATGAGCAAAAAGATTATCGCCCTTTCGCCCTCAGCAAAACAGAACCTGACTCCAAACACCAATCTGCATTCGCACCGTGCTGTGTGCAGACAAAGACATGAGTTATGGTCTTTGCAGGATGAGCAATGCAGAGCAGGTGCCAAGTGAACAGGACAGAGTCAGGATGAGGTGGCCGGGGGACGGGGGAGTGGGAAGGCCAGGGAGGTTGGAGGTGAATGTTAATCGCTTACAGAGCAGGAGGCTGAGCGCCGCAGGTGTTTGTTCCACAAAGAACTATTCACACAGAACCGGGCCTGGCTTTTCCCCTCACCACTCGCTATCATGCATTGCTTAAGTCAGAAAAAAGATAAAGAAGCAAAAGAAGCGAAAGAACGATACAAAGCTCATGCACAATGCAGCAAACCTTCAGTCTGTTTAATTACATCTCAGTGCAAGTTAGTCCAAACGTACTCCATACATTTTTAAAACATCGAAGTGCATCAGGCACTGAAGGACGAGAAGCTTATGTCTCCACAAACACAATATAATCAACAGAACGGTGCAGCTGCTCTGTCATAACCATCCGGTAATAAAATGCTACAAAGACCATAAAACTGCACAGATGAGTGTAAAGCTCTATAAATTAACATAACATTTCCTTTGACTGCAAAACATTCATGGGTTGAGATGATTGCATCTGAAAGCATTATTGTAGGCCCACACACCCAGGTGTTCCTCAGCACATCTTCTTTTAATGACCACGTGTGTGCAGGACAGTCACAGCTTTCTTTATGACACTTTTTATTTTCAGCATCACTCCATCCAAACAAAAAGCATGGATCTAATGAACAAAATGAGCTCCACTGAACCAGTGGAGGCACACTGGTTCATGGCATGACCCTGTCTGTGTGCACTGAATCACATATTACACAAGAGGAGTCGCTGTCCAATAAAAATAATCAAACGCAGAGTTTAAAATACAATTTCCCTGACAAATGATCCCTCAAAAAAATGCTTCAAACTTAAATTCATCTTGAGTTCGTTTACAATTCCATTAAAGGGTGAAACAATCACCACAGTGAACGGACTTGGAGCGTTCAGATCTTACCTGACTGTGCATGGAGGCACCTTCAAGCTCTTTTCCAATAAATCCTGTGAGTCATGAGAGTAAAATAATGCATGCAGATTTTACATCATTGCTCCATTTTTTGTGTTTTTTTGTTTTGTTTGATAAGCTTAGCTTTTTGTTTTCATGGTTTAGTTGTTTGCAAAAGCCGAAGCAGTGAGCAGGGACACTGGTGGATGTCTCAGATACTCTCCAGCAGTCAGACTTTGATGTAAAACAATAGTTTTGTAATGTTTTGTTCTGAGTTTTGTGTTTCATTTTAGTTTCACCATGTTTTTGGACCTTGCGTTGAGCTGTTCTCCCTCATCTGAACTTTAACAATCTGGAGACTTCTTCCCTCAGTATTTATTCTCCTGGTTTCACTGACACATTCACCCTGGGATGTGTCTTCCTTCCTCTGTTTAGTTCAATAATCTGGATGTTTTCACCACTGTCTCCTGCAGCTTATCACCCCTTGGTCCTATTCACTGTAGTTCTCATTAAATACTAAACTTTAGCCATAACTCACATAAACAGGGAAGATTCATTATTATATACATGTAGGTTTTTGATCTTATACCAAAATCCACTTTGGGTAATTTGATCACAAACAGCTCTGATGAAAATTCATTTAGGACTCTTGAAGAGACAGCATATCGCCATAAGAAAAGGGATGATTACTGTATTTTCTTGATACAATTCCCTGGAGGTTCCTGCTTTAAAATATTTTACTGCAACAGGGAACAACTAGGCCTGTCGCAATAATCAATAAATCATTTAATCGCATGATCATTTAAAATTATCAACCTCATTTTCATTTATCGGCTTTATCGTTTCTTCGTGTCTCTTTCTACTGATGATAAAAGGCTCAACTCTGGTGTTCTGCACTGACCCCTCCCTTTCTCTTTAAACTCTGTTTTCACGATCCAAAACTTGGGTTTAAGGATCGTTAAAAGCAGCTAAGCTGAGAAGCTAAGCTACAAGCTAAGCTAACAGGCCAACCTCGGGGAGAAAAAAACTCAGTCTTGTCAAAGCTCCAAAATTCATGGTTGAAACCCGTGCTTCCGTCTAAAAAGTTGTTTTTCTCTGCAAAAAGAAGCTGAGAACTTGTTTACTGATTTTTTTATTAAAAGCTTTGTGTGACAAATGTTATGCTAAAGTGCTCTAACCACACCAAGTGTCCGCCATTTTTAGAACCAAAGAGACAGCCCATGTCACGTCAAGAGGCCTCCCTCCCATTTTTCTTAAAGTGACACGCTGCTTGCTCCCTCACTATCCACCCTTCGGTTCAAACTGTCTTATACTGCCATCCAGTGGTCGAAAAAAGGTACTACACACAAAAATTGACCAACATTTCTTCTTGAATTTGACAATAATTACCAATTGTTGTCAAATTTCAAACAATATCGTTTATCGCAATAATTTCTGAGACAATTAATCGCCCAGCAAAATTTGTTATCGTGACAGGTCTAATAACAACATTTTTTTAAATGGGCTGTACTTATATAGCAACTTTCTATCTTATCAAGATATTCAGAGCTCTTTACAACACAATCTATGCCCTCATTTATCTTCACACACATTCATACAACACTCTACTACACCTCTACAAAGCTAAAAACAACAACAACAACAAACAAATCATTGTAATCAGTGCTCTATCACATTTGTACACCGACGGGACACACATCAGAGACAATGAGGGATTCAATGTCTTGCCCAGGGACACTTCCACATGTGACTGCTGGTGGAATCAAACCCCCAACTCTCCCATTTGAGGACAACCTCAGACGACACTCAGCCACAGCTGCCACTGTATTAAAAATGGTTCATAAATGGTGACATCTACTTATCTTGTGTTCTTTTAACATGCGTTGTCAACGCAAGAACAGAAAAAGAAGCACAGAAATACTGTCTCCGAAAAATACAAGACATTTTTATTCCAGCATCAAAACAGATTCAGATTCAGATATTCTTTGTTGTCGTTCGCACCCCATGTGGTACATGTGGTGGAGTGAAATTATGTACACGGGGTCCCAGTTACATACAACAATAAAATGTATAAGAAAAACAGTAATAAGATCTAAACAGGGATGCCAGTTAAAGGAGGGTAATAGCTGCTACTGCATGAATCAACTTTTTAAAATTAATTTTTCCACATTCACTATTTCTTCATGTACATAAACATTTGTGAGATGCATGCATGTATGTACTGTATGTACTGTATGCATATGTATGTATGTATGCATGT
>NC_056505.1:35573234-35594380 GCF_014905685.2 Nematolebias whitei
ATGTACTGTATGTACTGTATGCATATGTATGTATGTATGCATGTATGTACTATATGTACTGTATGCATATGTATGTATGTATGTACTGTATGTGTATGGATGGATATTATTTTGGTATCAGATTGTTTTACTAAAAACCCACCCTAAATAAAGAGTTAAAAAGACAACAATTGTGTTTTCAACATTAGTATTCATCTTTCGTCGTGTTGTTTACCTCAGGTTACTGAGCATTTCTCAATTTTCAGCACAGTCATAGAGATTCAGATCATGTCTGCTCTGCAAATATTTTGTGTTCAAAATGGTCTACTTCCTGACTGCAAATGAGCCCAAAATATATTTGTCAAACTGTAAATGTTTCAAGATAGATCATGTTGCTGTAAGTAGTCAGTCAATTACAAAATACACTGATACATAGAATGTACTGCATTTACATCCACGAAATCATCAAGAAACAATTAACTGACAGGAGTAAAGAAAAAAAATGGAAATAATGCTAACAAAAAACATTTTAAATCAATTAAGTTTAAAGCAAAAACAAATGAGGAACTCTGATGTAAACACTGCTACAATATTAATCTTCTGTTTGACAATGACTCAGAAGCATAAATGACCTGAACTCACTCGTTTGCACGTCTTTAAAGAAACACTCAAAATTCTGATCGATTGATTTTGACAAAATGTGCATCCTCCATGATCTGGAAGGGGAAAAGTGGAAAAAGAAAATGGGAAATGTTCATCTACTCTTAAAAGATCAGAAGTTGGCTGTAAACAAAATACTTCACCTCATGTCTTTAGAATTTCTTTGCTGCGGCAAGGTTTATATTTTTTACTCTTCTTCACGCCACTTAGTCCACCATCATTCATACAACATAACATCTGGCAGCTGTGCATTTATCAGAGTCAAATGCTAATTGTCTTAGTTTTTACCAAGTCAAAATATAGAAACAGACAGACATGAATAGGACTCTTCTTGTTCAGTCCCAGAGCAGTGCATGGTGTATTTTCAAATGCAAACTGATTGCACATGCTCCCAGTTAATTGTCTTGCCACATCCTGAGGCCATTAGAAGGAAGCAGGGTGTGAAAAAGCTGACCAGGACCAATCAGGGTTTACTGACAACTTCTGAGGTCTCGAAAAAATAGCTGTTTTTAAAGGTTTTGTGCTCATTGGACCGTTTACTCCCATGGGGGAGGCATGAATACTACAGCATCGTTAAGCAAAACAACTCCATCAATCAGGCCGCATGAAAGCAGCCCCTTCTCCAAATAAGGTAATTACAGGAGGGAAACCGGAAGTCTCTCCATGGCAACTCACTCACTAACAGAAGAGACGAAAACAACGGACGAGTAGTGATGATTGACAGCTCCGTGCGGCTCGCGCTCGATCCATTACCAAAGACAACAACAAACAACCTGTTATGAACGTGTTTAGTGCCGTAAAACATTCATATATGCGCCTTTTTTTTTATATAAAAGTGTTGTAAATAAAACCGGTCTACGCGTCATAATAATTGATTCTCTCAATTATTTCCCCTGAAAGCTTTTCCGGAGCTGTTTTTATAGCATCGATTTATTTATTTTGTCATATCCACCTAGCACAAGCTAAAACTTGGCACTTGAATCGCCCTAAAATAATTGCGTGTTTGAACTACCTCAGTATCTTCTGGTCATCGTGGCGGTCCCGGTGACGAGCAGTTCTCCAATACCTTTATTTTGGATGCAACTTGGCTGCTGCAGGGTCAGTCTGCTGCTCGTTACAACCCTAAGATCTTCCAATTCTACTGCCAGTTTCGAGTTACTCTTCGGTCGAGTGCCGCATGCGACAACTGAACTAATTTGTAGCTGTTTTGAAAGTTGTGTTAAAAGGAGTGTTGTTGGTCTCGAGCAGCGCCGTCGTGTTGAACGCGGAGCAGCCTGATCCTCTCATCAACTAAAGTGCTGGATGCTGTCGGTCACGGCAAGTGTCTCCGCCCCATCACCACTTACATTCACAGCATTTTTACTGACAATTTCGTTTAATACACGTTTATTATTCTTGTCACTGTAAAATACTTATATTAGCAAAATCTGTGATTTTTTTTTTTTTTTTTTTAAGGAAATTGTTATTTGAATTTAACAAAACACAGAGTATGCTAATGGTTTTCCTCGGTGATAGTTAGCATTAGCTCATTGTTTGTTTTAGCTTTTTTTTTTTTAATATCCGCGTCATTTTATTATATGTTTGAGTTATTTTTCACAATTTATTCATAACAATATGCTTTTAGTTTGAAAAACGGAAGTTTTAGCGTGGCAGCCAATCGCATCAAACCTTTTAGCCCTGTTGATCGGGCGCTCGTTTTAGTGTTTAACGTGCCTGTGCGGGCGGGGTTAATGGAAATCTAAAGAAAAATCGTAGGCTTGTTGAGTAGACGGCACGGTCAAAGCAACAAATCGAAGTGACCCTGCGTAAGCGCTTCTTTAGTTGTCAACAACGAGGAGAAATGGCCGGTGAGTGCTACTAATAGGCTACACTTTTAAATAGTGTACAAAACAACCGGAAAACAAACAACCAAAAAATACTGTGTATGTTTCTCTCTCGATAGTAGCTAGCTAAACTTCGTTGTTTTTTTCCTTTCTCTTTTTGTCACTTGTAAGTATGCTATCGCAACTGTTAGCTAGCATTCATTCAGGGTGAGTTGGGAAAACAGATTTGTTGTTCGTGTTACTAGCACATAATCGACAGGTTATTCTGAGAGTAGTTGATCAGCTTTAGTAGTGTAACTCCAGAAAATAGTAGAATTTCAATAGATGCCTTTCATTAGTTCTGGTATTAGCACATCATCATGACGTTGTATATTTTGATTAAATGTAGTCAGGTTCCAGTGTTTCTCAGTTACGATTTGGGTGTAGAGCCTGCGATGATATGTGTTTAAATAATTCAGATCATCAGTCATGTTTTTAGGCTAAGGCCAATCCAATAATTTTTACAGGTGTATCTAAAATAATTAGAATATTGTGAAGTTATTTTTTGTCAATCGTTTCAGAAAATGAAACTCCTATATTATACAGTTTCATTACACATAGAGTGAAATATTTCAAGCCTCTAATTCTTATTTTGATGATTATAACTTACAAATAATGAAAAAACTAAATTCAGTGTCTCAGAAAACGAGAGTATTGTAAAGAGGTTCAGTGTTGTAAACTCCTGGTGTCACCCTAATCAGCTGATTCACTCCAAGGCATGAGCTACAAATGTCCCATCCCTTAAGTCCAGCCACTCCTGAACCAGAGACAACGTCAGAAGCGTCTTACCTGCTGAGGATACAAAGAACTGGACTGTTGTTCAGAGGTCCAATGTCCTCTTTTCAGATGAAAGTAAAGTTTGCACATCATTTATAAATCAAGGTCCCAGAGCCTGGAGGAAGAGTGGAGAGGTCCAGAATCCACGTTGTTCAAGTCCATTCATTCATTCATTCATTTATTTCTAAAGCGCTTTACACAACCACAGTGATGGTGACCAAAGTGCTTAACAACAACAGTAGTTAAAATGACAGCAAGTTAAAAGCAAGAAAAAAACACAATAAAATAACAAAAAGAAAACCAGAACTGTCAACACATATTTAAGTACTAAAAGCCTGTTGGAATAAAAAAAAGTCTTAAGCTTTGATTTAAAAGGGCCAAGTTCAGTAATCTGATGTAGTTCAAGTGGGAGCTTATTCCAGAGTCGAGGTGCGGCTGCAGAAAAGGCTCGGTCACCCCAGCGCTTATATTTTGTCCTAGGAACAGAGAGCAGGAGCTGTCTGACCTCAGAGACTTGGAGCAGGTGGGGAAACTTAACTTTGTTATATAAGGAGGAGCGAGGCCATTCAGAGCTTTAAAAACAAATAATAAAAGTTTTAAATCTATTCTAAAATGGACAGGAAGCCAATGTAGTGAGAGTAAAACAAGTGTGATGTGGTCCTGTCTAGGAGTGTTGGTTAAAAGGGAGCTGCTGCATTTTGAACAAGCTGGAGGCGACTCAGTGATGGCTGAGATACACCAACATACAGAGTGTTACAATAATCGAGCCTAGAACTGATAAAAGCATGAACAGCCTTCTCCAAGTCACAACAGTTTAAAAAGGGTTAGACCTTTTTTAAAAGGCGTAAATAAAATAAAAATCCAGACTGGACAACAGAGGTGACATGTTTGTCAAAGTGTAAATCCTTATCAAAGGTCCAGAGTGAAGTTTCCACAATCAATGATGATTTGGGTCCATGTCCTTTGCTGGTTCTGGTCCACTGTGTTTTCTAAAGTCCACAGTCAGCGCAGCATCTAGAAGGACATTTTATAGACTTCATGCTTCCATCTGCTGACGAGCTTTATGAAGATGCTGTTCCAGCAGGACTTGGCTCCAGCCCACACTGCCAAAGGTCCCAAAAGCTGGTTGTGGAATATTGTAATTTTATGAGACTGAATTTATTTTCATTATTTGTAACTTAGACATAATCATCAAAATTACAAGAAATAAGGCCTGTCCAGGGTGTCCCCCCACCTCGCACAGTGATAGCTGGATATGGGCATCAGTGACCCCCGCGACCTGAAAAGGAAGATGGATGGATGGATGGATGGATGGATGGATGGATGGATGGATGGATGGATGGATGGATGGATGGATTGATTTAATCTGTTATGAGTTTATTTTCTGAAATGATTTACTTTTTTTTTTACTTTTTCACAATACTATGTTCTAATTTGTAGATGAACCTGTAGACTGTTCATTTATATCTTACAGTCCAGTGTACATTGTACAAGTATGAAAATACAATGTTGTAGAATATTTTAAATCTGTTTTGTGTCTTTTAAATCTGATTTTTTTTTTCCCCCTCAGGCAATCATTTGTATTAATTAGTGCAAGTATGCTCCTCCACACCACCATATTACCTTCTTAAAACTAAATGCAAAAATAACTTCTATCTTTCATTCTTTTGACTTAGATATGACTTCTATTTGAAGACAGATGTGGACTGAGTGACAACCCTGTTGTCAGTTTCCAGTACATCCATGTGTATTATCTTCTTTAAGTTCGACCCCAGGCCTGCATCCAAAAATGCTTACAGGTAAGACAAATGAGACCATGAAAAAAGGCACTTAGCCTTTGGCTTGTTTAAAATTAAGGATTACTGGCCCAGACTGGGGAAAGAAGTTTTATTATAATGGTTTATTGGTTATTTTAATGTATCTTTGCTTCAATTTTCCTGACTTTTTGTCACTCCATCACTGAGGTGAAACCCATTCTAAGCAGTCATAAAACAAGTGACCAGTCATAAAGCTGAAAAGGTTCAGGGTGCATAGAAATACTTTAAATAGACAACCCTTTACTCTGTCAGAAATAGTGGAGTTTGTGTCTGTGTGCTGTGACATGAGGATGGGAGCGGACCAGGTTACAGGAAGTCGAGGCAAAGATGGCTGCAGGCATCCACAAATTGCAACACCCAACACGTTTATATCAGGATTATTTCCAAACACACCAATAATTTAGACAAACACATTGTCAGTAAGTTGTTGGCATATGTCTGACTGCAACTGACCCAGGCAATTAATCATTTCACAATAAAGAGGAGTGACCTAATGTTGGGTGATCATTTCAGCTAACTTGCCCTCATACTGCCCGATACTTTATTAAAACATTTTTGTATTATTTCTGTTTATAAATCGCATACATGCAGGCTTTTGAGTAGCCTAATAAAGCTTTGAGCATTTTAGGTAAAAACCAGTGTGGTTACATCGTAAAGTATGGGATTCAGATACATTACAAAACATTGTGGGGAAAAAATACAATAAAATTTAGGAAGACTTGATAGATTTCCTTCTTTTACTGCAGTTGACATGGCTGAGACAAAGAGCAGAGGTCAGGTCAACAGACATTGTGAAGCAGAACGGCTAGAAAACCCCAGAAAGAGATCCAGAGGACCTCCAAAGACCAGACGAGCACTGTGCTGGGGACTCAGTGTGACTGAACACGAGAGCAGGGATTTTATTTGGGGCAACACCAAATAAAATGTAATAAAATTCCATTTTCCAAAAGGAGACTTTTTAATGATTTGATAAGGACAACAAAATTGCAATCATTCTAATGTCTGGTTTCTGTAGCTATCGTTTGGTTGAAATTAGCCTGTTAATGTTCTACTGTAACTTCTTATTTCACTTGGTAATAAACTCCACCTTTTCTTGGCTAGTATTAATTTTCAGATGTTTCATAGTTGTTTCATATCATTTAGAATAGAATAGAATAGAATAGAATAGAATAGAATAGAATAGAATAGAATAGAAACAGCCTTTATTGTCCCACGGATGGGAAATTCAAGTGTAACAGCAGCAACAGATAAAAAGATTCACACAAAAGTTCCTAAATGTTAAAAACAATATATAAATAAGTAAGATAAACAATATCAATAATGTTGTTCAATATGTGTTGGAACATTGATAAGGGCAGACTATTGACAGTACAGTATTACAGGCAGAGTGTGTGTTTAAGCAGAGGTCAGCATGTATTTAATCCTTATTGAGTTTGTTGGGAACAGTGATGGTTGTAGAGTCTTAACAGCTGCTGGGAGGAAGGACCTGCAGTTAATTTATATATGTGTATGACAATGTTTGGCAAATAATCTTTATGAACGATGGATATGTATGATGAATACATCAGTAATACTTTGACCTCTGTTGTCATTTCTGAATGAATTCTGCACAGAGGCTCTGCTGGGGTGATTATTTATGATTCAGAAATTGTACTTCAGTGGATGATTTGGAGATTTACTGTATTTAAAACAACTCAGAATAAATAGCAATAGCTTGGTCTAGACCAGGGCTGTTCAACTGGTGGCCCGGGGGCCAGATCAGGCCCACAAGTGTGCTCAGTTCGGCCCACCATTGAGTTCATTTTTAAATAAAACTAGATTTTAAACTGTAAAACAAACTAACTTAATGACAATAACTGCTGGATGTCCGGCCCCTGAGCTCTTGGCTTTCAGTAACTGTGGCCCCCTGATCAGTTTAGTTGAATAGCCCTGCTCTAAATGATGCATCTGCTCATTCTGCTTCATTTAGGAATAAATTTCCAGAAGTTTTTTCCCCATTTCATCCCTGACTCTTAATCATGCTGTTTTCTACAACAGTCTAGAGTTCATCTTTTAAAGTAGGATCCTATTCGTCCTATTAGTCTGCTTTTATTTCTCAAGACAGTTTTTCTTCAGGCATCCAGCAGTAAGTGGTTACTTCTTCCAGTTGGCAGCACAGATTGGTGTACTATACACAGTCAATGTGGGTTATTGTGTGATGCGTAGACCCAGTTTATTATAATCCCCCAGAGGTCGGGGGCCAGCTCTGTGCCTGGCTGTTGGCTGCCTCCGTCCTTCCTTCTGCAGGTCGGACCCTGCCTAAGAGGAGCGCAGAGGTGTGTTATGAGTACTGGCTTCCACCTGGGGAAAGGTGAAACTTACTGTGTCCTAATGCATTTGTTTGTTCTAAACAGTCTGGTAATCATTGTTTTTGTTTACATGGCTAAATAAGAGTTTTGTTAGGTGCAATTATTAAAAGCTCGTAGTCCAAAGTGGCAGGGATATGTCTGTTGGAGGTAAATTATGGTTTCAGATGGCGTTCAGATCAAATGACGCACTGATCCACATGTTGATGTAACTTGAAACCTGCAAATTATATAAAACCAATTAATAAAAAATTAAATCCTGGTCTTGTTTGAGAAATCTGTGTAATTAGGAGTAAAGTGCTGTTAATTAAATGTTTTTGATGAACCGGTCACCAGCAGTTGTGAACATCTCTATAAAAGAACACGTTTTATCAGTTTGCAGGTCAGGTGTGTGTGTTGATGCCACGATTATTACCAGTAATGTTAAAGAAACAGTTTAGGAAGGGTTAGTGGGTCGTTTCCAAACTTTCTGAAATCCGTCAATCTACAATGAAGAAAGATTACTCACAAGTGGAAAACTTTCATCACTGGTGCCAGTCATCCCAGTAAGTTCATCTTGAGGTTAGATTGTGCACGTTTCAAAGATGTTTCAAAAACCTCGAGCGCCACGGCCTCCAGGGCTCTGTCAACATGTTCATTGTTCAAGTTCACAACAGAGCAGTTAGGAAGAGACGGAAGATGATTGTCTTATTTCCAAGGGTTACCAGTAAAAACTCTCCTCTCAAAAAAATAAAATAAAAACAATAAAAGATTTTCAGCCTGGTTTAGAGTTGTGTTTGAATGAACAGCCATGACAAACACGTGAAACTGGGAAACCCATCGTTATATTTCTATACTTATTATTAGGCAAAGCTTGTGAAGTGAGACATTGAGATAGTACTATTACACTGTGGAAAAATGATCACTGTGTTTATCAGTACCGTTGTGACCTCAAAAGTACCAGCCATCGTCCGAGGACCAGAGCCAGATAACATGCGTTGTATCACTGTGAGGATGGTATGATCTCAGCTTCAGACTCATCAGGTCTTATCTGTGATGACCCAAATCACAAGATTAAAGAAGCAATGTTCTTTAGACAAGCAAGACCACACTGGAGATTTTGAGCATAACCAGTTTCTTAAATCTACAAACACAATCATTCCATCCCAACTAAGCACGGTAGAGGAGGGCTGATGAGTTGTGCATGTTTTCTTGTCACATGATCAGGACACCATTGCAATATCACTAATTATGTCTAACAATAGTTTAAATAGATGCTGAATAATGGAGTGGTTTTCACATAAAACTTCAGTATTTACTTATTTTTTGTATGAATATAAAATTTCAGTGTAATGTGACATTTTGTTATTTCAGTCGTACCCTGGCTGCTCATATTGAAGTAAATGCTGAGGCCTTACACATATTGAGCAGACAGGGTAAAGTTACAGCGTAATCTTCATTGTTGCTTTTCTTTTAAGACAAATTGACTTTTCGTTTTTAGTTCCCGAGGATGGAACCCTCTCCCTTTGGTGAACCTATAGCCCTCTTCCCATTGCTACCCCATTACTATTGCTATCAACCTTGTCATACAAACTTCTTTTCATTTCAATAGAACTGGTTTAATTATATCTACTGTATTTTCTGGACTTTAAGTCACACTTTTTTTCATAGTTTGGCCAGTCCTGCGACGTTTAGTCCGAAGCGACTTATTTACGTTTTTTTTCCCTATTCATGATGCAATTTTTGACTGACGCGTTAAATGTTCATTCATACTGACATGAACCAAAGAGTAAACATTACCATTTGCAGGCGCGAGAGGGCCCTCTAGGCTTTTGACAACTTAAGCTTAAGCTTTTCTAGTGGGTATACTCCACATACCTGAGTATCACATAGACTACACCACTGTGTGGTTTGTTTCAGGGAAGGAGGCTGAAGTCTCAGACCTGCAACTGCAGTTCACACATGCTTACTAACGTCGTAAAGGTGGCGCAGCTGAAGAGGATTATTATTTAATTGTATATGTAAATAAAGGTAAAAAATGTAATATATGTAAACAGTTTATTTTTTAGACATTTATTTTGTAGAGTTACAGCTGTTTGTTACTATATGTGCTGTGTGACAATTGGGACAAAGCTTTGACTCAGAAATATATTTTTGTTGATACTTTATGGAAAGAAAAAATAAAAGAGATAAAAATCGTCTATCTCCATTCATCTTAAAATATCCAGGTATTAATTTTGGTCTGTATTGCCCAGCCCTACTCGGAAGCGACATATGGTTTTTTCCTCTTAATGAGGCATTTTTGACTAATCCAACCTATACTCTGGAGCGACGTATAGTCTGGAATATATGGTAGTTTGTTTAAAGGATGATTTAGGTGACCTCTAGATACTTTCAGCCAATGACCCAAGTTTGCATTTCTACAATAAAATAATGACATCTGTGAGTTGCTGCTCCATATTCCAAGGTACTCAGTTTCCTCTGTAATGATTGAATATCTACAGTAAATTTCCAAAGATTACACTGTAATCCAGAATGATTTTTCTCCCGCCACACAAGTCAAGAAAAATCATCAAGGATCTATAAAATGGCAAGGCATGTTTCATAGACATGCATGAGCTTTATTTGTGGAATGAAAAAAAAAAACCTCCTAGTTGAATACTGTTCGGCTTTGATCCTTTTTCGGCTTCCCGCCATGCCTCCCACATAATGCAGCTGGCTGACTGTCACTGTGAATCGAGATGTTTGCATGGGAGCTGCCCCGTAGGACCCGATGGCAGATGCTCTTCTCTTTGCAGCATCATTAGTGTTGGCTTTGTTTCCAGGAACAGTGGTGGCTCACACAGTGCCATGCAAAAAGGCTGTCATTAGCCTTTGATACTCCAAAACTGTGCCTTATTAGGACAGTTTGGTTTCTTTGTTTCTATTTTATTGGGCTCTCATCTTGAAAGATTAATGGGATCACAACAAAGCTTAGAAGGGGACATACAGCGATTGAAACTGATCTATTTGTCACTTGTTTGCAACAAAAAATGGATTTTTAAATTATATAAAGGTTAAGTGGGATATATTTACTGTTCACAAAAGTCATGTTGTAGACTTTACTTTTTCCTCCAGGCATGGAAATATTTGTTTAGTTTCATAATTGCAGGATATTCTAAACAAGCTGAATTAAGTAATATGTGTTATATAAATACTATAAATACTCATGATGAGATGTAACATTACCTCATTACACAACTCGTAGTGACCTGCTAGTATCGGCTCATAATGGCTAGTGTGTCATTACACACAGGTCACAGTGCAGGCCCATTACCAAGAGCATGATGGCAGGATTACTCTGTCTGACTGAATGATGAAACGGGTCAAAGTGTAGTGCTCAACCGACAAGCAGACTGTGTTCGTCCCATTCAACGGATTTATTTAATACAAGATCAAACTCTGGTTTCGGCCATTCACTCTGGATTTGAGCAATACATATATACAGTATTTAAGTGTTGCTGCGCCATCACAAAGATAAATTGGGATGCAACAGATGCAGAGGTGATTTATACATGGCAAGAGCGGACAGTTTAATAAAATATGTAGGTGAGAATGTTTGCCTGTAAAATGTGTGATCACAGTTTTTTAACCCCCTTCACGTTTGGTTTCTGTATGAAAATAAAATGCTGTCAGACTTGATTTGTAAAACAAATTTCATATTACAGATTCAATATAAAACCCTGTGCATCTACAGTCAAAGTGATAAGAGTTGGGGATAAGGGGCCAAGATGGGGTAGCAGTATTGCAGCTGACTCAGGACCCAAAAGTCCTAGGTTCAATCCCCAGCCATTCCCACATGTCGTGGTGGCTTTGAGCAAGACACCCAATCCCTAACTGCTCCCCAGGCGCCCACATAGCTGCCCACTGCTCCACCTGCATGTATCCCAGGTGCGATGGGTTAAATGCAGAGAACTGATTTCATCATTGTATGGAAACATACAATGATGACAACACAAAGCACTTACTTTTCATGTTATTATGTATTTGTTTTCTTTTGAATAGAATACTTATCAGGAACGTGCTGAACGTATTTGACATTTCTAGTAAGTCTTACAGATTGCTATTCAGCCTCCCAGCTCCTTGATCCTGTTGTCAAATGTCCAAATCATGGGCTAATAAGAAGAAAGCTCATCAGAGACTCTACTTCCTCAGGCGGCTGAGACGAGCTGCTCTGGGAAGCTCAGTCCTCACCTCCTTCTACAGGTGTGCAGTGGAGAGCATCCTGTGCTCCAGCATCAATGTGTGGCATGGAGGCTGCACAGCTGCAGAAAGAAAAGCTTTGCAGAGAGTGGTGAAGGCTGCACAGAAGTCTGCTGGAGTCAGCCTCCCCACCATCACAGACATGTACACCTCTAGATGCAGAAAGAGGGCCACCTGCATCATGAAGGACCCCACTCACCCAGCACACACTTTTTGCCCCGCTCCCCTCAGGCAGGAGGTTGAGGAGCATTATGTCTACACGTAATACTAAGTATAGTGGTTGTAGAACCACTAGACTGAGGAACAGCTTCTACTCTGAAGCTGTTAGACTCATGAATCTCTAACCAGAAAAATCACTGTAATGCCACTTTAACTGGACATTTGACACTGATGCGGCTAAAATCCTACTGTATATTTTAGACTACTGGTTGCTGTTGTTCCTGGTAGGCTTTGGTTTTACATGCGCTCAATCAAAATTCACTATGCAGATCTTAATTTCGACTTATAAATCATAAAATCATTTATTTCCCTCACAATGTCCATTTACATTGCCATTCCATTTAGAAAACAAATAAATCTGCCTTGACTCTAAACTAAGCACAGTAGAAAACTGTTTGCTCCTTCTCATTAGCAACACCTGAACAGAATCACACCTGCCCTTAAGTAACCACCTTCTTCTGCTGACATGTTCAGTACACAAAATGAAATACACCCTCTAGTGGAGATAAACACAGAAAAACAAGATAAACGGCTCCTACAGACACTTTGTGCTGCTGATTTTTTACCCACAAGCTGCTGTAATCATACCCATCTGCTCACTACAGACTCATGTTCAGGCTGCTATTTAATACACCATATTATATTATATTATTATTGTTGTTTAGCATATATCTTAGATCAGGGCTATTTAACTAAATTACTCAGGGGGGGCACTGAAACCCAAGAGCTCAGGGGCTGGACATCCTGCAGTTATTGTCATTAAGTTTGTTTTATGGTTTAAAATATATTTTTATTTAAAAATGAACCCATTATTGGGCCTAACTGAGTTCACCCATGGGCTTGATTTGGCCCCCAGGCCACCAGTTGAATGGCCCTGTATTAGATCCTTGTACACTGTTTATTTTTTTTTAAATATTTTTTGCTATTGTTGGGTGTAACTGGGACCCTGTGTACACAATTTTGTTCCACCTCCTGTACCGCATGTGATGTGAATTACAATAAAGTCACCTTGAAATAAAGACTTAGATAGAGTGTATACAATAAATACACGAATGCACAATAAATGATTGAAAGCAAAAAAGGTTAAATCCTGTCATCTGGACCAGTTTCTTTAAGCGAGAAACATTTTGTCTCAATGAATGATTGACTTCAGGTAACATGTTATAACAAACTATAGTAAAAGTCTCACCTAACTGATGGAGCAGCTTTATATTTTTATTTTTATGTGAAGAAAGAATAAGTGAGGTTTACGTAAATAAAAATACTCCACTTTGTCTCCTCTTTGCACCTCCTCAGGCTAATTTTGGCTGCTAACAGAGATGAGTTTTACAACAGACCGTCCAAGGCTGCAGATTTCTGGGGGACCAACAATGACATCATCAGCGGTAAGTTGGTATTTTATTATACATTTGTTCTCACTTCTCCTTCCCACTCAGCATTTACTAACCATGTGACTACATATATTAGCAATAAAATAAATCTATAAGTTGCAGCTTCAGGCTGTTTTATGCAATTTAGTTTCAATTTTAAAATCGTTTTAAAACTGTATATGAAGCATAAAAGTGTCTATCAAAGCTTCAAACACGTCGATCTTATTGGAGCTTTTATGACCGTGTTTGACTCCCTTAAAGACTCGAGGTTAAATAGGTTTTCATAATCGAGTAAAATCTGTCTCTTTAACCTCCAAATCTAATTCTCATCTAATCTGTCACACGACGTCCCCACCCACAGTAAACTAAACCATATTTAATTTGTGGGTGCCCAGCTCACATCGTAGCCGAGCGGAGGAAATCAATCATTTGTTGTTGCTGTTGTTTTACCTTTTCTTCCTGCTGGAGAAGGAAACACGAACATCGCCTGGTTGTTCATCAGTCTCCTCTCGCCTCTGTAATAGAGGGGTCAGGACTGTACTAGTGGGTCTATAATTGATGGCTGTTTTTATGCGATGTGACAAGAATAAATGGCCCTGCCTTATCTGTAGGGCTGATATGAAGGGGGGAGCCACACGTGGGGGTGGAGGGCAGCAGCAATACCCTGAAGGAGGCATAGCATGACGAGAAGGGAAGTAAGCAATAGCTCCCAGTGGGATCAGTGTAGCCTTCCTTCCACCTCCTCATGAATAAGGCCATCTAGAAGCAGACATGTCTTCATTGATCACCAGGAAGGACTCTAGACACGTTCAAATTTTCTGTAGATGTAAAGTATCTGAGAGAAAAATAATTTATTAATGAACCTTCTCATTTTCATCCCTATAAGCAGTTCATATTAAAGAAGCTCCCACTATAAGTGAATGCTGTAAATGCAGAAAGGATGGAGATTCATGCAACAATTTTCAGTCAGGTCATCTGGACAGATTTTTTTTTTTTTTTGTGCTGAAACGTTTCACCTTCCATCCAGAAGGCTTCATCAGTCAAGGAAACACACAACACAAAACTGATTCTTCCCCCAACAGCTTACTCCAAAGTGGAACAAACCAGTTGTGTAGGTGCTAAGATGGTGTCTTTGGCACGCCCCCTCCTCCGGTGCCGGCCCTTTTCCTCATCGACAGTCATGTCAAACTGGTTCAAAACCAACAAAGTCCATGCTCAATAATCCAAGTTTCAGCACAAAAAAAAAGAAACTGTCCAGATGACTGACTGAAAATTGTTGGATTGTATACCTGGATTATTGAGCGTGGACTTTGTTGATGGTGATTCATGTTCAGAAACATATTTCACAGCCTATGAAACACTTTAAAGAAATGTGTAGTGTTACATGAAGAGTACTTAAGATTAAAAAGGTTCAAATCTGACTTCAAAACTCAGTAGATGTTATCTTCAGTTTATTAACACAAGTTATTATTTATAGAAATATAGAAGATTAGTCTATGGCAGCCAAGGACACTATTGGGCACCTGCTGGCTCAGCCTTTGCGCCTGGTTGTGGATAAATGCACCCTCTGCTCACCAAGATCCACCACTCTGCCCTGCCTCAGGCAGGCAAACCAAAAATAACTACATATGTTTTTATTCACAGCGTAACTCATACCCACTTGAATATCTTGCACCAAAAACGTTAAGATTTACTTGCATTCTCTGTTCAATACCAGTCCAGAAAAACACTTGGCTCAAAAACAAACATTCACTAATCAAATCCCTGAGCAACAGGGGACTTCGGTGTACCACTTTAATTCATGTATTCTCAAAAAAGAATTGGCAGCAAATTATATTTTTACATAGTGCACTCACAATGGCAAATTTAGCTGTTCAAAAATGTTGGGTCAGTTGTTCTTACACCCAAAAACAAAGATGTTCGGCTTTTTTCTTTAACGTCCATAAAATGTGGCACCCATTTGAGCTGCGTTTAATAACATGGTTGTGCTTTTGCCTACCAGGTCTGGACCTGGAGTGCGGGAAGGAGGGTGGATCCTGGCTGGGGATCAACAAGAAGGGCAAGCTGGCTGCGATCACCAACTACTTGGAAGGATATCCTAACCCTGATGCACAAGGAAGAGGTAAGCCAGCAGAGATTCTGGTTAAATACCTATTTGCTTGATGAGTATTGACAATCTCCAAATCTTCATGGTAGTTTAGCCCAGTTGGTTTGTTAGGAATCAATTTTTTTGCTCAGTTTTATCTTGCTGATCTGCAGGATTTCTAGTGTCCAACTTCCTTATGGAAAAGGATGTAGACAGCTGCTCCTACATGAAGAAGGTGTCTGCAGACGGCCATCTGTACAACGGCTTCAATCTCATCACAGCTGACTTCAAGTGAGTAAAAGGCGTGCTAAGATCAAACACAAAGTGTGATAATGTTGTAATAAATTAAATGGTCATTGACAAAAGTGATTAGCTCTCAGTGATACTGGATGCAGTTGAAGTTTGTAAAATATATCTTTATTTTTAAGACATTTTTAGCTGCCTTAACTTGGGCATGCTGGCTGTGATTCTAGACTGCATTAAAAAATAAAAAATTCTTGTATTTTTCTCTGACCTGAATTGGTCGATTTTACTGACCTGCTGAACAGAGAAAACTCAAAACGGGAACAGTGCTTCCAAAAAGTTGTTCGCTGTAAAGGTGGAGGTCTCTGTAGACGACGGACATCAAAACAGGTCTCTGTATCTGCCAGGCAGAGGTTAGAGGTGGGGTCAAAATACACCCCCGAGCCTATTTCTGTCAGGGAAAAAAGGTGGGAGGGGAAGCCGGGGAGATCTTTTCTACAGCCGAGGTTGTGGTGTGTACACTGGTAACATGACCTTGAGTTGGATTGTTTTCTTAAAAAAATAAAATAACTTTTTTTTACATTACATCACCACCTGACTCTAAAACTAATGTGTTTTAACAGCATTGAAAAGTGTGGAAGTCACTTTTGGTGTTGTCTAAATCTGGATCAATATAAAGGAAATAAACAACAGTCTGTCTGTTTGTTACTGAACATGTCTCATGAACAGCTAGAGAAATTTAATCAAACTTGTAGAAAATAATCAATGGATGCACATCTACAACTCATTTAACTTTTGGAGTCAACCTGATTCAAGATGTTTGCCACAACTAGCTGACCTTAGCCAACACAATAACGGCTATAACCCAGTCCATTTGACAGATATTGAGCTAAATTTGTTTGGTTCAGAACCTTATGTACAAGGATCGATGTAATGGGTGATAGCTGTGAGATGGAAGCAGTTTTAACACCATACATGGCAGGTATGTTAAAAACACTGAAGCACCTGAGGATTTTTTGTTAAACGGTGCTGTGTACATGATCACTATAATTTTATTATATGTATACAATCTGAAACTTCAGTGTCAGGAGGGCTGTGATCAGTCTTACATCGAGGAAACTAAACAGCCACTGGCCAAAAGGATGGCCCAGCACAGAAGATCAACATCATCAGGCCAGGACTCTGCGGTCTACACTCATCTCCAGGCCAGCAGTCACTCTTTCAGGGATGAAGATGTTCACATCCTGGACAGAGAGGAACGTTGGTTTGAGAGAGGAGTAAAGGAGGCCATCTTTGTGAAAAGAAATTGTCCATCGTTAAACAGGGGTGGAGGCCTACGTGTTCAACTGTCCCCCTCTTACAATGCTGTGATTGCTAGTATCACTCAGCCCTCTGTGAACAGTAAACAGCCATCAGTGTGCTAATGATCCATTGTTAGGCTGATGGTCCTTCTTGAGCATGTGAGCAGCTGGTTTTGGTTGTCAGCAGCAAACTGGTTGATCCACTCTGAGAAGGTGCTATTTAAGAGACTGAGCTGAATACAGCACCTCAGACTGAGGAAGTCTCTCAGATGAGAGACGAAATGTTTCTACGTTGTTTTTTTGGTTGTTGTTTTGCTTTGTTTTGTTTTTTTGAATGTCCAGAGGACCAGATTTAACTTTTTTAGATTTTTCTGCCTGGATTATTGAGCATGCATCAGGATATGATTTCTCTACTTTATATTGCTTCAAATGATTGGGGTGGCTGAAGATTAATTTATGGTGGCACCATTTGCCACCCTCTGGCTCAGCCATTGCATCTAGTGGTGAATAAAATTGCTCGCTCCACTTGCCATGATATCTGCGCTGCCTGAGACGAGCAAAAAAAATAAATCAACTACCTCTGTTCTTACACACAGTGTACTGTAACTCCTACCCACTTGAATATTTTGCACCAAAAACATTGTTTACTTGCATTTCCTGTTCACTTCCCGTCCAGAAAAACTTGCAAAACTCATCTTAAAAACTACAAACATTCACTATTCAAGTCCCTCAGTGACGGGGACATCGGCATATCGCTTGTTTCACTTTAAAATTGGCCCGTGCTTTTTCTTTTCTACCTTCTGCTGTTTGAAATGATACCAAAGAAATGCAGATTTTGCTGTAGATACTGACCCACAAACTGTAGAGACGTTGGCTCCATATTCTTATTTTCCAGGTTAATTTCTTAGACTTTTCTCATATAAAAATGATTTTCTTACCTTTCTACATTTTTGTAATGTGTCTTGGAGCAGCTATGAGTTATTAAAGTCGTGTTACTCAAACCAAATTGTCAAATGCTTATATTGGACTTGCTCCTAACTAATCAGGTCTCGTGTCCAAACCTAGCAAACACGCTGCATAAAGGCAGCGAGTTCTGGACAGTCTGAAGCACAGACAGACAGACAGACAGACAGACAGACAGACATGGGTCACTACTATAAGGAAGTAAAAGAACAAATCTCATCACACCGCAGGATGTGATTTACATCTGGAGAGATTTAAAGTGAGGATGGTCCGTTCTGACTCACAAACTGGTTTCATCTGTGGATCTTCCACCTCACAACTGGATAAGATGCCATGATGTTGATTTCTGCCATCTTAAAAGATAACAATTTGTCATCTGTTTATGACAGATTTTATTAGCTGTAACTTATTAAAGTTTGGGGTTGGAAACTCCAACACCAACTGTGTCTTTAATATCCAACTGGCTGACTTGAAACAAGAACTCGGCATGCTTCTAAATATTGACTTGATGGTTGCTTACATAATTTGACTCTAAGGAACTACAAACTGAGCTGCCTGCAGAGGTTAGCGTCATGTGATATGAGCTGCTAACCTAAATGAACAGCAGACATTTTGAATGCACATTACAGAATATATTTTTGAATACTCAAACTTTGAGAAGTCTGTGTGGGATTTTTTCTAAACAACATAACTAGCTGCAGATCTGACACATGTTCAAACAATACAGTGGTTGTATGTTATAGTTCATGCTCTTAAATGTTTTTTTATACTTAATGTCCAAGTAAAAGTCTTCAACATTATTACCAACCAAAGCAGTTTCAGATATTTGTCTATTGCTGGATTGAAAATGTCACCAAATCCAAAAAAGGACACAAATATGATCCTACACTCTAATATAGCATTAAAATATTACAGGAAAATGTATCTAATCCAATAAATCACTTTAATCTGAAAACTGCTCTTGGCTTTGGATATAATTCTTGATCAGGTTAGTCCTTTAGGAAGAGATCTATCAGGCTGCATTTAGGAAGAGTTTCTAATTAAAGGTCCGTACGACTGTAATAAGTATTTGTGTGTTGCCACAGTGGCCTCCTGGTGTCACCTCACATCTATAAATCACAAGACGAGTGAAGAGCCTTTTGGTTTGTTACGTGTTTGTCTCCTGCTTTGAGTGGTCAATCATCTGGGTTATAATCATTATTGTCTTCTGACACAACATGCAGGCAGACAATCATTTTGTGTGTGTGTTACTGTTACCAAAATATCTCATGAACAACAATCATTGGATGGACATTTACAACTGAATACATTTTGGGGTCTGATTCAAGATGGCCACCACAGCTAATCAACATGAGCAAGCACAAAACCATGACCTTATCTTTCAGTTTTCTATGAATTAAGCTAAAATCGAATGTTCAACCATGTTCAGTCAGGTCACCTGGACGGTTTCTTTTTTTTTTTGCTGAGACGTTTCGTCCTTCGTCCAAAGGACTTCTTCAATCTGAGAAGCCACCAAACAAAACTGATTCCCACTAACGGCACACTCCGTAGTGGAGATAAAACAGTTTGCTGGTGCTAAGTATCAGTTTTGTTTGGTGGCTTCTCAGATTGAAGAAGTCCTTCGGATGAAGGACGAAACGTCTCAGAAAAAAAAAAAAAAGAAAACATCCAGATGATTTGACTTAACATTGTTGGATTTAATATGTGGATTATTGAATGTGTTTTTTCACCAGACATCCTTTGAGTGCAACCTCACGATATCACACAAGATCACGCATGGCATTATTGTCACATTTTGACCAGAACTACTACAACTCTGTCATCGTTCATCAGAAGGTTAGGAAGTTCTTAGAAATTCTGGCAGAAAATACGGTGGGTGTTGTGCATTCCTTCAAAAGATGTGTGGCCTTTTGGAGTTTAATGCTTTTAGACTTCAGATATATGGCTACATGTCTTCTCTCTGATGGTAGCTGTAGATAGAGATGGTGCACAGTGACAAAACATACGCCTTGGTTTTTATTACCCCTATCATTCCCAAACTTTTCCTTTCTCAGTGCAGTGAGGTCGGTGCTGATGAAATAAGACGTGCAATTTATTTTCAAATCAGTGCCTTCGTCTGGTGTTTACAGAACAGGTGTTCTATGACAGCGAGGAGATTTCTGATCATTTGTTACTAGAGACATGAGTTATAATGTGATCTCTGTGAAGAATGGGAAGTGTAATGTTCCACCATTTCATGTGACAGAACTTTGTGTTTTATGTCACTCCAACTTTAAAGTCTTCAGGTTGCTTTCTTGATGTTGGTGCACTCAAATGCCTCCTATATTCAGTCAAACTAAGTGTATCTTTTATATATACAGGTCCTTCTCAAAAAATTAGCATATTGTGATAAAGGTCATTATTTTCCATAATGTAATGATAAAAATGAAACTTTCATATATTTCAGATTCATTGCACACCAACTGAAATATTTCAGGTCTTTAATTGTTTTAATACTGATGATTATGGCATACAGCTCATGAAAACCCAAAATGCCTGTCCCAAAAAATTAGCATATTTCATCCCACCAATGAAAGACAAGTATTTTTAATACAAAAAACGCCAACCTTCAAATAATCATGTTCAGTTATGCACTCAATACTTGGTCGGGAAAACTTTTGCATGAATGACTGCTTCAATGCGGCGTGGCATGGAGGCAATCAGCCTGTGACACTGCTGAGGTGTTATGGAGGCCCAGGATGCTTCGATAGCGGCTTTAAGCTCATCCAGAGTGTTGGGTCTTGCGTCTCTCAACTTTCTCTTCACAATATCCCACAGGTTCTCTATGGGGTTCAGGTCAGGAGAGTTGGCAGGCCAATGGAGCACAGTAATACCATGGTCAGTAAACCATTTACCAGTGGTTTTGGCACTGTGAGCAGGTGCCAGGTCGTGCTGAAAAATGAAATCTTCATCTCCATAAAGCTTTTCAGCAGATGGAAGCATGAAGTGTTCCAAAATCTCCTGATAGCTAGCTGCAATGACCCTGCCCTTGATAAAACACAGTGGACCAACACCAGCAGCTGACATGACACCCCAGTGACTGTGGAAACTTGACACTGGACCTCAAGCAATGTGAATTCTGTGTCTCCTCTCTTCCTCCAGACTCTGGGACCTTGATTTCCAAAGGAAATGCAAAATTTACTGTAATCAGAGAACATAACTTTGGACCACTCAGCAGCAGTCCCAGGTCAGGCGCTTCTGCCGCTGTTTCTGGTTAAAAAGTGGCTTGACCTGGGGAATGCGGCACCTGTAGCCCATTTCCTG
>NC_056505.1:35597380-35607012 GCF_014905685.2 Nematolebias whitei
AAAAAAAAAAAAAAACATATGTTAGTAAATCTTGTAATAAAATGAAACGGTTTGTTCTGAAAAGTATTAACAAGCAACTCTGCAAAAGGCTCTTGCTGTGCGAAATATCAATAAATAAAAATTGACACAATCAAATTTTAAAAAATGAAATTCTGAGTACCGTATTTTTCAGCCTATAAGTTGCAATTTTTTGCATAATTTACATGCCCTGTGACTTTTATATGCCAAAGTGACGTATTTATGAATTTTTTTCCACATTTATAAACCAATGTTTGACCATTTTCATTCATTCTGATTGAAAATGTTGAACACTACCATTTACAGCCGCTAGATGACACTCGAGTTGTATGGTATGCCGTTGTATCGTGTAATAGCTAAAAGTGGCTATTAGTGACACAATTATCTTGCCATAGACTTCCACCTTTGTCCAGCTCTCCTTGAGCAACCGTCAAATCAGCTTCATTTAGCTGCGCCGCCCCGGTGAAATGCAGCTAATTTCACCATTAAAGTGCATTTATTAAGTAAAAATTCAACTGAGACACACCTTTGCTATGAAGTTGAGCTAACAAATAATTGTTTTAGGTGCTTATCTTGTTACATTTTGAAATCGCCTTCTGCGCGTTCATGTTTCCGCGTATCGGCTTTTGAAATGCAACTGATTTGACCGTCAAAGTACATTTGTTAAGCAAAAGTTAGACTGAGACACACCTTTACTATAATGTTGCACAAACAAATACTTGTTTTTAGGTGTTAATCTTGTTAAATTCTTGTTCAAGTCCTCCTGTGCACACTCCCACGGCCGCCATTTAGCAGCCAATCAATTTCTGGTACAACACCGGCCCACATTTCCAGGTTGTCAGCGACGACACGTAACAAACGTGACGCATTAGCGGTGACACATGCAACGTATTTATGGATTTTTCCACTTTATTAGACATATTTGGACTGATGCGACTTATAGGGCGGTGCGACGTGGAAAATACGGAATTATGGTGACTAACGGTGTCCAGAAGTGAAGCAAGTTAACAACCAGTGTGTAGCAGCAAATATAATTCTGCAGTAACGTTATTTTATATATTCTAGTGTACACGTTAGAGTTGCTTGTTTGTATAGCCACTACAGAAAATGTATTTGGTTTTTACTAGGTTTAATGTCACTTAATGATCAATTTTATGGCAGTGCAATAAGTACATATGAAGCCTTGATCTTAGTCAGCACTGAAGTGAACCGTGCGATATGTCTTGATATTTCATCTAAGAGTCCTGTGGATATTTCAGTTTTGACCAAGTAGAGGACTGACCGTCTTACAGTGCCTTCCACAGGCACACATTCCACCGTTCCATGCCTTTACCTGTATTTCTCTACATATAGAGGTGAGGATGAGATTTCAGCTACACCACAGCTGGTGATTGGGGGGAAATTGTTCTGCAGCCTCAATATAGATGACTCTTCATTAGAACACGTTCCAGTCAGCGTACTGATTACACCTCTAACTGAGATCTAAATAAGCCATGGGGTTTGACAGTCCTGTCCTTGCTCCCTCTCATTCTTCGCCCGGTGGTCTCGACTCCCTGCTGTTCCCTCATCTCTGCTTAAATCAGCTCGCTGCACCTCTGATGGGACTTTCAATGTTTTGTCCAGGTTCAAACAACTGAGCCATCTCTTTACAGATCTTCCACCTGCTTCCACCACGGTCAGTTTGATTCATATCACAGGCAGAGTGCATTACAGACACACGAGGCCTTTGGGTTCAGGTTGCAATGCCTTCCAAGATCAAAATAATATTTCAGGCTTTATGTCTGCTCACTGCAAAAGTGACAACAAATAAAAGCTTCACTGATGCTTTTATTTTCCCTCAGGTTAAACTTTCATCTGCTTCTCATTGCATTACTTCAGCAGCGGCTCCTATCAACCATGTCAACACTGTCTTGTACCGCTGTGTTCGCTGTCACCACAGAAACACTAACCGTGTTTGTTGATCATGTTTAACTGGATCCAGACAAAAGAAACAATATTAAATTCTTGGAATTTCTATTTTCAGAAAACAACTTTTCAGCTGAAGCTTTTAGGTTTGTTGCATTGTCCCTCCAACACATATTTTCCTGCCTTAAAAAAAAAACGCTCTTCTACAATGTGTTGGACTTGCTGATATCAGTGTGTCGTCATATTATTCCCTCAGTGTGCTGCACTGCCAAAGAAAGTATATCCCAGAGAAAAGTAAGAGTGGTACAAATATACATCTCAGACATCTACACCTCCAGATGCAGGAAGAGGGCCACCTGCATCATGAAGGACCCCACTCACCCAGCACACACACTTTTTGCCCCGCTCCCCTCAGGAAGGAAGTTGAGGAGCATTAAGTGTAGAACCACTAGACTGAGGAGCAGCTTCTACCCTGAAGCTGTTAGACTCATGAATCTCTAACCAGAATAATCTCTGTGAAAAAAATCGCATCGTGTTGCTGCTGATCTGTTTCATGTTGCTGCTGATCTGTTTCATGTAGCTGCTGTTCTGTTTCAATGTTGATGTGTTCATGCGTGCTCATCTGCTCACACAGACTCATGTTCATGTTTGTGCTGATGTTCAACATAATGTTTTTATTTAACCAGATAAAAACCCGTCTACATAAAGCCACCTTAATTCAGACGACCAGTTTCAAAACCAAAAATAGTTTAGTCTTCTTGTCAAAACTGCTTGTTAGACTGGTTTCAACATAAAACTTTAAACTCACTTGCAACCGTTTTTTGTCATCTTAAGATCTGAAGTAGCTGAACCTCTGAGAGTGTGGCAGTAAGAGACATGTGCAGCTTAGAAAGGTGATTTTTATGTCGACAGAATATCAGAATTGTGTCACACTGTCCGAGGAGTTCATGACCCCCCAAGTATGGAGCCTGTTTTGGAAAAGAACCTCAACTTTGAATATTATCATCTGCTCAGATAGGACTTTTTTATATACATGTTTTGGTTGTTTTGGAACATCACCAGAAAAACAAAAGGTTACCCTAATCTTTATGTCATGCTGTTGTAACTAGACACAGGACCTAAACCTGGAAGCTGAAACCATAAAGGAGAGGCGCCTCCTAGTGGCTGCTTGCAGTACAAATTTTAAGTCTCCTCCGTATTTTTTTATTTATTATTAAACCTTTACCAGGAAGAAATCCATTGAGATTATTAATCTCTTTTACAAGGATGTCCTGAAAATATATAAAGATGGGAGATATTTTCCTGACTAATAAATAATAATTACAAAAGAAGAAAAGATTCTGTTAGTTAGTTTTTGATTCATGTAGTTTTTATCTAGCCACTGAATGTTCAAATATGCGTGTTTATTTTAAATGCATTTAGTTTTAATCTGTTACTCTGGGTTGTTAAAAGATGCAGGTTAAACTGTGGTTGACAGCATGACAAAAGAATTAAAATCTACCTTTTTTTTATCTAAAATAAATGATCCATTTATTTCACATTTTAAATGTTTGTGTTCATGTTATTTCCTTTGAAACAGTCTAATAATTTAAAGGAGCAACAAGAGCAGCAGCATGCTCTGTCCCAGTGTTGCTCATAATGGGATGGTCTCTGTTTTGTATGTTGAAGCAGCATTGCACCACGTTTATGACCGACTGATGACACTGCTGTGGTTGTCCTAAAACTGACATCAAAAAGTTCATTCGCCATCTAGTTCAAAGGATTCGGTCATAATTTATGATTCACTTCCCTCTACCATGACAGATACCCTTGACGTTGCGTAGATTTTTCAAAATGAATTAACTCCCTCAATCTGGGGACTTTGCAAGATCAAACACACACCAGTTTTAATGCAGTCAAAGGTGTGCGCAGCAATGATTTGTACTTGGACAGCTATAATTATATTGAGCTGGTCATTGAGATGTGGTTATGGTATGATCTAGAGTATTTTTTTTCCCATTAGAACTGCCTCTACAAACTAAAGATGTTTTTTTAATTATTAATATTACAAGATTGTACAAGAAAACAGTCATTCATTAATACCACATGATGTATTGTTTATTTTCTCACATTATTAGGAGTTCAACAATTTTCAGTCTGGTCATCTGGACCGTTTCTTTTGTGCTGAAACGTTTCACCTTCCATCCAGAAGACTTCATCAGTCAAGGAAACACACAACACAAAACTGATTCTTCCCCCATACAGCTTACTCCAAAGTGGAACAAACCAGTTAAGTTGGTGCAAAGATGGTGTCTTTTGAACCAGTTTGACATGACTGTCGACAAGAAAGAGGGCCGGCACAAGAGGAGGGGGCGTGCCAAAGACACCATCTTAGCACCAACATAACTGGTTTGCTCCACTTTGGAGTAAGCTGTTTGGAGGAAGAATCAGTTTTGTTTTTGTGTGTTTCCTTGACTGATGAAGCCTTCTGGATGGAAGGTGAAACATTTCAGCAAAAAAAAAAAAAAAAAAAGAAGCTGTTTGGATTGTATACCTGGATTGTTGAGCATGGACTTTTTTGATCCTTAGGAGTTATTTTACGTTTCTCAAAAGTGCTTTATCACCTTTGCTGTTTTCTTCTGCTTGTTTTTTATTAGGATTCTTCTCACAGCACCCACAACTGTAAAAACACATTAAATGATCAAAATGCACCGTCTAATTTTTCGTAATGTTGTGTCCCATCTAGAACCAAACAAGACACCATGTGTTACTATGGAAACAGAGGCAGCTCTGAACCCATCCTTCTAAATCCAGGTCTGTGTTTTTAAACGTGGTTGCTGTGGAAACCATTCATTTCACATTTACCTCTCCTCTCGGCCTCTGGCCCGTTCATGTTCACCTGACATTTCTGTTGATATTGCTCTCAGATTGTCTGTATTTATTGAAGAACGTGCCAAAAGGCCACCAGCAGAACTTACCATTGTACATATTTGTCTTCACTGTCCCTGTGTCCGTCCGCAGGGATCTACGGTTTAAGTAATTCACTTCTGGATACTCCATGGAAGAAAGTTGTGGTAGGCAAGGAACGCTTCACTGGGATCATCAGTAAGCCGTCGCTGTCCTGTGATGGACTGGTGCAGGAGCTGCTCAGTTTCCTTAATAACGAGGAACTGTGAGTGATAAACACCTTCTCACTGTAACGACACACTCAACCTGCAGATAAGTGGGGAAGTTATGAAGAAAATAAGTCTCAAACTGGTAAACTTTTTATTGAGGAATAAATTAAAACTATGCAAATTAGGAATAAGTGTCTTGTGAGATTGAAACGCCACAAGATTTCTCATCAGATTGAAAACTATCTCAGAACACGACCAGCACGCACAAGTTGTGAAATTATCCCTGAAAATCTTTCCACCACTTTAAATTGTTTGGCGACGGTTTAAAAGTCGACTTGTGAAGACGGCTGTCCCCGCTGCTCCTGTTGTCACTGCAGCTACGTGCTGAGAGGAAGAGTCCCTGTCGACCACTTGTTGAAAACAGAACAGACCTAAAGTTCACACGGTCAGCTTGAAGCTGAGGAGATTAAAATCAAACCTCTCAATAATCTGAGTTGAAAGGGAAAGAGTATCAAAAGGAGGTGGAAATGTCTGACTGCACCTTTCACACAGTCATGTTTGATTCTAGTTTTTAACTCGTTTGTCTAGATGATTGGGTGATACTGTTTTTTGTGTTTGTTGAACAGGAACGCACCCGATCCGATCCAGGAGAAACAGGGTGATGGTTTTACCAAGTCTTACATCCAGGCCTTGTCAGCCTTGTGTGTTCGCATCCCTAATTATGGCACAAGGTCAGTGATTCCCATCATCAGTACTTTTGTTTCTCGGTCATAAATTCTTCTGATTGTCTCTATTCACCCAAAAAGGGTTAAAAAACAAATGTAGACTGGACTTCTATTCTGAAGCAGAAGACATTTCACTTCCGTACAGAACCCACATCGTTTCTCCTGGATCTGAGCTTCGACCAACGATCGGACTCGCTTCTCCAGTACCCCTGAATAGACCTTACCAGGGAGGCAGTGATGCTCCTGTAATTGGAGCACACCCTCCGGTCCCCCTTTTTGAAGAGGGGAACCACCACCCAGTCTGCCAATCTAGTAGAACTGCCCCTGATGTCCACGCAACGTCGCAGTGGCGTGTCAACCAAGGCAGCCCCACAACATCCAGAGCCTTAAGGAAGTGGGGGTGAATCTCATCCACCCACGGAGCCCTGCCTCTCATACAGTTCTATAAAACTTGGAACTCCACACACTCCACATTTTGAATTGATAAAGCCTCCCGGATGGGAAGTGAAATGTCTTCAGCTTCGGAAAAGAAGTCCATTTGTTCTTTAACCTTTTTTTGGATTGCTCGAGACCTGAATGACTGAGAACCTCCACCAGTAGTTTGTCTCTGTGGTAAGTGATAAGATGGTGCTAGGCTGCAAGTCTGCTACCAACTGAGGAGAAATCTTTAATGTAATCAGTCCTTCACAGCTTTTATGGCATGGTGCATTGACAGATCCAGGGCTCCCCTTTAGCCAAAAAGTGAGGGACTATGTTTTTAGCAGTGCCAAGAAGCATCATTTGGCTTTTGTTTTGTGTGTAAATTGTAGTTTCTAGACTTATTTAAAGAATGATCGGAGTTTGTGTGTTTTTGTCCGTCTTCCCACTCAGAACCAATACTGTAATCCTGATAGACGCAGAAGGGAATGTCACCTTCACAGAGCGCACCATGCTCGACTGTGACACAAGCAAATGGAGCACCAGATCCTTCCAGTTCAAGCTCCAGGCGTGACGAGATGGACTCCCCCCACTCTGTGCCTTTCTGCAACACCTTTCCTTCCATCTCGCCCAGCCCCTCCGCTGCAGCTCCACTTCCCCGTGGCAGCGAAGTGTAAATGAAAACTTGTCTGCACTTTTCTCACCTGATCACTAGCTGCCTGATAAACATTAGCAATATCAATTTCTTGCTTTTGGTTTAAGTTAAAATGGATTTTTTTTAATGTGTGCTCATTAAAAAAAATGCCAAAGGACATTTGTAATTTTGTAGAAAAAGTATTTTTGCCTATGTCACAATACAAATGTTGTTTGGCTCAAAAATATCCCATTTGTTATTAAAAGAAATCATCTTTTCTATCTGCAGATCCATACCATATTTCACGTGCACTCACCAGACTGCTGCTGGAATTGAATTACTTTAAGAATTCATGTTGAACATTGGGTTTACTGCAGCCGTCATGAATGAGGGTTACTTTCTTACATCTCTGATCATTCCAACACAAACTTTGGGGTTAAATGCAAAATGTCCCACATGATGAAACTTTGACCTCCTCAGTGGTCGAAGGTGATTGAAATGAGGATTACATTTATTTGATAATAAAAACGATATCCAGACTCTTCGCTTTGCTCTTGTCATCTAAAGTATGTGATGAACGTTCTTTTGTTAGTTGGGGCTTTTTTTTTTTTAAACAATGTTTACAATGTTTTCGAAGTTCTGTTTACTTCTGCTGCTGTGTCTGAGTGGTTAGAGCAGTCATCTTCCAATGGGAGAGCTGGGGGGTTTGATTCCACCACTATGCATTCACATGTTGAAGTGTCCTTGGGCAAGACACTGAACCCATCATCGCCTCTGATGTGTCTCCCATCGGTGTATGAATGTGATCTAAAACACTGATTAGTCTATAGAATGATTTGTTCAGATTAGCTTTGTAGTAGAGCACTGGATGAATGTGTGTGGAGGTAAATGAGGACAGGCTGTAAAGTGCTGAGTATCTTGGTTGGATAGAAAAGTGCTGTACAACTACAGTCCATTTACCATTCATGTGTTTTTGTGTTTTTTAATTACATGGTCTGTATGGTGAAGTTGAATGGATGTAGTTCAAGTACAAATACCACAAAAAAAAAGGTTTGCTAATCTAACAAATGGATTTAAAGCTCAAACTGGTGAAGGTGTGTGCAAGAGACTTGCATAAATTAAACATATGGATTACAGCACGTTCATCTGTGTTTTTATTGGTTTGAGAAGAAAGATTCAGGAAGGCGCTCCCATTTCACTTCCTAAAGTTTTTTATATACGAAAGTAGAACCACATCCATTATTATAAAATAAACTTGTGTTGCATTTACTCTGAATATTTAAGTTTGAGACTTTCAATGTAAACAGTAACACTGCTGCGTGTCCAACAGTGACACCAGCTGGCCAGTTGGAGTAATGCATCAGATTTTCTATCAACTTTAGACATTTAAATTTGATACAGTTTGGATAGTCACACTATTTACCTTCAGAGATTTTGTTAATGTGACAGAGTCCCCTTTTCCTGTTGGAAAGACTGGTTCAGGGGCTTCTATTTATATAAACCCACTCAAACCAGTCCTCCCTGATTTTGCAACAGAAAATTTGTTCTGAAAATAAATTGGGGGAAAATTATTTGAAAATCAGAAAATGCAGTTTAAGTATTTTTTTGGACAAATCTTAAAAAAATAGAAATCACAAAAATAAATTACACTTGAAATTCTCTAATATATATAAAACAATTTCAGAGAAATTGATTAAAAAAAAAAACTTTTCTAAATCGTATCCAAAATTGATATAAAGTTGTCTCAAAGATTTAAGACATTAAATTACAAGTCTTGAGATAAAAGTAGTCCTGTTTTTTTAGTTTTATAAAATGTTTGTTTTAACAGAACCTGCTCATAAACTCTTAGCAAAAAGTAGTTTAAGTATACTACAAGTATACTTATTTTACACTAAAAATGAACACTTCAAGTTTACTTTTTATAAACTTCATTTGATATACTTAAAAGTAGTATAAAAATGTCCCAATTTAGTCCAAACAAGTATTAAATCAGTATACTTTTAGTAGACTATACAAGTATGGTGTGTAGTACACTTGATATACTTAAAGTATTGCAAAAATAAACTTCAAATTTTTGTTAAGGGAATACATGCTTGAAAAGAACAACATGCAACTTTATATCATCAGTTGTCAAAAACTTTATTAAAAGTCTGTTCACTGCACATATGCTTTGGCTGGAGAGACGCTGATAAAAGTATTGCTACACAGTTATCAGAAAATTATTTTTAAAAACACCCTAAAAGTGTCCTCCAACTGTGGTAAGAACACTCAAAATAAATGTGTGCATGTTACGGTAGTCAATAGTTGTGCAGAACTAGAATTTGAAAACAAAAAAATTAAATCACATACACGACATATACAGGTCCTTCTCAAAAAATAAGCATATTGTGATAAAGGTCATTATTTTCCATAATGTAATGATAAAAATGAAACTTTCATATATTTCAGATTCATTGCACACCAACTGAAATATTTCAGGTCTTTAATTGTTTTAATACTGATGATTATGGCATACAGCTCATGAAAACCCAAAATGCCTGTCCCAAAAAATTAGCATATCATGAAAAGGTTCTCTAAACAAGCTATTACCCTAACCATCTGAATCAACGACGTAACTCTAAACACCTGCAAAAGATTCCTGAGGCTTTTAAAAACTCCCAGCCTTGTTCATTACTCAAAACCGCAATCATGGGTAAGACTGCCGACCTGACTGCTGTCCAGAAGGCCATCATTGACACCCTCAAGCAAAGAGGGTAAGACACAGAAAGAAATTGCTGAACGAATAGGCTGTTCCCAGAGTGCTGTATCAAGGCACCTCAGTGGGAAGTCTGTGGGAAG
>NC_056505.1:35610012-35657372 GCF_014905685.2 Nematolebias whitei
GGATGAAAGCAAATTTTGCATGTCATTCGGAAATCAAGGTGCCAGAGTCTGGAGGAAGACTGGGGAGAAGGAAATGCCAAAATGCCAGAAGTCCAGTGTGAAGCACCCACAGTCAGTGATGGTCTGGGGTGTCATGTCAGCTGCTGGTGTTGGTCCACTGTGTTTTATCAAGGGCAGGGTCAATGCAGCAGCTATCAGGAGATTTTGGAGCACTTCATGCTTCCATCTGCTGAAAAGCTTTATGGAGATGAAGATTTCATTTTTCAGCACGACCTGGCACCTGCTCACAGTGCCAAAACCACTGGTAAATGGTTTACTGACCATGGTATTACTGTGCTCAATTGGCCTGCCAACTCTCCTGACCTGAACCCCATAGAGAACCTGTGGGATACTGTGAAGAGAAAGTTGAGAGACACAAGACCCAACACTCTGGATGAGCTTAAGGCCGCTATCGAAGCATCCTGGGCCTCCATAACACCTCAGCAGTGCCACAGGCTGATTGCCTCCATGCCACGCCGCATTGAAGCAGTCATTCATGCAAAAGGATTCCCGACCAAGTATTGAGTGCATAACTGAACATGATTATTTGAAGATTGGCGTTTTTTGTATTAAAAACACTTGTGTTTCATTGGTGGGATGAAATATGCTAATTTTTTGGGACAGGCATTTTGAGTTTTCATGAGCTGTATGCCATAATCATCAGTATTAAAACAATTAAAGACCTGAAATATTTCAGTTGGTGTGCAATGAATCTGAAATATATGAAAGTTTCATTTTTATCATTACATTATGGAAAATAATGACCTTTATCACAATATGCTAATTTTTTGAGAAGGACCTGTATTTATTTTCTTTATAAAAATACAGTTTAAAAAGTAACAACTTCTCGAACTTACAAAGTTCAAGTTTACAGCTGTGGTGTATTCTTTATGAATACAAAGAACTATGACAGTTTGTGATACAAAAATTTTTTTCTGCAAATACGTGCTCTGAGGTCATGGGGTCACGGTTAATACACACATCTGACAAGGTTGAGCTGCAAGTAAACCAGTTTGGTGCAGCTCCTCTGAATGAAGACGTCTTTTGGATAAAAGACGAAATGTTTCAACAAATAAAAATCCATCCAGGGTACCTGACTCAACCTTAGATTTATCTACCCAGTTTACTGAGTATCAGGACACAACACATTGATACGAGCACCAAGATGACAGACCAACAAACAAACAGTCAGGTAATATTAAACAGTTAAATGTTATTGGTTTATCTTATTTCTATATGGTAATTACAAAATGTAGGATAAAGAAACTGTTTTTATGCAGTTTCTTCTCAAGCATGTAACTTTATTGGCTTCTTTGTTAGGTCCAGTTAGCACAGTGGTGTCCATGTTAAACACAAGTTCTCCAGGGACTGTCAGGCCAGACAGGACAATGCAAGACAGTCTGTTGAGGGACAAGCAACCCAAAGTGAGACAGCGCCACAGTCTGGACAACGACTGGTGTCCTCAACGCAGTGTCTCTGAACAGTCAGTGCATCAAGAAATGGTTTTACCTTAGTCTGTGTAGCTACTACTAGGTGTTGATCGTTTTGTATTTCTCATTTCATAATGTAAAAAGTAAATTTTCCTATCACATAATTACATTTTTAGAGCTTTCCTGGACATTTTCAGAGAGGCAAAAGGCAAAATATGTTTTGCACCATATGCACGACCACAAAAAATTTTCCTGGTGAACTTTCCTCTCACCCAAAAGAGATGAACTCCAGCTTATACTGGACTTGGGAACTGTTCTCTCACAGTAAACGTAGAGCTTCACACATTCAGAGGTAATTCTTTCAAAGGTTAGGTTGACTGGATTTGTTAGGGTTTATAGTAAAAATAGGAAACTGATTTCATTTGATAAATTTTTCCATAGATATAGGAACAAATGTGTGATAAACATTTTTGATTCTAACATTTATGGCCATTGGTAAAGAGAATGAACTTATATAGCGTCTTTCTATCTTATCAAGATACTCAAAGCGCTTCACACTACAATCTGTGCCCTCATTTACCCATTCATACAGCACTCTACTATATTCATACAAAGAATAATCAGTGCTTTCACATTCATGCACCGATGGGACACCATATCAGAAATGTGTGTCCACACATTTATGACATTGATGCAGTAACTATATGTAAAATGTTTGTACAAGCTGTCAGATTTGCTGCTCAACACATTTCCAAGACTTGGCAGTATCAGTGGTTGCTGGCTGCTACACAAATTTACAGACATGTGCATACATTTTACATATTGCTATCTTCTCAAAAACAGGCAGCAATTTCGCTGCCTACTCAAATGTCTGGCGTTGCCTACTCTGACTGACTTCTTTTCTATGGAGTCAATCGACGCGCTGACGCATGATAGTCACATGACCAATTTCAGTCTCTTTGGCGGCAAAGACAAAAGACAAAGACAAATTTGTCAGAAGTACAGACTTTAAACTACACACAAGTTTTTAATTGTGTTGATATACCAAGTAAAACCAGATATGATATTGCGCCGCTCAAGGTGGCTGCATGTTGGAGTAGCTCTGTTACTTTCATTCTGAGCTATTGCTTTTGGAAACTTTAATTCCTGTTTTTCTGGATGTAAATCACTTCATTTGGATGAATACTTCCTCTGGTGTTGGATGCTGTGCAGCTGGAAGGATTTTTACTGAAACCTTTTTACTTTTGGACATTTGTTATGATGTGTAACCATAACAACAAGCCCCAAATCTCAAATGAGTTGATAAGGAGGCTCCGTGGATGCGTTCCCATCTACCTGCTTGCAGTGCTTGAGTGCCTGACCACTGAGATCCTAAGATCTCCTAAAGAAATCCTGGAACTGGCAAGAAACGCGGCTCATGACAGCAGAAGGACTGGGATCGTCCCCTGGCATCTGCAGCCGGCTGTCCGTGTCGACGAGGTGCTCGGCAAGCTGCTGGAAGGAGTGGCCATCGCTCTGGGAGGAGTTCTGCCCAACATTTGGGTGGTCCTGCAGCCCTGGGAATCAAGAGGCCAGCCGAGTCTGGGTGGACATATCGGACGACATCTGCAGCCAGTTACTTTGGATCAACTGTGGGATGGACCTTTACAAGAGATCCTTCCATTGTGAACTTGTGTGATTTTCCTAGCTAATGTGAGATTATAAGCAAAATAATTGATTAACATTCTGATTAACATTTAAATGATTGTAAGGTAGTGAAAGAATGACACATAAACACATTTTAATACATGAAATTTCAAGCTTGATTAAAATAATACTAAAAGATAAAACATGAAATCCAACACTGTCTACAGCCATTAGTATCTATAACATCTCTGAATGAAACAAGGACAATGAGTTACAACAATATTTAATTTCCTTTTGGGATTAATAAAGTATTTTTGAATTGAATTGAATTGAATTGGATAAATAATTCATGCCACATCTTTTTTTTTTAAATCCTTGTCATATCTGAAGATCGTTAGAACGAGGGGCTGCGGCAAAGACGGGCAGTCTCAGAGACAACACCCCCGTCACCCTCCGCTTTCGCCTCCCACCTCCACCGAACAGTTAAACAACCTCCCCGCTCCTTTATGATGGAGGCTCCAAGTTATTTGTCAAGCACCAAAAAATCTACAGGAAGACAAAGAAAAAGATGCAGAAGTTGAATGGAGTTCAGTGCGATTAAGTCACAGTGAGAGTGGGAGAGTCATGAGGTTTGAGAGATTTATGATATTTAGCGTGTTTGGGTTTTACAGTGTAATTTAGTGTGTTTGGTGTTTAGTCAGTTTTATTGTGTTTGAGTCAAAACAATGAGACGATATTTGAACATGAGGTGCTGCAGACCCAGAGGAGGATGGAAAGTGAGACAATCATGGAAAAAAAAATTCTGTGATGGTTAAAAAAAAATCAGTGACGGAGGGTTTTAATTAAAACATCCTCAAACCTCACACATAAATAAAAGCATAAATCAAATACAACTGACATATTAATGTTACTTTGATTGCAGCAGGGTCATCAGAAAGTGTAGATTACCCCTTAACAATATTAAATAATGTTATAATATCCAATGAAGTACACTTGAAATATATTTATTCAGGCATAACAATGAACAACAAATAATAATTTTATTCTTCTTTTCAGTGAATGGCAGAGTCGGACAGCTTCGTACAAACGGCTCCAGGATGTTGGCTGTGCAGCAGCTGAGTTCACAAACAACATTTTAAATATGATCATCACAGACATGCGGCCGCTGTCCGTGGTGGAAGACGAAGGCTTTCAGAAGATCATCTCCACCTTCTATCCAAATGATGTCCTTCGCTCTAGATCCTACTTTATAAATTCCATTCAGTTTTGCAATCCATAAAAATTATTTTACAGCATTTAGATTTTTCTGTGATGGTTAAAATAATTCAATTTAAGCAATAAAATATTTATTTTTCGTGTATTTGTATTACTCATAACATGAGTAGTTATTCAAGCATAAAGAAAAATTATTTAGATAATTAAAATTTTCATTATTAATTGTTACACATTGCTCCATAAACTACACTGTAATGTTTCTCTAACAGCTGTGCAGAGAAGTTACACCCCAAATGGTAGATAATTGTCAAAACATGACTAACAAGAATGCAGTTTTTTTTTGGTTTTTTTTAATTAAATTTGCTTAAGTAGAATGTAGACACATATCACATTTTATAAGTAAATAAGAGGTGGACAATCCTCTGTCATTAAATGTTACATGCCTGAGAAGAGATAAATTAAAAATGAGTTTCTTTATCCTATAATTTGTAATTAACGTATGTAAATAAGACAAACCAACCTTTAACTGTTTAACATTACATGACGGTATCTCATTTCTTGGTCTGTCATTGGCACTATGATTTGAAACAGATAAAGCTTTTAAAACGCATGTGCATTGTGCAAAGATGAACTTTGTGTTTGTAAGTTTGTGAAGTTGTAACATTTTTAATTGTATTTTTACAAAGGAAATATACAGCCCACATTTTGTGTATGTGATTTAACTTCATTTAATTGTTTGCAAATTCTATGTATGCACCTTGGTTTTACTAGAGGTATGACTAATATGCGCACATTTCTGTCTTTACATACACGTTTATTTTGATAGTTTTCTTACGCCATATTCCAACAGTCCAATATTTTCCTGATGCAAACTTTGATGAAGATGGCCTTTTTGGTCACAAAATGTTGCCAAACCCGCTTTTGATTTCAAGAAATTCAAAAAAAAGTGCTTCCCATCTCCTGTGCTGCTCCTGCTCTGATTGGCTCGTTTCGGACCATACAAAACGTTGTGATTGGTCTGCTGCTCCGTCAATCATCAAAAAGCCGGTGCTAGAAGGCGTGGCTTATTGTGACTAGCAGCTGTGCTTTTCCTCAAGATGGCGGTGCTGCCGCTGAGGCTACATGGTATCACCTCGACAATAAAATAATTTAGGAAGGCGGTTTGGTTGCTCGGAGGAGACGCGTGTGTCTTGTTTATTAGTGAGTATGTGTATTGATTTATAACTATTGGTTTATGATTTGTCAACCTTTTTTCTACACATCCCGGCTTGCTAGCACATGATTTAGCTTAACGCTAGCGACATAGGAAAGGCCCAGTTTGCTGTTGCAGATTAATTAAATGCTCATTCTCCGTTTTATGGCACGTTGAGTTTACTTTTCTGACCCGATTAAAGTTTAACCGTGTTTTAAAACAAACGAACCGAGCTGTTTATAGTGTTATTACAAACGGTGCAGTGGCATTACCTGACATCTGTTCTCTGATAATGTTTCCCCCTTAGCTCCCAGATGGTCGCGGTGAAGAATGATCAGTGCCTCTCCTCCACAATAAGCTGAATGCATTGTGATTTCCAATAATTGAGACAGTGATTCTGAAGGCTGTCTACATTAATGAAAAGAGCAATGTAGTCAGCTTAACATATTCACCTCTGGTACGTGATCTATACAGGGATGAGTTTCTGCATGTGTGATCACCAGTCGAAGTAGGAGACATTGTTTCGAAGATTTCAACGTTATTGTCAGGTTTTAGCCTTTGATTTAGACAGAATGGATATAGATGATATTCTACCCCCTCTCCCCTTGGAGCCACCTGATGATTTTGGTCTAGACCAGGGCAGAGCACCTCCACCACCTCCCCTGCAAACGTCCTGTGACGCAGAGGTAATGGACGTTGGCTCTGGTGGTGATGGATACACATCCACCCCAGGAGAGGGGGAAGCCACGTCACAGCAGCCCATCAGCAGCAGCTTATTAAGTTTCTGTAGCCACTTTTCAGACGAGGCGACCTCCAACCCACCCTGCCCCAGAACAGCCCGCCACGCTCCCCAGGTCACCAAGTTTTTACCAGACCTCAAGCTACTGAGAGATGTAAAGATCAGTGTGAGCTTCACCGAAGCCAGCACCAGCAGCAGCAGTAGTAGTAGCAACAGCAAAGACAGGAAGGTTTTGTACACAGGTGAGGGGCAGGAGGCAGGAAGCCAGGATGGCTTAGCCTTAGGCAGTCTCGATTACAATTTGCATGATCCGTCAAGTATGCTAGAAGAAGCTGAAGGAAGCTACGGAGCTGGAAACCCAGCAGTCAGAAAATCTGAGGCAGAGGTAGACCTAGAAAACAAGGTCGAGTTTGCTGTCTTGGATGAGTTAGATGACTTTTACGAGAACCTCTTGGATCAGGATGATGATGAGCACGGCGGCTTTAAGTCTGACACCATAGTTCAGCAGGAACAAGTGGACGACGAGGCTGCTGCGTTTTCCTACGAGGTACGTCTGAGTCCATGTTACAGGATCCTGTGTCTATCGGCTATAAATCTTGACTGCTCTTTTTTCTAGGAACAAACGGAGCCCTCCTACAACAATTCAAACTCGTTTTGCTCTTGATTCTGTAGTGCTTAAGGATTTTGATGAAATTATAGCTATTAAAATTTCTACACGTTTTTTAATCTTGATGGCTACGTTATTGTTGGAGCTCACAGTTGAAATTGTATATAGAGGTTTTCCACATCTCTTCAGAGTACTCGAAACAGCCTCCAAACCTTTGAAGCTCCTGCAGTTTTCAATAGGTAAAAGTTAAGGTAGTATCTCACTGAGCTGCACTTGTTGGGAGACAAGTAGCTGGTGACTCCAAATTGCTGGGAAATGTGTGAACGTTGCAGTCTCTGCAAGCGAGCGACCAACAAGCTGCAAAACACAACCAGTCTGTGAAAATCACAGCTTATTTGCATGTGCATGACTTTCTCTGTGCAGGTGTCGAGCGTTACCGTATGTTGCTTTTGAGACGATTTGGAGTAGAGGACTTTGTGCGACAGCTTCTCTTATGGAATAGTCCCATTTTTGAAACGTGTTCAAAACTCAAGCGACAGCTGCACACCTCTTTGACTTGTACAAGGAAGATGAGTAGTACTACAGTACAGTGAAAGGTGCAAGAAATTCTGTAGCGCACCTTCTAGTCAACTAGTCACAGCCCAGTGAGGTACCACCTGTTTTAGTGGTAAAGCAGCATGAAAGGGAAAATTGGAGCTGCGGGTAATAACTGCTTGAGTCGTACATTAACTGTGAAGAACTTCCCTTTTTGTAGAAAAACTGATTTAAACTGGAAATTGTTGGTAGTATTTAGTAAATATTTTTCATTAAATAAGGACGAGGAATGAAGGATCCAAAAGACTGAACCTGCTTGTGTAGTGAAAATATTTTAAACTTTAGTTACTAAAGACATTTTCTCATCAGCTTCTATCGAGTACAGACCAAACTAATTGTTCGGAGCAGTATAAATGTGAATTTTCTTGCTTTTTCTTTTTTGTTTTCCTTCTTTTTTAAATTACTGAAATGAGAAGTGTGACGCTGGAAGAGGTTAGTACCATTTAAGTTTATCTTTATAATCTCAAATGCCAAGTTTTATTCAAAGTCTTATTTATTCACTGGTTTGCTCCTCTGAGTTGTTTTATTTAGAGGCTTCCCATCACTTCAGGGTTTTTTGTATGTTTTTCCTTCAAGTGAAGCGAAGGCCTTCTAAAAGTGATTTGAAGTGCTTTCCCACTACGCTCTTAACCACTGACTCTTCCAGGAGGGGTTTGATAATGATGTTGATGCTCTGCTGGAGGAGGGCTTGCCTGTCCCAAAGAAGATGCGTCTCACAGAGGACAGATATGTTGGAGACAGTGATCATCAGTCAGATGGTGAAGGAGGCGTTCAGCCCATGATGACCAAAATTAAGACTGTGCTGAAGAGTGAGTGGTTGATCTGATTCACTTTAGGGTTTGATGCCTTCAACAAATCAACAGTTGAATGTGGTTTTTGTATTTTGGGTAATGTTTCAGGAATTAATGTTCTTTTCTTTTTTTTTTTTTTTCCTCACCCATGTTTTTGAAATGTCTGCAACCAAATCACTGACTCTGATTACAAGTTTAAAAAGACAAATTAATCAGCCCATCCTCCTCCATCTCACTCTGTCCTCACTCCATCTACCTCCATGTCCTCTCTAACTGCATCCATGTATCTCCTCTTTGTCTTTTTCCTGGCAGCTGCATTTCTATCATCCTTCTACCAGTATACCCACTGTCCCTCCTCTGGACATGTCCAAACCATCTCAGTCTGGTCTCTCTAACTTCATCTCCCAGTTGCTCAACCTGTGCTGTACCTCTGATTACCTCATTCCTAATCTTAATCCATCCTTGTCACTCCTAAGGAGAACCTCAACATCTTCCAGTTCTGTCTTTTTGTCTCTGTCTCCAGATCAGACAAACATAACAAACCAATTACCCAGTAGGAAAATAGAGATGCAGGAGAAATAACCAGCTTACTTTAGCTTATATTTTAGTTTTTAAGTGAGAATGTTATTCATTGTTTTATGTAAAAATTCCTTTAAGTGTTGTTTTTAAATATATATATATATATATATATATATATATATATATATATATATAATTAAAGCTCAGCTATTCCCATCATCCTAAACATGACCCAGTAGTTTGCAGCTATATTAAGTATGCGTTTAACAAATGTCTACGTACTGACCTAAACATTTGTTGTATATCAGCCGTTGGCTACTGATTTCTAAAGGTTGGCATTAGCCACAGAAAATCTTGTATTGGTCGACCTTTAGTCATGTGACACAAAGTGGATGATCAAGTAGCCTCTGAAATGGTACATATACACAGCTGGATGTGTAAAGATCAGTGCAGATGGGGGAAAGTGTTGGAAGAAAAGCAGTGGTCTGTTTTTTCCTCGGCTGAAAATGTCTAAATATTTATCAGCTCGATGAATCCACTAACATGTTTGATTTAGTTTGGTCTTAACATTCTCTTTTTTTAACACTTCATCCAAAGTCTTTCACAGTGATGCCGGATGTACTTGTCCTTATCTGCTATAGCGTAACTCAGAGTACCACTGTTATTACGTGCCTTCAAGTTTCGTCTTGTGGCAGGTCGCGGCCGTCCACCCACTGAGCCTTTACCTGACGGATGGATCATGACATTCCATAACTCAGGCGTTCCAGTCTACCTGCACAGAGAGACCAGGGTGGTCACCTGGTCCAGACCCTACTTCCTTGGAACTGGCAGTATTAGGGTAAGTTACTAAATGCTTTGTGTCTGAACAACACAAAAAATAAGTGACTGAAACTGTGTGTGGTCACTTTGTGGAAAAAGATGTTCATGGATGAGTCCATGAACATCTTTCAGAGCAGTTGGTCACATGTTTAGTTTGTTAGACATTAACTAGTTGAAGTGAACTAACGCAGTTCATGTTTGAGTATCTGTCACTGAAAGCCTAATCTTCTCCTGTTCCTAGTTTGTTTATTTCCAAGCTTCTTTTTTTTTTTTTTTTTTTTTTTTTTAAATCCATATTTTTATTCAGGGATGGAGTATAACTCATTAAGGAGATTTGTTAAAATTTCATTAAGTGTAGGTGTATGTAAAGACAGCAAGACCAGTCTTAATGGAATAAATAAATGGGTGACTTTACAGATGCAGAAGTACCTCGCTACTACGTGGTTCGTTTTTCGCAGACTCGCTCTATCACGGTTTTTCAAAATAAGATTGGACATGACACACAATTGACTGATTGATGGATGAGCCGCACAATAGAGGATGACACGAGTGGATTTTCACTCCTGTCCTGGTCCCACAGAAAAAAATCCTGTCCTGTCCCAATCCTGGTCCAGAGTAAAAAAATTAATCCTGTCCTGTCCCACACCTGGTAACATGACTCCTGCTCCTGTTTTTTTTTAATCTTCATTTAATTTTTAGGAAATACATTGAATTTGATTTGATCTTCTACCCATTCCTGTTTAAATTACTTTGTGTTCTTTAGTTTTATTTCAAAAGATATGGCAACAGTAACAGTTAATCTGTGGTGAAATAGAGACATTTATTTCCTTAATCCAAATAAAAACCTTCACTAAATGTCATAAAACCAATAATACATGGCCTGTAGTCCATATAATTTTTCTACAGAGGATCAGCTGCTGAATCTCTGTTTCCAGCTCTTTTGAAGGTCAGTTACAGTAAAAACAAAAAATCAAAACCAGTCCATGGGTCACACCATGTCTACCTTAGATGAAAGAACCCAAACATAACAAGTTGCATTTTACTAATTTATTGAGCAATTGTTTCCTTTAAACAGTGACATTACTCTCATG
The DNA here is from genome assembly GCF_014905685.2 of Nematolebias whitei. NCBI lineage: Eukaryota > Metazoa > Chordata > Actinopteri > Cyprinodontiformes > Rivulidae > Nematolebias > Nematolebias whitei. The sequence goes on from NC_056505.1 coordinate 35,620,675, forward strand.
TTTTAAATTGTTTAAACAAACAAACAAAAACAAAAAAAGAAAAATAATGTACTAAGCAGAGAACTCAACAAATAAAAATGTTTAAAGACATTATTATACATTGGACAACGTCCTCAAGAAGTTAAGTATATGTGGTTGAGGTAACGAGCTCGTTTGGGTGAAGCAGGATGTCGTGCATCTTACCAGACTTCAGAGCATCATTTACAGACTGGACCATTGCAGGTCTGGTGTTCCACCTCATCTCTCCACAGCTTCAGTGACCAGTCCAGAGCCTTGTGTCACCTAAAAGTGAAAGACGACGGTGCACAAGTCAAAATAGTGTTACCATGACTACAAATGACTATTTGTTGGCCTTTCTTTTGGAAAAAAATATTTATCAAAAACACAAGCTTTACAGTTGAAATTAAGTCAAGAAAACGTGACATTTGCAACTATAAATTACAGTAGCTTATTTTTTCTTTATTTATTTCACTTATCATATTTTATAATTATTTAATCAGCCTCACCAGGCAGAGATTACAAGATTTTATGTATCTTACCTGCTCTTTTGAAGTGTGTGACAAGGGTCTTTGTATCCAAAGCTGTTTAACAGCTTGCTTCCAGAGCTAACAGCTTCCTGTGTTAGGTAGAAAAATTTAATTAAAGACAAACAAAAAGCTTAGTGCTACTTTTTGTGCCATGCTTTATAAAACAGTTATTGGATCAAGTATTTACTTATGTAGGTAAACATAAATGTTTTAAAACCTGTTAAAATACACCAGAATGCAGGAAATAGCAGCTACTTTATCAAAAAGTTATGGTGGAGGACCCACAGACCTCGCATCAATATGTCCCCCTACAATAATTCTAATGCTAATACCCCCTGTGTGGTTCAAGCCAAGAGCCATTGTTAACACTGGGGGGCTAAGGCCCCTAAAAAGGCTTCTAGAATCGCCCCTGGTGTGAAGAAATGAACTGAGAAAAATCAACTCTTGGCCTAAAATTTAACACAACAACATAATTGTACACATCATATCTTAAATCTAAAACTAAAACAGTTATTATAATTTATATGCAACCAGTATTTCATATAAAAACTGGGATATTTTTACCGTAGAATGCTTTCACTAACGAGTTTGTTCTTGTACTGGCACGGTTACAGCCGACAGTAACTATTTACACAATAAAGTGATGGTTGTTCACGTTTTCCTCGATTTCAGTATCCAGCAGGACGTCACAATATAAAAATAGGATATTTTTACCGGAGAATGCATGCACTTTAACCAGGAAGAGTTCGTTTTTTTTTTTTTTTTGACATTACAAACAGCAACAGATAATAAAGATTTTAACCTAAAAACCCACATAACAAAGCAGAGAATAATTTTTAAATTAAAAGGGACAAGGTGGAGAAAAATGTGCTGTTTGAGTTTATTTACTGACAGTAAACAGCAGCTCCTCACTGCAGCTAAGACGTTTAAAGCAGCACAGCACCAAGTTATTTGACACTTTCCTGCCTGTTCTGTGAGTTTAATAGATAGATAGTTACTTCTTACCTTGTGTTGCAAACTATTTTCAGGCTCTGTACCGTATCGCAGCTCCTCCCATCCTCTAGGTGAAAAGCTACTGTTGGAACAGTTGACTCCTGGGAAATGTAGTCATTTTGACTTGTGTTAAAGTGAAGGCTTACTGAAAGAAAACTACAAAATAGCTGCGCCCGTTTTTGATTTTTTTTGTTTTTCGTTTTCATTTTTGGTTATTGGTCGGTTCCCGCTCCTGTCTGCTCCCGTTAGCTTTCAGTCCAGTCACGTGAGTTATAATGAGGTTGACTCCGGTCTCGCCGGAATCCATCCAGAATCCATCCGGAATCGCGTGACCCGCGGTACTCCCGAAAAAATTTCATCCTCTGCTCTCCATGCAGAGTGGAGAAGTGGGCGTGGCCAAGAGCGCTTGCTGGTGGCTGAGGCAGGGAGTTGAAATCATGACATGACATCTCTTTTAGAGAGTTTAGAAACATTGTTTAGAATATTGCAAGTATGTGGGAAGTGTTTAAAACGCCTTAATATATAAAAAATGCTAAAATACTGCTTGGATTTCTATTCCTACTTCGCGATTTTTCACTTATCAATCAATCAACCTTTATTTAGACAGGTAAATCCCATTGAGCCTCGAGGACTCATTTACAAGAGAGACCTGATTTCAACAAAGAATGATGACAACAATGGACAACAGCGACAAAAATAAACAGTTATAAAAAGTCATAATACAGGTTTTTTGTTTTTTTTTCCAAATAGGATGGCTAAAAGGAAAAAGTAACAAAAAAACAGCTAGATTCTAAGGCGAATGTAGAAAACTAAAAACAGGAACATGTCTGCGTTGGTCCCTGCCAAGAGTCCAACAGGTTCTTAAAGCCACTTAGAGAGGTCAAGGTCAAGAGCTTCAAATCTTTTTGTAAGATATTCCAGGAAACAGGAGCAGAATAGGAGAAGGCCCTTTGACTAGTTCAGTCCTCACTGAGGGAACACTGCAGGTAATAATGTCCTGAGAGCGCACGCTGTAGCTGCACTCACGCAGAGACATGTAGGAGGAGATGTATGAAGGCAGCAGACCAAGAAGTGATTTAAAGATGAAAATGTACCAGTGGGAGAGTCTGCGTGAAGTTAATGATGTCCAGTTAACCAGTGAATACAGGGAGCTGTGGTGGGTACGATAATCACAGCCAGTTATGAATCTTAGTGCACCATGATAGACAGCATCCAACATCTGCAGGGTTCTTGTAGGAGCGTTCATGTAAATAATGTCACCGTAATCAATGGAGGGAAGGAAGGTCACAGATACAAGGCGTTTTCTAGCATTCAGAGTTAGACAGGATCTGTTTCTGAAAAAGAAACCCAGTTTAACTTTCAGTTTCTTTATCAAGTTTTCCACGTGGAGCTTAAAAGAGAGATGTGAGTCGACCAAGATACCCAAATATTTATAGGAATCAACAAACTCAATGGGGACACCATTTGAGGATAAAATCGGAGGAAGAACTGCTGGGACCAACTTCCTATTTGAAAAAAGCATCGCTTTGGTTTTGTCGGCATTTAGGACACGTTTGAGGCGAAACAAATCAGTCTGGATGATGTCGAATGCAGAATTCAAAAGCTGGAAAGCCTTAGCAACAGTTTTAGCTCGACAATTATCGCTTATCGCTGATTACTTATCGCTGGGCTTCGGGGCACGGATCCCCTGTGATAAACGAGAGACTACTGTAATTACTAATAGAGGAAGTTGCAACATTTTGCCTATTTTCATATATTTTACAGAACTAACATGAAAAGGTTTGAGCATATTTTTGGTGTTCACACAGAAACATGATCCTCCTGTTAGCAGCATCCCTTGCCTACACTACAAAAAAATGAAGGATCGGGAGGAAAGGGAGTTGAATGGGGAGGTAACCTCTAATGCAGAGGCGTCTCCTGTGAAACCTGGGGAGGAGGTGGCTGAAGAAAAAGGAGCCAAGTCAGAGGAGCAGGAAGTTCTTCTCTCTGGCCTCACTGACCAAGATGAAGAGCCCACAGCTGACAGCCTGCCCAATAAAGAGTCGCAGCCCTGCGACACTGCTCAAGGAGCCTTAGGACAAGTCAAGGCCAAGGTGGAGGTGTGCAAGGACGAGTCCATAGGTAAGGGCTTTTCCAAAACGGACTAAACGTTTTCCCCCATTTCATCTCGTGAAACTCGGAATCTAACGTTTAACTTCCTTTCAGAACTTGAAGATTTTCGTCTGTATCTTGAAAAATGTTTCGACTTCGAACAAGTCACTGTCAAGAAGTTTCGCACTTGGGCTGAGCGAAGACAATTCAACAGAGACATGAAAAGGAAGCAGGCAGAGTCTGAGAGACCTATTCTGCCCGCCAATCAAAAACTCATCACATTATCAGTCCAAGATGCTCCAACGAAGAAGGGTAAGACAAGCAGGCCCCAACCCACAGTCGTCTGTTTATCACAGGTACTGATGGGAAACTTGTTCCTTTAGGAGAATTGTTTTTGATGCAGTCATGATTTTATTTCAACAGAATTTGTGATCAACCCCAATGGAAAGTCTGAAGTTTGCATCCTGCATGAATATATGCAACGTGTCCTGAAGGTCCGACCTGTTTACAACTTCTTTGATTGTGGTAAGTTCCTCGTTCGTTAGTAAAGATGTTTTTCACAACTCTTTTTTTTTGTGTGTGTTTGTTTGTTTGTTTGCTGGTACGTGAGCTGCAGCTGCTAAGACCAACATGTAAAGCTCTTTCAGATTAAATCCACTTTACACAAAAGTTAGATATTTTGATGTGAGATAGTTTCTCTGAAGGAATACTGGAAGCAAAAAAACATGTTGCTTTTTCAATTGTTCGGCAAATTTGAGAACAGGATGTGCAGATTCATGTGTATGAAAGAGCTTGAACCGTGTTTTTACACTGCACTACTGGTGATTTCCTGTGAGCTGCACTTTTGACTTTAAAACTGAAGAGGTCTTGGGCAGTCTTTCCTCAGAAAGATGTCCAGCACAAGTTGTTTATTAATATTAAAAAATTGTATCCCAACATTGACAACTGATTTCCTACTCATAAGTTAACAAACCAAACAAAATCCTATTCATTGTTGAAGGATCAAATGTATTTTATTTAATTCTTTGTTTCTAAATGATAAATCTTCAGACTGAGGTTTGATTTTCACTGATTGTAATTTTTGGCCACAGAAAACTCCAGTGAACCCTTCGGAGCGTCCGTCATTATAGATGGAGTCACTTACGGCACAGGAACTGCGAGCAGTAAAAAACTTGCCAAGAACAAAGCCGGTAAGATTTTATTCAAAATAGCTCTGAGGGTGTTTAATCCCATTTTATTAATTTGTACTGAAGGGTGAATTGTTTTTAGACATAATGTCACTTTTAGGAAATCAGCTGGGGGGGAAAATAGTTAATTATTTATCCAGTTCAGACGACAGGTTTGCTGCAGTGACTGCTGTTTATCCTGTACATGCTAAATACTTGGCCTGGTACATTTGACTGGTTGCTGGTTATTACCAGTTCTTCACTTATTGGTAATCTGTTGGACTGCAGCTCGAGCCACACTGGAAATCCTCATCCCTGACTTTGTGAAGCAGACGTCAGAGGAGAAACCTGTTGAAGGGGATGAGCTAGAGGTACGTTTTTATTTTTAATGTCTGCACCAGTTTTTAAATAAAGGATAGCAAAATAGGTTCACATCCAGATGTTCGTTTGTCAAGAAACTATTTGCATCATTTCACTTGTCTCCCTGCTTGTCCCCCCGGCACAGTATTTTAATCATATCAGTATAGAGGACTCCAGAGTGTACGAGCTGACCAACAAAGCAGGACTTCTGTCTCCATATCAGATTCTTCATGAGTGCCTTAAAAGGTAAATTTATGTTTTTAGTATCAACTCTTAAGATATTTGTTTTGTAAGGTTTATCTTTTGTCCATGTATGTCAAGATGGCATGAAACACAATAAATCAAACATCTTGTTTCAAATTTCCCTTCATTGACGTGATTTAGTGAGAATCACTGTTGGATGTTTTGACTGTAGCCCCTGAAATAAACTTTATTTTATTTTATTTAAGCTTGTGTACCACTGGGCTGTGACTGTTGCAGAATAGCTGGACACCAAATTTAGGAGAAATTAAAAACATTCACTTCAGATCACACTGAATTTGGTACTTACAATACATAACTGCAAATGAACAGGATGTTCCTGTAAATCACATGCAAAAAAAAAAATCATAATTTAGTCAAAAGGTCTTAAGTATGTCTGTTTGATTATAGATTTTATTCTCTTTGACTCCAGTCAATCACAGTTTGTTTTCTTAGGTCCCCAGTTCTCCCAGTCAGACCCAGTTCCAGAAGAATTTAGCTGTGGGAGGCTGGGGAATATTTTGGGGGGACCCAGTAAATAGTCATTTTATTTTATATAAATGCATAAATAAATATATACGTAACCTTGCAACTGAAATAACCATACGTTGTTTATTAATACAAAACAACTAAGTGACATGTAGTCACCAGACGATGCAGAGAAATTGTGCTCAGGTTTGCATAAATCTTAGAAACTAGCATTGATCGTTGCGTTTGAAACACATTAACACCAGAAACTTGAACTGTACATGAAGTCCTGAAGAGATGTGGAAATGTTCAAAAAATAAAAAAAACTGAACATTTTTAACATTTTCACTCTTTAGTTGAACAAACCTGACATGCAAAAAAAAAAAACCTGTGGAACATCCATCTTAAAAAATCATTGAACTCAATTATCAGATTTTCTGCCTCTAGTAAAAATGCATTGAACTGTTCGTTCATGTTTTCAGACTCTGGAGTAAGGAGTCCCTCTGGTTGTACTGGTCTGTGTAGGTCTAATACAGCTGCAGTCTGCGTTTCCCAGATGATTGAAATCTTCTTAATAGTCTGTCCTTCCATTCTGTCGTGCATTTCCTGGTTAGATTTTGGCATATTACTTTATCAAAGTGTCTTCTTCTCTTTCTTCTCCTCCTTGAGAAATTAGCGGTTGGAAAACTAGATTGTCTTCTTTACGGCCACTAATAATCCAGTTTAATCTCCCTCTGCTGGTTGTCCTGAGTCATAGGTTCAACGTCTTTACACGGTGTAACAGCGAGCTCGGCCCGGCCGGTAAATCTGTTGTGCAAATCTTTCAGACGTGTTCACTACAGTGAAACAATAGCAAGGCCTTGCTGTGTGTGTGAGGAAATTGACAGCTCTTGCAAGCATGTAGAGACATTTAGGTGGTGTCCTGTTTTATAACCATGCAACCAAAAGGCAGGTGGGTTTGTTCCACATACTCCTCTGCAAGGAAATGTTTGCTGTCTGTTGCAGAAACCATGGGATGGGGGACACCAGCATCAAATTTGAGGTGATTCCAGGAAAAAACCAGAAGAGTGAATACGTTATGACTTGTGGGAAACATACAGTTCGAGGGTGGTGTGAGTAGAACCAAACCCCAACCTTTTTATTTACTATTGATGACAAGAAATGCCTAAATTCTTTAACGTCAAAACTATTGGACACACAAAGGTGGTTTTAGTAACGCGTTTTGTACATTTGTTGTTTTTGTCACTAGGTAAGAACAAGAGGGTTGGCAAACAACTAGCGTCTCAGAAGATCTTACAGATGCTTCACCCCCATGTGAAGAACTGGGGCTCACTGCTACGAATGTACGGCAGAGAGAGCAACAAGATGGTCAAGAAGGTGAGTGAACTCTGCTGCTGACCTCTGCGCTCCGGCAGCTTCATGTCACGTTCTGCATTAAAAAAATTAAAAGATGGGCATGATGTCTTTGTCTGGAAAACAAACTTGAAATAGACATGAAGCAAAGGGACTTTTTGTTATTGGCATATTGTTTAGTTATGATTTAGGTTTTTTTTCATTAGAATTACTCAGTTTATAGTTCATGATGTTCCCCATCCACGAAAACATTTTGAACCCCATGGCCCACCTCCTGGGGTTATGTGAACTATGTCATGTAGTGTATGTAGCATTTTAATCTCCTTTCTGTTGCTCTGGTTTCTGATGGTGTGTTGTAACATCCACTGTCGTCTTGCACCATATTTAAATGGGTATTATAAGCTGAAAGCATTATTCTGAGTGTGCACAGGATGAAAATATAATCTCTTCTTCAGGAGAGCTCTGACAAGAGTGTGATCGAGCTCCAGCAGTTTGCCAAAAAGAACAAGCCAAACCTCCACATCTTGAACAAGCTGCAAGAAGAAATGAAGAAGCTGGCAACTCAAAGGGTGAGAATCATTTTGTCCTTCTCTTTGTTCAGTACATTGTGTAGTTACGTCTGAAGAAGCAGAGCTGCTCTGCTCCGCTTCCGTCATGCCATGGACCCCCACCCACCTCACGGTTCTGAGCCCGCCTCTTCTCCACAGAGTTCAGTTCTGTGCGTTGTTGTCTGACTCCACTCACATGTGGAACTCCTCAGTCTGCTCACGGCAGCTGCCTGTGGGCTCCTGTCCACATTCGACTGCTCACCCCCCCACCACTCGCTCCTGCTTCAATCTCGATTGCCACTGCCTTCAGCTGCTTCAGTTGTCCAACTAAGGACGATTCATTCATCCTTTTTTTTAATGAAAGTAAATTGGACTGGGGTTTTTTTTTTTTTCCCCCCCCAACATTTTAATCGGTGTTATTTTGACAAATTGGCACCATTTTTTTGATGCATGATTAATGTGAATAATACACATCAAAACGTTTCTCATATTTTTAATAATCAAAATTTTATTAACCCTCTTAAACTGTTGAATTAATTTGCAATTAACGGTGCTATTTAATTATATTTTTGTTTTTTAATTAAAATGCACAATGACTTTGGACTTTTAGGGGCGTAGATTTGAGTCACCGGATCCGAGCAAAGAGTTGCAGGAACACTCTGTGTCAAAATCAGGGGGTTCCCAGGTCCTGTTCCGGCAGGATCCGGCTCAAATTAAGCCCCAGTGTACATGTATCAATGCTTGTATTCTAGTATCGGTGTACACACAGCACATTGTACATAGTGCATCTATCCTCATTGATTGTCTATGCTTGCTTTTTATTATATAATGTTTATACTAGATAATTGTTAGGAATGATTGCTGTATGCACGTACTGTGGGCTACAGTATACTTGGTCACCTCTGAATGTGACTGCCCACCACGAGACCGTAAGTTCTGAGCATTTTGTGTGATGGAAATATCTCCTGGAATTTCAAGAATTACTCAAGAAAATTTAAGGAGTTTAGTTTTCATGAAATGCTATAAACACTAAAAATTACTATGGCATGTTTGAGCAAACTGCCGATCTACAGGATAACAAAAAGCTCTTAAACTAATTACTAATTCTAACATGTGTCTGTGTATTTATAAGAATAATTCAGCTGCCTTTCTAAACGTATCACTCACGTTGCTGTCCCTTGATTGTATTTTCATGCCAGGAGGAAACGAGGAAGAAACCCAAGATGACCATAATGGAGTCGGCCCAGCCGGGCAGCGAGCCCCTCTGCACTGTTGATGTTTGAGTCTCCAAATCACTGATGAACCACAGCACTGAAAGCCAGTCACTGTCGAAACATCCCACCATCCATGCCCAGATTATGCATCACTGAGATCACAATGCAATGCAGTCCCACACTGAGCAGGCTGGTAGAGCTGCCTCCTCCACCTCCAGGCGGGTGTCGAGCAGGTTGGCTAAATGCACTTACAGACCCTAGACTAATTACTGCCTACCTCTTAAGATTCATCCCTGCTATGAACTAAAAAAATGACCAGGACTTTAAAAAATCTGAAAAAAGAAATGCACGTATTTTTAAACTATGGAAACCACTGCACTCATTGTTCTGTCAGTGTTGTTTTCTACACTCAGTCTTTAGGTACATTATTTTTAGTGCTGGAAGTATTTGAAAGGGACTACTAATACTCATATTTATACTACCGGTAGTCATTTAATTGGGAAGCAAAGTTTCTTGACTGGTTATTTTAATGGTAATTCTGGATTTTTGGAGGTAACGAGTGTCTTGGTTTGCATGACAAGAACTTGAGTTGTGAAGTTTGGATCCGTTATGCACCCGTGTCTGGTCTGTTTTTGTCAAGTAGTCGTGCTGTTGGTCTAAATGCTTTTGAGACATTTGTTTGGACATTTTGTACTGGGGAGGATCTGCCTGCCTTTTTATAGTATTTGTTGTTTTTCTCCACCCTGACGCTGCAGTAAACCCAGTTCAGGGCCAGAGTACTGTAACGGGTTTAAACATTTCTTTATTGATTTTAGTTCTCTGATGCTTTTAATTGTCTACACACGCCATGCTCGACAGCTTTTCATTTAGGATGGCCTCCTGAAAACAAGATGGCCACATGTTGCCTTAGTTGTCCATTTCATGAAGGGCTCTGACACAAAATACATTGGACCTAAAACACCTGCAGGAAGTGGGAAGACCAAGCCCCATTTATTTTGTGTATATATATATATAGCATTTATTGGATAAGTAATATTTAAATGAAAAGCTTGCTAAATGTCCTCATGGAAGTAGTATACAGCATGTGCAGTTTTCTGAGTTGTCTTAATGGATTGTGGATTTTGTACATTTGCCATCTTTGCGAGTTTATTACGTTTACCCACAAAAAATGATCAAGGCAACCTTGTAAAAGCTGACAAGTGTGTATACCAAAGCTTACATAGTCTTATGCATTTTATAGGATCTTTTAATGTTGTTGCAAACTTGAGTAAATGTAACAGAAGAAAAGGCATCAATGTTGGAGCAAAACAAAAACTGCTGTGCGTTTTCTACAAAACACCTACAGGAACGAGCTGAACGGCTCCTGTAACAGTGGACAGTGACCTGCATTGAGAATGTGCTGTGTGCATTTTGTCAACCTTGTGCTGGTGTAAGCAGAGAAATAAAATACTGGTTTTATGTTGAATTGTAATGATAAATTGTTTAAAATGTTGCTGCCTAGAAACTGATGTTGCAACTTGAGCTTTTTGACTTCAGTGGTATATTTGTTATGCAAAAATAAAAATGTCTTGACTAATAACAATCCCTTTGGTTTATTTTAAGAATACAGATGTGGTCAAATTTGTTTGCACCTTTTCATAAAAAAAATAAACTGGGTACTGAAATATTTTTTTTAATGTTTATAAAATTTAGCCCCCGACTTTCGATTCAGTGAAACTGGTGTTAGCAAAAGTTTGCCCAGAACAGATTGAAAATACTTTGACCACAGGGACATGTTGAACTGTGTCCTGTATTTAGCACATCTTCAATCTTGTAATCAGTCTGTTTAAAGCAGAGGTGCCCGAACAGTTTCTCAGAGAGGACCAAGTTTAAAATCTTATCAGAGGGCTGCAAATGCAATAATACATGAAATGCAAATACTACTTTAAATAAAGTCCATTTATGTATGATCGTTATTTAACCTTCAATTCTGTATAAAGAACATCACAGAACAGGCTGTATTGGTTGTGGGGGTGGATCTGGGGGTCCTCCCCCAGAGAATTTTGAATAAAGTAGATGCCATTTCCTGCATTTTGGTGTATTTTACAAAGGTTTATTACAGTAGATTAACATGAAACAAAAGATGTAAACTCATTGAAATCGCTGACGTAAGGGGCGTTCACTTCAGGACAAATTGAGGTTGCTGACTGGTCAGTTGCTGACATGCTGGATTGACTGACAGGTGGACGGACACGTGCAAAAAATAAATCACATTTTACTGGCCTGTTTGAGACTGCTGTCATTTATTCCATATTCAATATTTTGGTGAATCTATGGTTCGAGAATGTTTCCAACAATGTTTTCTTTTTCAGAGGTGCTTGAGCAGTCCCAAAAAGAGGCTAAAATCACTACTGAAGCCAGTTCATATTTATCATTTAGGCTATTTGTGTGATTTATAAGTATTTAGTGCAGGATCAAAGGAAAATGATTTCCAGTGTCAGGAAGCTGTAGGAAGTCTGTCAAAATAAAATATCCATCCATTTTCTTTACCCGTTTTATTCCATTTTGGGTCACTGGGGTCGCTGGTGCCCATGTCCAGCAATCACTGTGCGAGGGGCGGGGTACACCCTGGACGGGTCGCAAGTCCATCACAGGACCACATAGAGACAAACAACCATTCACTCTCTCACTCACACCTAGGGACAATTTAGAGTTATCAATCAGCCTAACATGCATGTTTTTGGACTGTGGGAGGAAACAGGAGTACCCGGAGAAAACCCACGCATGCACGGAGAGAACATGCAAACTCCACCCAGAAAGGCCCCTGGACCGGGGTTTGAACCAGGGACCTGTTCGCTGAGAGGCAGCAGCTCTACCAGTTGTGCCACCGTGCTGCCCCAAAATAAAATATAAATTAGTCAAATTAAATAATTTAATGCACATAATAGCCACTCCAGCTGTATAGTGCCATTAAGGTAGTCATTGGGCTGACTTTCCATTTAACAAAGTCAGAATGACTGAGTGTAAACACACTGACGCTTCAAAGGAAATTTTAATATAGTAATGAGGAAAGCTTGGCGGGTGGGCCCCACTTTGGGCACCCCTGGTTTAAGGAGTGGAAGTAGTCACAGGGCTGTTTGGCTTCATGATGTGTCCCACATTAAACATGGACCAAATAAAACTTAGGACAGTTATCTTGGGAGGTTACAAAGAAAACTGACAGTGTAAAGTCTATAAGACCAAGAAGCTTGATGTCTCTGTGTCCACAGCTGCAGAATATTCAGAAGGTCAAGGTCCACAGGACTAAAGAACCTCCCTGAACATGGCCACAAGAGAAAACTGATGAACTGAAGAGACTTGAGAATAGTATCCAAAGAGTTCAAACTCTTTCAAGGCAAGGTGCACCAGTCACACCATCGGTCACTGTTGGGAGTCGAAGTGGACTTAATGGAAGACAACTGGATACCAAATCACCCACAAAAACTGGAATCTGCCTGAACACATGTAACAAACTGCATAGGTCTTTTTAGCTTTTTGTTCACAAACCAGGAAATGGAACGTACAGAGTGATCTACAGTGAAACCTGGAGGAAGCTCTTGTTCTACAGCTGCTCTGCTGCATCTGGCACAGAGTGATCTGTGCTGGTTACAATGAAATCTCAAGGCTATCCAGGCATTCTGGAGCAAAATGTGCTGCTGTTTCAGGTCATGGATCCTCCAACTTAAAACACTGCTAAATCACCCAAGAATGGCTAAGAACAGAACGTTGGACCATTCTGAAGTGGCCTTTGAGCCCTGATCTAAACCCTGCTGAACATCTGTGGACAGAGGTGAAACATGATTCAGATGAAGCAGTTCAGGAGTGGAACCTGTTGGCAGGTGCACATTGAAATTACTTGATTGCAGAGATTGACTTAAAAAGTTGTGCAACAAAATATTAAATGTACCATTCATTTAGCCAAGGCCAGTCTCTTTAGTTTTTCTGTTCAACTAAAATTCAAAAACTTTGATTCTCACTAAATTTGTCATTCTGTCAGTTTCAGTTTGTTTCAGTGACCAATGTGGGCTTTTCATTCTTCAACGAAGGCTACAAACAAGTTTGATCACATCTGTAGCACAAACCAGAACAAGCACTTGTAAATGGAAACTTATTTATTCTTGATAAGTTTGTACAAGTTTACTCTTCTTGACTGAACAGGTTTAAGTTGTCCTTAAATCAAAATGCTTTCAAATAAAGTGATTAATCTAAGCCAGAACACTTGGAAGTTACTTTTAACTTCAACTATTTAATTTCTGTAAACAAAAAGGTTCCAAGAAACTTGTTTTTCTATAGCAGTAACAAGTGAGTATAAATTTAAAGGATGAAAAGCCATTAACTGTTTAGAGTCTGTTCCTGATCAGGGAGTCTGCTGCTGCTGGGAGTCGTAGTCCACTCTCTCGAGCAGCAGGAGCATTTCAACGTGCATCGTCTGAGGAAATAAATCCACGGCCAGCGCTCGCACCGGACGGAACGGAGCTCCGTGAACTCTGTTGGAAGGAGCTCTGCACAGGCTGAAAATCAAATTTTAACATTAAAATATGAGAAAATGCTCGCTCGCATAGCTTTTAATAATAAAACCAGTAGCTGCAGGAACAAAATGGCTAAACTAGAACTCACTCAATGAAGTTGGCCATGGCTGCCTTGGCGTTGCACGCAACGTAAACGAGCCTCTTCAGATGTTCTGCTCTCCTGATGGCGAGGATCACTTTGGAATCTGTTCATTAAATAAAACCTCTTAACGCAACACATCTTTAACACGGTGCACATTTTGGTCTCTGTGCACTTACGTAGGCCTGCTCTGGGTGGATCTACGATGGCGGTGACGTTGGGTGAAACGACAGCATTGAGGATGTTAGGAAACACATCCTCTGCTTTTCCACAGTGAAACTCAACATTACTGAGACCTTCAGACACAAAGAGGGAAACCATCAAACCCAGACCATCATACTAGAGGCCTAATGGTTTTGATTCACTTTAGGCAGGATGGATGTGTGATTAGGCCTGTCACGATAACAAATTTTGCTGGGCGATTAATTGTCTCAGAAATTATTGCGATAAACAATAATACTGTTTGAAATTTGACAATAAGTAATTATTGTCAAATTTAAGGAAAAAAATTTAGTTTTGCGTATAGTACCTTTTTTCGACCACTAGATGGCAGTATAAGACTGTTTGAACCAAAGGATGGATAGTGAGGGAGCGAGCAGCGTCTCTTTAAGAAAAATGGGAGGGAGGTCTCTTGACGTGACATGGGCCGTCTCTCTTTGGTTCTCAAAATGGCAGATGCTCGGTGTGGTTTGAGCTCTTTAGCATAGAATTTTTCACACAAAGCTTTTAAAAATAAAAAATAAAAAATCAGTAACACAAGTTCTCAGCTTCTTTTTGCAGAGAAAAACTTTTTGGACGAAGGCACGGGTTTCAATCAATTTTGGAGCTTCGACAAGACGGAGGTTTTTTCCCAGAGGTCGGCCTGTTAGCTTAGTTCGTAGCTTAGCTTCTCAGCTTAGCTGCCAACGATCCAAAAATGTGATTTTGGGCAGTTAAAATGGATTTTAAAGAGAAAAGAGAAAGGGAGGGGTCAGTGAAGAGCACCAGAGTTGAGCCTTTTGTCATCCAGTGTCTTCAGTAGAAAGAGAGACATGAAGAAACGATAAAGACGATAAATGAAAATGAGGTCAATAAGTTTCATTTATCATGAGATTAATTGATTTGTTGTTGATCGTGACAGGCCTATGTGTGATGATGTCTAGTGCCCTACCGTTGAGCTTTGCATTAACTCTGGCGTCTTCCACTGCTTCCTGGCACAACTCGATCCCAATCACCTTTTTTACTCTCTAAACAAAGAAATAGAACGTCCTAACAGATCATTCAAATTCAGTGCAACGTGAATTATTAAAATTTTATCAGTCACAGAAACATTTGCAACATAAAGATTACTTTAGCGAGGGAGATGCCAATGGTTCCAGTCCCACAGCACACGTCCAGCACTGTGCTGTCCTGATCGAGCTGGGCCCACTCCCCCACAGCCGAGTACAGCACCTCTGCAGCTCCTGTATTCACCTGCGAGGTAACACACACTGAGCACCTGGCCACCTGTTAACCACCTGGCCACCTGTTAACTACCTGGCCACCTGTTAACTACCTGGCCACCTGTTAACTACCTGGCCACCTGTTAACTACCTGGCCACCTGTTAACCAATCTATATAAATAACTGTAGTCACCACATTGTGTATGATGGCTGCATAACTCGTCTTCAAAGTCAATATTTAAAATACAGAAATTAATTTACAGTATGGTACAGTGCTGCTTGTAAGTGAACACTTCAGAATTTTCTATATTTCTACATAAATTTGACCTGAAACATCAGAATTTCACACAAGTCATAAAAGTAGATAAAAAGAACCCAGTTACACAAATGAGACAAAAATATTATAGTTGGACATTTATTTATTGAGGAAAATGATCCAATATTACATAATTGTGATAGTAAAAGTATGTGAACCTTTGCTTTCAGTATCTGGATCAGTAACCATGATACTACCACCACCATGTTTCACAGCTGGGATAAGGTTCTTATGCAGGAATGCAGTGTTTTCCTTTCTTCACACAGAATGCTTCCCATTTAAACCAAAAAGTTCTATTTTCAATCACTCAATCTTATACCCTTAGGTAGATTTGGTTACAGTGAGGTGAGTCAGCTTTCTTGCCAGACAGGAAACTTGACATAGACACACCATAAGTATAAAAATAAATATAACATGATTCAAAAATGATTTTATTTTTTTTTTTTAAAGGTGCTATGCTAAGTTGAATTTTGGAAGCTTATGGCAACAGGAACAAAGCTGGTTTTATACCAGTACTTAGTTTTACAACTGGGAATCAAATATGAGCCTGGGAGGAGCCTGAACTGGCAGTGCAGAGGATGAGCCACATCTGTTCAGATGGATGGATAACATCTGCACCTGCCTGGAGTACAATAATCTGGGATTAGCTGCATCTCACCCGTCATCTTACTGGGACCATTTGACTATTTGGTTCAGGCAGTTCTTGTTTTTAAGAGTTGAAACACCAAACCAGGACACCAAGCAGTGAGACAACCGATTCAAGAAAAGCTTGAAAAACTAAAGTCAACAAGAACACAAAGTTTGTTTTCTCAGTCATCCAGGTATATAACAACAAAAAAGGTTGATTCATGTCATCTGGACTTCGTTTTTTTGTTAAAAACACAAGAGTCAGGGTGGCTTCTGGGTAATACCAGATGGCTAGGCCTCAGACTGACTAAGCCTCTTGGACGAGGGGCGAAACGTTTCTTTTTAACAAAAAAACGAAGTCCAGATGACATGAATCAACCTTTTTTGTTGTTAAAGTCAACAAGGTTTTATCGACGTGGAAGGAAGAAAGTTTCCTGAGGATAAACAGGCGCTGGTTCCTGTTCTTACACACAGTTAGGTCAGTTTACTGTCAGTAACTGTACACAGATATTTGGAGGTGTCAAGAACTTCCACAGTCTGCCCCTTTAGAAGAGTACTTAATTTTGGTCTCATCCACAGAACTCTTTTCCAGCAGCCTTCTGCGTGTCCACTTGATCTTTAACAAACTGCAGATGAGCAGCAATGTTCTTTTTGGAGAGCAGTGGTTTCTCCTTCAACCTCGCCATGACACCATTGTTGTTCAGTGTTCTCCTGATGGTGGACTCATGAACATTAACATTAATCAATGCGAGAGAGACCTACAGTCGCTTAGAAGTTACCCTGGGGTCAGTGACGTGCAGTGAGCTTTGTGACAGAAGATTTTTTTCATCAAAGCGACAAGGTCCTGGAGAACCGGCATGTCCAGCTGAGACTACATATTTGGACTTATGATAGCAGGAACTCTGCTTTTTGGCATCAGCAGGACTCTGTTTTATCGACTTTTGAAGAAGACATCGGGAGCAGTTTTGGCCATGGAAAAGCTTCCGAGTCAGTGTGAAGGTTTTGGTCCTGGCTGTGGGAACTTTAAATCCTTTGGTTTACGAGCTTAACCGTAAGGTGGAGGCGATTGAGAATCGCAGACCACCTGCGGCTTCTGGGACTCGTCAGTGTGGTGGGTTCGACCTTGAAGGAGACTCATAGCATGGATCAGTGAAATTAAATTTCGATTGTACGTACATATTCGCATTGTACCTCGGTGCAATTCCAATAAAGTTTATTCTGATTCTGATAGGTGAGGCACTGACTCATTTGGAAATCGGATGTTCACATATACAGGTCCTTCTCAAAAAATTTGCATATTGTGATAAAGGTCATTATTTTCCATAATGTAATGATAAAAATGAAACTTTCATATATTTCAGATTCATTGCACACCAACTGAAATATTTCAGTTCTTTAATTGTTTTAATACTGATGATTATGGCATACAGCTCATGAAAACCCAAAATGCCTGTCCCAAAAAATTAGCATATCATAAAAAAGGTTCTCTAAACAAGCTATTAACCTAACCATCTGAATCAACGACGTAACTCTAAACACCTGCAAAAGATTTGTGAGGCTTTTAAAAACTCCCAGCCTTGTTCATTACTCAAAACCGCAATCATGGGTAAGACTGCCGACCTGACTGCTGTCCAGAAGGCCATCATTGACACCCTCAAGCAAGAGGGTAAGACACAGAAAGAAATTGCTGAACGAATAGGCTGTTCCCAGAGTGCTGTATCAAGGCACCTCAGTGGGAAGTCTGTGGGAAGGGAAAAGTGTGGCAGAAAACGCTGCACAACGAGAAGAGGTGACCGGACCCTGAGGAGGATTGTGGAGAAGGGCCGATTCCAGACCTTGGGGGACCTGCGGAAGCAGTGGACTGAGTCTGGAGTAGAAACATCCAGAGCCACCGTGCACAGGCGTGCGCAGGAAATGGGCTACAGGTGCCACATTCCCCAGGTCAAGCCACTCTTGAACCAGAAACAGCAGCAGAAGCGCCTGACCTGGGCTACAGAGAAGCAGCACTGGACTGTTGCTCAGTGGTTCAAAGTACTTTTTTCGGATGAAAGCAAATTTTGCATGTCATTCGGAAATCAAGGTGCCAGAGTCTGGAGGAAGACTGGGGAGAAGGAAATGCCAAAATGCCAGAAGTCCAGTGTGAAGCACCCACAGTCAGTGATGGTCTGGGGTGCCATGTCAGCTGCTGGTGTTGGTCCACTGTGTTTTATCAAGGGCAGGGTCAATGCAGCTAGCTATCAGGAGATTTTGGAGCACTTCATGCTTCCATCTGCTGAAAAGCTTTATAGAGATGAAGATTTCATTTTTCAGCACGACCTGGCACCTGCTCACAGTGCCAAAACCACTGGTAAGTGGTTTACTGACCATGGTATTACTGTGCTCAATTGGCCTGCCAACTCTCCTGACCTGAACCCCATAGAGAACCTGTGGGATATTGTGAAGAGAAAGTTGAGAGATGCAAGACCCAACACTCTGGATGAGCTTAAAGCCGCTATCGAAGCATCCTGGGCCTCCATAACACCTCAGCAGTGCCACAGGCTGATTGCCTCCATGCCACGCCGCATTGAAGCAGTCATTCATGCAAAAGGATTCCCGACCAAGCATTGAGTGCATAACTGAACATGATTATTTGAAGGTTGGCGTTTTTTGTATTAAAAACACTTGTCTTTCATTGGTGGGATGAAATATGCTAATTTTTTGGGACAGGCATTTTGGGTTTTCATGAGCTGTATGCCATAATTATCAGTATTAAAACAATTAAAGACCTGAAATATTTCAGTTGGTGTGCAATGAATCTGAAATATATGAAAGTTTCATTTTTATCATTACATTATGGAAAATAATGACCTTTATCACAATATGCTAATTTTTTGAGAAGGACCTGTATGAACCCAAAATAGAAGCTTATATTTCAATTTAGCATTTTTTTAAAGGCATCTAATTATGCTTTAATCAACTCCATACTCCTCTCTTAAAAAAAACTATTAGCTTTATCCCACATTGTTTGAACAGGAAATCTGTAAATTCTGTGATTTTGACCATTGAAGTGTTGAAATAATTCAGAAAACAGTTTTATAAAACAGTTATACAGAACAGTCAAGTGATTAAATGTATTTTCTCTTTTCATCTAAACATGTCCGCTGTGTGGAAGTATTTTACACTAGAAGCACCACAGAACAAGACAGCATTGTGCATTGTCTGCAGAACCATAGCACCACGTTAAACCGCGATGAAGTTAGTTTTATATTGGACATTCGAGCTCCGTGGCTTCAGCGGGGCAGTACTCTTTGCTCAATCCGAAAGAGGCGACTCGACCCCGGCCAGCCGCGTCCAATCGGCCCCGCTCAGTCTGCCTGTCTCTGAGGAGGGACAGACAGAGTGCGGCTGACCGAAATCAGACTGACTGCTTCGGATTGAACAAGAAGAAGACATCGCTGAAGCCCCGGAGCTTGAATGTTTATTGAGAAGTTGCTAAACTTCATCATAATTAATGACCAACCACTATCAGTTGTAGAAAATGAAGGATTTCACAGCTTGATACTTGCAGTCAAGATATAGTTTACCCTCCAGGAGATATTTATCAATACAACAGTACACAATCATAAAAAAACATATGATTTGAAAATTACACAAAAAAAAATATCTATCTATCTATCTATCTATATCTATATCTATCTATATCTATATATATATATAAACGAAACAAAAACAGCTACATTATAAAGTGATGTAAAATACTAAAAACAGGAACATGTCTGTTGGTTTATGCCATGAATTTAGCAGATGTTTGAAGCCATTTCACATTTTATTTTATTCATTCATTTAAAAGAAACAAAACAAATTCATCAAAAAGAAAACATTGAAAGAAAAGAGTGCAGAAATAAGAAAAAAAATCTTATATCTGCCCCTTATTTAAAAAAATATAAAATAACTTTAAACAATCACTTAAATTAATCACTAATATCCACTTTAAAAGCTAGGAATAAAAAAATATATATATGTTTTGTGTTAGCAGAATTTAATTCTAACTTTAAAACTTATCCAACATTAATAAAACTTACCTCAAGTTACCTTTTTGGACATGCATGCATATATTTGTGCAAATTGTACTTGAGAGGAGATTATTACAGCCTCATAAAATCAATGATGATCATGATATCGGAACTGGATCGGTATCGGACGATATTTAGATTTAGGTATCAGGATCGGAAGTTAAAAAATGTGGATCGGTGCATCCCTAGTTATGATGACAGGTGAGACAAAGCCTCACCTGCCTCCCCTGACTGCACGTCACTGTTTCAGGGCTCCTTTGTGACCTCGCTGACTGCTTGTATTACACACCTTGTTCTTGGAGTGATCTCTGTTGGCCCACCACTCCTGGGGAGGGAAACAATGGTCTTGAATTTCCTCCATTTGTGCACACACTGTCTGACTGTGGATTGGTGGAGTCCAAACTCTTTTACAGGTTGTTTGTAACCTTTTCCAACGTGATGAGCATCAACAACTCCTTTTCTGAGCTCCTCAGAAATCTCCTTTGTTCCTCCATGATCCACTTCCACAAACATGTTGTGAAGATCAGACTTTGATAGATCCTGTTCTTTAAATCAAACAGGGTGCCCACTCACACCTGATCATCATTCATTGATTGAAAACACCTGACTCTATTTTCACCCTCAAATTAACTGCTAATCCTAGAGGTTCACATACTTTTATCACTCACAGATATGTAATGTTGGATCATTTTCATCAATAAATTAATGACCAAGTATAATATTTTAGTCTCGTTTGTTTAACTGAATTCTCTTTATCTACTTTTAAGACTTGTGTGAAAATCTGATGATGTTGCGTCTCTATTCATGCAGAAGTATAGAAAACTCTAAAGGCTTCACAAACTTTCAATCATCACTGTATATCAAGTGTCCTGGTGTTAACTTTGATTGTAATTTAATCTTTTGAAATAAATCCATACCTGGAAGAAGGAGTGAGGAGAAATCCTGAACTTCAGACCGAGCAGCTCCTCATGAATGCAGCTCTCCCCAGCTATGAGCTCACAGGGCAGGTCCTCCGGGTTGGGAGATTTTCTTCAGTCGAACACACAAATGTAGCTTCAGTTATGTAGATCCACTATCCCTCATGAAAGGCTGAGCGTTAGCGTGTGGCTTTATTCACCTCTGACCGTCTCGAACAAAGTATAAAGAGGTCGCAGCGCTCTCACTGCCCTTTCCTTCAGTGAAGTACTTCTTCATAGAGCTCTTCAGAGCATTGAGCTCGTCTTCCTCAAGTTTCTAAGAGAAAAAAACGAAGGAGAGTAAAAGGGAGAAATCTAACAGTTCATTACATGAGGTTAAAGTGAAGAAGTCTCGTCACCTGCGGGTTGAAGAAAACAATCACCATAGCTTGTTTGGTCCTTGTGGTGCGCACAGTCAGCTGCTTCCAGTGACCTTCGTATGTCTCAGGACTGTACACAGAGTATGGAGTTGTCCTGCTCACAAAATCGTCACGAAAACAAAAGAAGAAAGAATTTGTAGATTTTCAATCTTTATAAATGACAGCATCCATAACAGCTGCTCCACCACAACCATGTCGTAATACCTAATAAAGTTCTGAAATTCGCTGACCACCCTTTTGGCCTCTGCTGAAACATGGCAGGTCTCTGCTGGTCCCACCACAGCACAGGAGCCTCCTTTATACTTCCCCAAACGAAAACCAATGGTCTTATCCTCGCCATCTGCCCCAACTGAGATGAGGAACTCGCACTTGTTTCTGTACTCTGTCTGCCACAAACACGATCAGAATAACTCGTTAGTAAAGTGAAAGGTGTTAAATAACAGATTTTAAATTTGAACCAGTTTATTCTGGAATAATGTTTCTGCTTGTATTTACTCTGATCTCCTGAACCAGTGGATGGAGTTTAATGAAACTGTCCAGACGTAATCACTGAATGTACATCTTCGTCTGATCGACTTTTAGAGCCCAGTCCAAGATGGCTGCCATGGCTAATTAACCTTTGCCCAATACAAAAATGCCTTTAACATATTCAACATTACAGATGAGATGAAGTTAATGTAGCCGAGTCATCCTCAACACATATTCCAAGTAGGGATGCACGATATTATCGGCATGGCATCGGCCGATTTTAGAGTTAAAGTTAAATATCGGACATTAGCCATTCCATTAAAATAACTCACTGATATAAAAGACACTGTTTTTGGTTGACAACCCAGTGACAAGGATGCCTGCAGCGCCAGCACAATGTGATGATGTCATGCGCGCCTACCTGATCTGATCACGGCGGAGAGGAAAATTCAAAATGTCGGCGGTGTGGAAGTTTATTTTCTCGTTGAGGATGTCGGATTCCGAAGATTTCTGGATTACGTTGAGCCTCGCTACATCGTCCACAGTCAGAAATATTTTTCCGCCGTACCCTTACCCGAGTTAGTCTGAGGGTTTTAGATACTTTTCCACATTGCCTCAGTTAATTCAGGTTTGTGGTTGTTTTTTAATCATTTTGAAATAATGTTTTGTTAACTAATAATAGCCAATCCCTTTTCATCTATGACATCATAGACAACAAAGTATTAAGAACTAGAATGAAGTCTCTACTAGACCCGTCACGATAACAAATTTTGCTGGGCGATTAATTGTCTCAGAAATTATTGCGAAAAACGATAATATGGTTTGAAATTTGACAATAATTAATTATTGTCAAATTTAAGAAGAAATTTTGATTTTTGTATGTAGTGCCTTTTTTTTACCAGCGGATGGCAGTACAAGACTGTTTGAACAGAAGGATGGATAGTGAGGGAGCGATCAGCGTGTCTCTTTAAGAAAAATGGGAGGGAGGCCCCTTGACATGACATGGGCTGTCTCTCTTTGGTTCTCAAAATGGTGGACCAAAAACAAAAAAATCCAAAAACGCAATTTTGGATCGTTAAAACAGATTTTAAAGAGAAAAGAGAAAGGGAGGGGTCAGTGAAGAGCACTGGAGTTGAGCTTTTTGTCATCCAGTGACTTCAATAAAAAGAGAGACATGAAGAAATGATAAAGCCGATAAATGAAAATGAGGTTGATAATTTCCATTTATCATGGATTAATTGATTGTTTATTGCAACAGGCCTAGTCTCTACTGCTTCTCAACGAGGCTGAGAGGGAAACAGAAAGAGGCTTGCATGCTGCAGGACTATTTTTAACTCATTTGTTAGCACCGTGCCTTGTTTCAAGTCCTGTGTCATTTAGTTGCCGATTCGCTTTTGTGTTTGGGATCATTGTCCGGCTGCATGACCCAACATGAGCCCATCCTCAGCTGTCTGACAATGTCTGAAGACTCAGTGACTGCAAGATGCTCAAATTCTGTAGCGGCAAAGCATCTCTCTCAACCACTGCGCTTTAAAGCTGGTTAGGAAAACAAATCATACTGGTTCAGTCTTTTTCTCCTTATCCAGCAATGAAAGTTCACATTTAATATGCTAACTGAGCTGTGATGTGGCAACCTTTCCAGGATGTTCCCAGACTCTCGCCCATTAACTGCTGGTAACTAAGCCAGCAGTTAATGGGAGTGTGATATCAGGATCATGTTATTTTAGTCATTTGTGTGTTTTCAAACTGAAACTACTTGCTTAATGAGTTAATGGTTACCTGTGTGGGAGATGGTCGAATGGCTTCAAGAGGACAACACATTTTGTTGAATTTTCCTTTCTGTGCAAATAACCATGGTAACATGGCTTTGTTGGTGCTGCCAATCTCACTGAAACAAAGCAAAACGATCAGCCAGACTGAAAACACAAACGTTTGGTTGTCAGGAGCTCTTAAACCAGATGTAGCAGGAAACTAGACTTTGTTCAATAAACAGGTGAAAACATCACTTTGCTGCTGTAAAACATCTGACTGAGACCTACTTGGCCAACCTCTGCAGAATCCCCACCACCTCCTGCTCCTTCCTCCTCAGCTGCTCCTCGTAAGGCACATTCCACAGAGGAGTCACCACATTGGCGATCTGAACACTGAGTGGCTCCTCGTCCTCCTCCTCACCGCCTTCAGTTCTTTTAGAAACGGGCTGCCCTGACACACCCTCGCCCTCCTCCTGCTTCCTCTTCTTCAAGATGGGGTCTGCTTTCGGTTTGGCCAGCTTGACGCTGAGCACCTGACCCTTCCACTGCATGCCGTGAACCATCTTCATGGCTTTGTCGCGCTCCTCCTCATTCTTAAAGGTGACAAAAGCAAACGTCTGCCTGCCAAAAAGCTTGATTTTATGTGGATTGAGCCCATGTTTGGCCAGGAACTTCTTTAGGTCATTGAAACCGGTGAACTTGGGCAGATTCCTGATCTCCACCTTGAAGATTTCAGAAGTGAAGAGGTCGTCCTTTATGTAGCGGTACTTGCAGGGGTCAGGAGCTGCCTCACTGTCGCGTGCAGCTTGAGCATCAGCTTCAGGAGTGTCGTTTTTAAAGTTTTGTGGGACATCATCAGGCTCCTCCTCCTTTGATGGTGTTGCATCAGATGCTGGATTGCTACCTTCTGCCATCATTCTGCTGGCTGTGAAAATACCAAACACTTGTCAGAAGAACAGAAAAGGCTCATCATTCTCTTGAATAATATTTGTTAAGACATCTTGAAAACAGCAAAAAATACTTTTTGTTAGTTAGGACAACTAAAAGCAGCTGATCAGATGATCTCAGAGCCCACATACAAGCATAAAAATAGAAAGCAGAAGATATGAGGAGAAGGACCATTTATGCATTTGAGTCAACATGAGAATTCTTTTAATCAATTCTGTCATATGAAGGAAGCTAACGAAGGACTGGTGAAATGTGCTCAAATCTGCACGAGAAGGGCAGCAGCATTTAGAACAAGTAGGTGTGAAATGGAGGCCTGACTGACCCCAACATCAAGTACAGTGAAGTAGTCACATCAGGTTCTCCCCAAGTCAGGTCTAATCAAAACAGGTTTCAATTTAGATACCGGTCTTAACTGAGAGAAACGTTTCTGCAGAACAGCATTAATCTGTTTATTAAACTTACCAAGTCCAAAATTATCCAGATCTGTGACTGTTTAAGACATGACTCCAGAGTTTTACAATGTAGACAGGTGTGTCTGAGGGAGTGCTAAGGCTTAACACAATAATATTTATATATATTTTTTTTTATTAAAGCTAAAAAAGTGCAGCCAGTCATGCATTTAGCTTGTCAAGACATTCTGGTAGAAGGAGCAAGAATTATTTGGCTTTAGTTGCAGATAAATATGGCCATCATCTGCAAAAAACTGGAAGAACATGCCACATTTTCTCAGAATATAAAGGGTGCAGGTTAGTGAAAATGTGCAGTCTGAGAATGGAACCCTGAGGGACCCCACAGGAAAAAGGTGCTGAAGTGGACAGAAATTTTCAACCATTGACAGAAGCTGTCATTCAAGTATGAAGGACCTCTTGCAATATGTAATATTGTAAGGCTTGTTATTACCATGTGAGGCTCAGATATTTTAATGTAAGCTTAATACTTGGACAACTGACTGAATTGTGACTATCGTGCAGGCTACAGTCAATTAGCTTTAGGGGCCATGGTGAATTAGATTAATCCCATGATTATTTGGTGAAAGTTCCTTTCCACTTTCCAGTGGTTCATGAGATATTTTGCTTACAAACAGATCTGACTCCAAAAGTTACTGCTGAAGTTAAAAGCAAAGATCTCACTGAATGAGTAGCCCTTGGAGTAAATGTTTTCTATGAAGCTCAACTACAACTAAAGTTTGACATATCGTGTAAAACTGACTGAATCATAACAATCATAGCCATCTTGTAAGTTGGCTGTGGCAGCCATCTTAAACAGGGGTTTCTCCAAAGGTTAATCAGTTGTAGGTGTACATCTTGCAGTACTTTCTGAGGGTTTACAAAAAAAATCTGTCCAATGGGATATTTTGCTAACAGAGCTGACCGCAATTTCTTAATGGCATAAATTTAAAACAAAGATCTTGTTGAGAATGTGTCTAAAATTGACTCATTTTGAGTGATTTTGTGTTTTGAATTGTGAGTTTTCTGTGGCAACATCCTGAATGATAAAGTGATACAAAGCGTTTCACAAGTTACATCTGTCACCATCCAAAGGTCTGGATAAGGCTGAGGTGGAAACATTCACTGAGGTGAATGTTTGTTTTTGTACAGAATTTTTTGAAATCTCGTTACTCTAAACTTGACAGATTATTGTTCAGACTGAGTGCAGGCAGCAGACACATTCATTTAAAACTTATAATTTTATCCACATGTCAATTCTTACCTTCAAACACCAAGTTTCGTTTCCGATACTACTAAGCACGAGGCCGCCATGTTGATTTGAACACGTGCAGCGTGAACTCTGAACTCTCTTAAAGGGGCAGTAGTCCTTTTATTTATTTAACTTTTTTTTTTTTTTTTTTACCTGTATTTATACAGGTTAATCCCATTGAGTCACGGGGACTCATTTACAAGGGAGACCTGGTTTTTAACAAAGAGAGATGACAACAGTGGATAACAAAGACAACAATAAACAGTCATAAGGATGCGTACAAATGTATATCCCCTCCCTGGGCTGCCACCTTACCGTGGTGGAGGGGTTTGAGTGTCCCAATGATCCTAGGAGCTATGCTGTCAGGGGCTTTACGCCCCTAGTAGGGTCACCCATGGCAGACAGGTCCTAGGTGAGGGACCAGACAAAGTGCAGCCCAAAAACCCCGATGATGAGAAAAATAAACGGACCTAACGTTCCCTTGCCCGGACGTGGGTCACCAGGGCCCCACTCTGGAGCCAGGCCTGGAGGTGGGGCACGCGGGCGAGCGCCTGGTGGCCGGGCTTTTACCCATGGAGCTCGGCCGGGCACAGCCCGAAGAGGAGACGTGGGTCCCCCTTCCCATGGGCTCACCACCTGTGGGAGGGGCCAAAGGGGTAGGGTGCAATGTGGGATGGGTGGTGACCGAGGGCGGGGACCCTGGCGGTCTGATCCTCGGCTACAGAAGCTGGCTATTGGAACGTGGAATGTCACCTCACTGGTGGGGAAGGAGCCTGAGCTGGTGTGTGAGGCTGAGAGGTTCCGGCTAGAAATAGTCGGACTCACCTCTACGCATGGCTCGGGCTCTGGAACCAGTTTCCTTGAGAGGGGCTGGACACTCTTCCACTCTGGAGTTGCCCCTGGTGAGAGGTGCCAAGCAGGAGTGGGCATACTTATTGCCCCCAAACTTGGTGCCTGTGTGTTGGCGTTCACCCCAGTGAATGAGAGGGGGGCCTCCCTCTGCCTACGTGTGGGGGGATGGGTTCTGACTGTCGTTTGTGCTTATGCACCAAACGGCAGTTCGGATTATCCACCCTTTCTGGAGTCCTTGGAGGGGGTACTGGATAGTGCACCTCCTGGGGACTCCCTTGTTCTGCTGGGGGACTTCAATGCTCATGTGGGCAATGACAGTGAGACCTGGAGGGGTGTGGTTGGGAGGAACGGCCCCCCTGATCTGAACCAGAGTGGTGTTCTGTTGTTGGACTTCTGTGCTCGTCATCGATTGTCAATAACGAACACCTTGTTCAGGCATAAGGATGTCCATATGTGCTCTTGGCACCAGGACACCCTAGGCCACAGTTCGATGATAGACTTTGTCATCGTCTCATCTGATCTGCGGCCACATGTCTTGGACACTCGCGTGAAGAGAGGGGCAGAGCTGTCCACTGATCACTACCTGGTGGTGAGTTGGCTCCGATGGTGGGGGAGGATGTCAGTCAGACCTGGCAGACCCAAACGTATTGTGAGGGTTTCCTAGGAACGTCTGGCAGAGTCTCCTGTGAGATGGAGTTTTAACTCCCACCTCAGGGAGAACTTTGAACATGTTCCGAGGGAGGTGGGGGACATTGAGTCTGAGTGGACCATGTTTCATGCCTCTATTGTCGAGGTGGCTTACCGGAGCTGCGGCCGCAAGGTTGTCGGTGCCTGTCGCAGCGGCAACCCTCGAACCCGATGGTGGACACCGTCGGTGAGGGATGCTGTCAGGCTGAAGAAGGAGTCCTATCGGGCCTTTTTGGCCTGTGGGACCCCGGAAGCAGCTGATGGGTACCGGCAGTCCAAGCGACATGCGGCTCGGGTGGTTGCTGAGGCAAAATCTCGGGCATGGGAGGAGTTCGGAGAGGCCATGGAGAATGACTTCCACACGGCT
Source organism: Nematolebias whitei (assembly GCF_014905685.2). Classification (NCBI taxonomy): domain Eukaryota; kingdom Metazoa; phylum Chordata; class Actinopteri; order Cyprinodontiformes; family Rivulidae; genus Nematolebias; species Nematolebias whitei. Next base: position 35,648,784 of record NC_056505.1, read on the forward strand.
TTGAGGCGATTCTGGTCTACCATCCGGCATCTCAGGGGGGGAAAGCGGTACACCACCAACACTGTTTATAGTGGGAGTGGTGTGCTGCTGACCTCAACTCGGGATGTTGTGGGTCGGTGGGCGGAATACTTTGAAGACCTCCTCAATCCCACCGGTACGTCTTCCACTGAGGAAGCAGAGCCTGGGGACTCTGGGTCGGGCCCTCCAATCACTGGTGCTGAGGTCACCGAGGTGGTTAAAAAGCTCCTCGGTGGCAGGGCCCCAGGGATAGATGAGATTCGCCCCGAGTTCCTTAAGGCTCTGGATGTTGTAGGGTTGTGTTGGCTTACGTGACTCTGCAATATTGCGTGGACACGAGGGAAGTTCCCCTGGATTAGCAGACCGGGGTGGTGGTCCCCCTATTCAAAAAGGGGGAACGTAGAGTGTGTTCCAACTACAGGGGAATCATGCTCCTATGCGTCCCTAGTAAGGTCTACTCTGGGGTTCAGGAGAGGAGGGTCCGTCGGATAGTCGAACCTCGAATTCAAGAGTAGCAGTGCGGTTTTCGTCCTGGCTTTGGAACACTGGACCAGCTCTACACTCGCAGCAGGGTCCTGGAGGGTGTGTGGGAGTTTGCCCTACATGTGCTTTGTAGACTTGGAGAAGGCGTTCGACCGCTTCCCTCGGGGAACCCCGTGGGGGATACTCTGGGAGTATGGGGTACTGGGCCCTTTGATACGGGCTGTTAGGTCCCTGTATGACCGGTGTCAGAACCTGGTCCGCATCGCCGGCAGTAAGTCGGGCTTGTTCCCAGTGAGAGTTGGACTCCACCAAGGTTGCCCTTTGTCACCGATTCTGTTCATAACTTTTATGAACTGAATTTCTAGGTGCAGCCAAGGTGTTGAGGGGATCCGTTTTGGTGGCCTTAGGATTGCATCTCTGATTTTTGCAGATGATGTGGTCTTATTGGCTTCATCAGATCGTGATCTACAGCTTTCGCTGGAGCGGTTCGCAGCCGAATGCGACGCGGCCGGGATGAAGATCAGTTCCTCCATATCTGAGGCCATGGTCTTGAGCCGGAAAAGGGTAGAGTGCCCTCTCTGGGTCAGGGAGGAGGTTTTACCCCAAGTGGAGGAGTTCAAGTATCTTGGGGTCTTGTTCACGAATGAGGGAAAAATGGAGCGTGAGATCGATAGGCGGACAGGTGCAGCGTCTGCAGTGAAGCAGGCGCTGTGCAGGTCTGTCGTGGTGAAGAGAGAGCTGAGTCAAAAGGCGACGCTCTCAATTTACCGATCGATCTACGTTCCCACCCTCATCTATGGTCACGAGCTTTGGGTTGTGACCGAAAGAATGAGATCTCGGATACAAGCGGCCGAAATGAGTTTTCTCCGCAGGGTATCTGGGCTCTCCCTTAGAGATAGGGTGAGAAGCTCGATCATCCGGGAGGGTTTCAGCGTAGAGCCGCTGCTTCTACACATCGAGAGGAGCCAGTTGAGGTGGCTTGGGCATCTGTTTAGGATGCCTTCTGGACGCCTCCCTGGTGAGGTGTTCCGGACACGTCCCACCGGAAGGAGGCCCAGAGGAAGACCCAGGACATGCTGGAGGGACTATGTTTCTCGGCTGGCCTGGGAACGCCTCGGGATTCCCCCGGAAGAGCTGGCCCAAGTGGCTGGGGAGAGGGAAGTCTGGGCCTCCCTACTTAGGCTGCTACCCCCGCGACCCGACCCCGGATAAGCGGAAGAAAATGGATGGATGGATGGATAATATCAGAGATAAACTGGCCAGAACACAACTACCGTTGGTAGGCAATGTTCCAGCCCCTGTAGAGTGGTTCCTGAAGCTTCTTATACTCCTCCTGGTTGTTGAGTTGATCATCTGCAGCTGTTGCCAATTAGGAGTGAGAGGAGTGGAGAGAGGAAGGCAGGGTGCAGGGCAGGACTCTTACAGACCTCTCTAAGTGGCTTTAAACATTTGTTAAGTTCCTCGCAAGAACCAATGCAGACATGTTCCTGTTTTTAGTTTTCTACACTGCCTTATAATCTAGCAGGTTTTTTGTTTTTTTTGCTACTTTTTCCCTTTTGACTGTCCTTTTGGTTGCCATTTTATTTTAATTTGTTTAAAAAAATATGTTTGCCTCTTTTATGATTGTCTATTGTTGTTATCCACTATTGTCATCACTCTTTGTTAAAATCAGGCCTCTCTTGTAAATGAGTCCCCGAGGCTCAATGGGATTAACCTGTCTAAATAAAGGCTGAACAAATTTAAAAAATAAAGGTTGAATGAAAAAAAGCTGTTGAAATGAGTTTCCTCCACATGGTAGTTGGACTCTCCCTTAGAGATAAGATGAGAAGTTCAGTTATCCAGGAGAGACTCGGTGTAGAAGCACTGCTCCTCCATATTAAGAGGAGCCAGTTGCTTCATCAGCATCAGTTCTGTCATGTGATCATGTCTGAGCAGAGAGTACTTACATAGTTGTTTTTGTAACTGTCAGGGTGTTGCTCGTTGTGGAGTTGTTGTTTCACTTGGGCCTCTTCAATATATTTGGCCCGCTCTTCTTCTGACGACTTCCACTGTGGTCACAAGATGGACACACAACACCTTCAGTATACACACTGACACACAACTGCAGCACTACAGACCAACTGATGCACAAACAGAAACAAACACTATCACCTTCTGTCCTAGGATGATATTTGCAGCCACACTATGCTTTGGGTGGAATTCAGCCTTCACGTTTGGCCTTTGCTCCTTCATGAAAAGCATAAAGGTATTTGGAGGCCTCTTGACATGCAGCTGCGAATTGTCCTGCTCGTCTTCAAGTTTTATTGTTCTGCAAAGACATAAGACAAATTACGTTTCTTATTGAATGTTTTATGTTGCAAAAGTTTTAAAGTTGGATCGTGACATTATCAGATGTCAGTTGGAACATTCTGTGTAAAAACCTGTAAAAAATACTAACAACATTGTGGAGCAAACATCCAACTTTCTGTGATCTATTTAAACTTTACATTATGTTTCTACTGTGAAGTAGAGTTGCATTCGGGCCTAAAATTTCCAACCCGACCTGGCCCCAGCACACAGCCATTTTTTCCGAACCTGACCCGACCATCCATCCATCCATTCTCTTCCACTTATCCGGGGTCGGGTCACGGGGGTAGCAGCCTAAGTAGGGAGGCCCAAACTTCCCTCTCCCCAGCCACTTGGGCCAAATCCTCCAGGGGAATCCCAAGGCGTTCCCAGGCCAGCCGAGAAACATAGTCCCTCCAGCGTGTTCTGGGTCTTCCTCTGGGTCTCCTCCCAGTGGGACGTGCCCGGAACACCTCACCAGGGCGGCGTCCAGGAGGCATCCTAACCAGATGCCCGAGCCACCTCAACTGGCTCCTCTCGATGTGTAGAAGCAGCGGCTCTACTCTGAAACCCTCCCGGATGACTGAGCTTCTCACCCTATCTCTAAGGGAGAGCCCAGACACCCTGCGGAGAACACTCGTTTCGGCCGCCTGTATCCATGATCTCGTTCTTTCGGTCACAACCCAAAGCTCATGACCACAGATGGGGGTAAGAACTTAGATCGACCGGTAAATTGAGAACTTTGCCTTTTGATTCAGCTCTTTCTTCACCATGACAGACCGACACAGCGCCCGCTTCACTGCCGATGCTGCACCTATTTGCCAATCAGTCTCACGCTCCATTTTTCCCTCATTCGTGAATAAGGCCCCAAGATACTTAAACTCCTCCACTTGGGGCAGGACCTCCTCCCCGACCCGGAGAAGGCACTCTACCCTTTTCTGGCTCAAGACCATGACCTCGGATTTGGAGGAACTGATCCTCATCCCGGTCGCGTCATACTCGGCTGTGAACCGCTCCAGCGAAGGCTGTAGATCACGACCTGATGAAGCCAATAGGACCACATCATCTGCTAAAAACAGAGAAGCGATTCTAAGGCCACCAAAATGGATCCCCTCAACACCTTGGCTGCACCTAGAAATTCTGTCCATAAAAGTTATGAACAGAATCGGTGACAAAGGGCAACCTTGGCGGAGTCCAACTCTCACTGGGAACAAGCCCGACTTACTGCCAGCAATGCAGACCAAGCTCTGACACAGTCTTCACAGTCTGGAGAGAGAGGAACTCCTTGGTGAATAGGAGATAATGATTTCACTCACTGTGAGCGAGCAGCAGCAGAGAAGCAGGTTGATGTAGAATGTGGTTCTAGGGAAAGTCCAAGGACGAGGTCCAGTTGGGAGAACAGAGGTCATGCACAGTTGGTCAGAGAGTAGAATCCAAAGCCAAAACTTGATCCGGGGGGCGTAGTTGAGGAGATGGGAAGCAGAGATGGTACCGTGGTCAGAAGGCAGAATCCAAAACAAGTAAGGGGCAGGCAAGGCGAAGAATCCGAGGAACAGGCGTGGGGTCGAGACAAGGCAAGAGAACAAGGCTGTGAAGAGATCGCTGGACATCTACTATCTAAAAGAATTCGATAATCTGGCACTGGTGGAGTGTGAGCATGAAGCTTATAAAGGCAGGTGAGCAGGTGAAACTGATGAGTGCGGATTGCTGTAACAAACAAGGGAGGTGTGGCTTAGCTTGGAAGGAGCAGGATAAAACTCAAGATGGGTGATAAGCAAAACTGCACATGGAAACAGAAAACTAAATCAGGAAGGGGCAGAAAGGTGACATAGCCCCACCCTTAAGGTCCGGCTCCTGACGGACCTCCAGGCTGGTCAGGGTGGGAACTATGAAAATTATGAATGAGTGTCTTATCCAAAATATTACGGGCAAGAACCCAGGACCGGTCCTCAGGTCCATAGCCTTCCTAGTCCACCAGGTAGTGTAGGCCCTGACCCCACCATCTGGAGTGGAGCAGCCTCTTGACGGTGTAGGCCGGGGACCCATTGATCAGTCGGGTGGGAGGAGGGGGCCTGGAGGACGGCTCAAAACAGGATGAAAAAAAGGGTTTAATGCGTGAGACATGGAACGTGGGATGTACCTTGAGAGAGCGAGATAGCTGGAGGCAAACCGCCACAGGGTTGATTATCTTGGCAATGGGAAAGGGTCCCATGAAACGAGGTGCCAGTTTGCGTGACTCTACTCGGAGTGGGAGGTCCTTGGAGGAAAGCCAGACCTTCTGGCCCACCTGATAGGAAGGGTTATGAGATCCTCGTCGATTGGCCCCTCTGATATAGACCGCAGAGGTCTTGATGAGAGTCCTTCTAGCCTTCCTCCAGGTCCGTTGGCACCTTAATGCTGCTCTGTGGGCAGATGGAACCTGAGCCTCTTTCTCCTGAATAGAGAACAAAGGGGGTTGGAAACCATACACAGTGTAAAAAGGGGACATACCTGATGCAGAGGAAGGTAGGGAGTTGATGGCGTGTTCTACCCAGGGTAGATTGGCAGCCCACTTGTTAGGGTCCCCCTTGCACAAGAGGCGAAGCTTAGTCTCCACCTCCTGGTTAGCTCTTTCACTCTGGCCATCGGTTTGAGGGTGAAAACCTGAGGAAAGACTAACAGAAATACCCAGAAGGTTACAAAACTCCTTCCAGAATCGTGAGATGAATTGTGGACCCCGGTCAGAAACTATGTTCACAGGCAGCCCATGCAAACGAAAAACTTCCTTAATCATAAGCTCCCCCAGTTCCTTGGCTGAGGGGAGTTTCTTGATGGGTACTACTTTGTAGATGAACCATCTTAGAGAAACAATCCACAATAGTGAGAATGACCATGTTGCCAGCAGAAGGAGGGAGACCTGTGATGAAATCCATGGCTAAGTGTGACCATGGATGTGGAGGAATAGGAATGGGTCGTAGCAAACCTGCAGGGGGGCATCTGGAGGTCTTAGCCTGGTTGCACGGGTGACAGGAAGTAACATAATCCTTTACGTCTTTAACAAAGTCCTTCCACCAGAACTGGGCTTTAACTAAGTTCAGAGTCTAAGGGAAAGGACTGACAATCACTGAGATTAGATCAAATGGATTTTGGATTCCACGCATCAGCAAAGCTGTAGCAAACTTTATACATCAATGTGTAAAGTGTCACAGACTCAGGAGGCACAGAGGAACAGAAAATGTCTGATCTTCCAACACATTGTTTAGATCCATCTTCGTCGTTTACGTTTTGTGGAATGGACTGTTTTGGTCCCTTTCCAACCAACGAAGCTTGCAAAGTGCACAAGCGTTATGGACTTCTTTTTACATGCCTTTGCTGCAGGGCAGTGCACATTGAAATGTTAGGCAACACTACTACAGATGCCTTTATCAATGCTCTCTGCTATTTCATAGCCATAAGAGGAGCAGTCAGAGAGATAAGGTGCGATCAAGGAAGCAACTTTGTCTGAGCTAAAAATGAACTGCAAGAAGCTTTAAAACAAGTGGACTCTAACCGCATCACCACATTTCTTGCAGAGAAACAGTGTGATTTAAAAATGCACACTCCTCACTCAAGCCATACAGGAGGTGTATGGGAAAGGCAAATCAGGACAGTTCAAAATATTCTGCGCTCAACAGCTTCACTTGCATCAGGCAGAATGAATGACGCATCATTAAGGACATTCTTTTACAAGGCAATGGTGATTGTGAACAGCAGACCTCTTACAGTGGACAACCTAAGTGACCCAAACAGCCCAGAGCCTTTGACCCCAAATCACCTGCTTACTATGAAGACAATGGCAACCCTACCCCCTCCAAGTAATTTCATCAAAGAGGACATTTATGCACGTAAAAGGTGGCGACAGGTACAGTACTTAGCAGAACAGTTTTGGTCACGCTGGAAAAGAGAGTATCTCTCCAACATCGCAACGAGGCAGAAAAGGCACACTCCAAGGAGAAATTTGAATTCAACATTTTTCAGTCAGGTCATCTGGACAGTTTCTTTTTTTGGTGCTGAAACGTTTCGCCTTTGGTCCGGAAGTCTTCATCAGTCAAGGAAACGCACAACAAAACTGATTCTTCCCCCAACAGCTTACTCCAAAGCGGAACAAACCAGTTCTGCTTGTGATAAGATGGTCTCTTTGGTACGCCCCCTCCTCCATTGCCAGCCCTCTTCCTTGTTGACAGTCTTGTCAAACTGGTTGAAAACAACAGAGTCCATGCTCAATAATCCAGGTATACAATCCAACATTTTTCAGTCAGGTCATCTGGACAGTTTCTTTTTTTTTGGGTGCTGAAACGTTTCGCCTTCGGTCCGGAAGGCTTCATCAGTCAAGGAAACACACAACAAAACTGATTCTTCCCCCAACAGCTTACTCCAAAGTGGAACAAACCAGTTCTGCTTGTGCGGTCAGAATGCAAATATCAGCAACCCTCTCCATTGCCAAACCGCCTCCTTCAAATCTCACACCACAGGAAATGAAAGCTGTAACATCACTCAGCCAGGACCAAAACATCACCATTTTACCAGCTGATAAAGGAAGATGCACAGTAGTCCTCAACACTTCTGATTACCAGGAATAAATAACTACACTACTGAGCGACAGCAAAACCTACGAGACTCTGAAGAGGGACCCAACCAGCACCTATAAAAAGAAAGTCAGATTACCTGCAAAATCTTGAAAAAAAGAAAACAATCAATCGATCGTTGTATTATAGATTGTACCCAGGGGAAGCCACTCCCTGTCTTTATGGACTTCCAAAAATCCACAAAGAAGGAACACCACTCAGACCCATCGTCAGCAGCATGAACTCAGTGACATACAATATTGCTAAACATCTGGCTGGTATTTTATCTCCTCTTGTTGGAAATACACTTCATCACATAAAGAACTCCATTGATTTTGCTAACAAAGTTCAACATTTGAAACTAACCCCAGGATCCCTTGCATCATATGATGTGACTTCTCTTTTCACTTGCATGCCCATCTCTGAAGCAGTAGAAACCGTCAGAAAACAACTTCTACAAGACAATGACTTAATCAACAGGACCAACTTCACCCCGGACCAGATCTGCACCCTGTTGGATCTCTGCCTCTCCACCATTTATTTCAAGTTCAATGACAGTTTTTACAGACAGAAGCACGGCTGTGCCATGGGATCTCCAGTGTCACCCATTGTTGCCAGTCTCTACATGGAGGAAGTGGAACAGAGAGCCCTACACTCCTATGAGGGAACAACGCCAAGCCATTGGTTCCGTTATGTGGATGACACCTGGGTCAAAATCCAAGCCAAGGAAATAGAAGTGTTCACCAGACACATTAACTCGGTCGATAACAACATCAAGTTCACCAGAGAGGATGCAAACGACAACAAACTGCCTTTTTTGGGCTGTTTGGTTCAGATGGAGAGAGAGGACAGCCTCAACATTGAAGTGTACAGAAAACCAACCCACACAGACCAGTATCTTCTGTTTGACTCCCACCATCCAGGCGCAAACCACAGGCGCAAACTCCTATGTGCAGAGAGAAAGAGTGCTCCACGGTTAAAAGGAAAAGGTGCATTATTAAGGTGTTATTTTAAGTTGCAATCGATGTCTTAGCATCTGGTTGATGAGGGAACAAGGTTGGTATTGGAGATTTTTTTGTTTAAATGTGCATTTAATTATATTTCACAGAGTACTGTATACACGTTGCTATAAGTGTTACGGTTTAACAAAATAGTACTCAAATTCAGACAAGGCTGAGAG
>NC_056505.1:35657382-35660595 GCF_014905685.2 Nematolebias whitei
TGAGTACTCCCACACACAAACACCCACACACACACACAACCCCAATAATAAGGGTATTGGTTGCATTTTGTCCACTAGATGGTAATCATGTCCTTTAGTAATTTAATCGCTTAGTGATACAAAGGGTTACAAGCTTCAATATTGTATGTTATGTAAAATCACAAAAAGTTGCAATATGGTGTGTCTTGTTTTATTTTTTGGTACAAGAAAGGTTAAAGGTAACATACTGTTTTGAGTTACTAGTAGTATTTTCATTTTGACTATTTTGTGACTCTTAGGGTGTGTTCACATGCAAGGCTGTTCAATAAAGGGATTGTGAGCCATCAGTTTGAGAGACCATCTTTTCAACCGGGGACGCTACAGTGGACAGCCTCCCGGCCGCCTGCCTGACATGTCTCAACCTGGTGGACAGCCTCCTGGCCGCCCGCCTGAACTTTTTGTGTGTGCCTTTGTGTATTGTATGTCTTGTCTCGCTCTTGTGTTCTCTGGTGCCCTTCGTCCTGTTTTCCCCCTCCTCTCACCCAAGTTTTTGGGGACAGGGTTTTTGGGACGTCTGGAGACGTCCTCTAAAGAGGGGGTAATGTGGTGAGTGTGCCCCTAGTGGTGTGTCCCTGTCCTTTTTCCTCTTGTGTGATTTCCCCTTTCCCACACCTGCTGAACCTGACAGGTGTTTTGTGTTTAGTCCTCGTCAGTGTTTGTATATAAGTCTATGTCTTGGTGTTATTCCTCATCTGGGCATTATATGGTAATCCCTCCTGAGTCCCTGGTGTTTCCTGAGTTCCTACGTGTTCATAGTGATTTTTTACGTGTCTTCTAAGAGTGTGAGTTTTGCTGCCTAAACAGCTTCTTTATTTTGTGTTTATTAAAAGTATTCCTGCATTTAATCACCGAGTCTCCGAGTCCTGCCTGCACCTTTGGGTTCTGCCTTGTAAAACCCCCAATTACGACAGTAAGAGGGGAAAAAAATTATAGAATTTATTGAAAGGAAAGTAAAAGATGCATTAAATAATGTAGAAAAGTGGGCATTAGAATGGGGATTCAGATTTTCAACATCCAAGACGAAATTTGTTATCCATCCATCCATTATCTTATACCCGCTTCGTCCATTTTGGATCACGGGGGTCGCCGGTGCCCATGTCCAGCAATCACTGTGCGAGGGGCGGGGGACACCCTGGACATGTCGCAAGTCCATCACAGGGACACATAGAGACAAACGACACAAACAATCATTCACTCTCTCACTCACACCTAGAGACAATTTATAGTTACCAATCAGTCTAACATGCATGTTTTTGGTCTGTGGGAGGAAACCGGAGTACCCGGAGAAAACCCACGCATGCACGGAGAGAACATGCAAACTCCACCCAGAAAGGCCCCCAGATATGGAATGGGTATCTGGTTTGATAAAAAACGTGGAAAAGACATATAGATAAAATAGTAGGAAAGTGTAAAAGAATTCTAAATATAATAAGATGTTTTAGAGGTAAAGAATGGGGTGCAGATAGGAAAGCGTTAAAGACAATCTATGTTTGATTAATAAGATCAGTTTTTGATTATGATGTATTTCATACAGTTCAGCTTCAAACACATTATTAAAACAAATAGATAAAATACAATATCAAGCTTTAAGACTTTGTTGTGGAGCCATGAAAACAACTCTACTCTCAGCTCTGCAAGTTGAGATGGGGGAAATGCCACTAGCGCCTAGGAGAACACAAATAGCCCACCCGCAGGTGGGACAGTTTCACAGCTACATATGGGGATGATAACAACTAATAACGGCCATTTAATGGAATGATAACATCCAAAGCCGCTCAATCACCTGCTTCGAATGTTATCAGCCATAACTTACTGGGCCAATATTAAAAGACAATGAAATTCATCCTCCGCAAAATACTCTTCAACTTTGTCAAGAAACAGAAAAGAAACAATTTATTAGTTTTGGATGGATAATCCTGGATAAAACTAAATATATAGGAATAAATAATTTTCAAATTAGTCTTGCTGTTGCTATTCCTATTGTCTCATCATGACTCCTTGGACAGATCTCAGGTGATTTAAATTTACTGAAACGAGGGAGAGAAGTAGAAAGTAATGACGTGGAAAGATACATAGGAAGGGAATATTTAGAAAATATAAAGATTTATACTAATGCATCTAAAATGTTAAATAATAGAGTTGGTATATCTTTTGTAATTCCAGATTTAAATATTATGAAAAATAAAAGAATAACTGACAAATATATACAGGAGAATTAATGGCAGTGTTTATGGCTTTAGAGTGGTTCGAAGAAATTAGAGAAAAAAGGTTATATTTGCAGATTCAAGTAGTGCATTAATAAGTATTCAGGAGGTACATTCTTACAAAAAGACCTGAAGCTCTCAACCTTGACCTCTAAATCTGTTGGACTCCTGGCAGGGACCAATGCAGACATGTTCCTGTTTTTAGTTTTCTACATTGCCTTAGAATCTAGCTGTTTTTTGCTACTTTTCTTTTTTTAGCCGTATTATTTGTTAAAAAAAATTAAAGTCTGTACGACTGTATGACTTTTTATAACAGTTTATTGCTGTCGCTGTTGTCCATTGTTGTCATCATTCTTAGTTGAAATCATGTCTCTCTTGTAAATGAGTCCTCGAGGCTCAATGGGATTTACCTGTCTAAATAAAGGTTGAATGAATTCAGGCACAAGGCAATATATTATATTGGATATAACTCACTTAATTTTCAGGATTAAAAATTAGGGCCAGAGGTTAAACTAGTATGAATTTCTGCACATAGTGGAATTGTAGGAAATGAGTTGGCTGACAGTTTTGCTAAAAGTGCTGCAAAAACCATTGTGGATTTAAATGTTAAAGTAAGTAAAAGTGAGGTTAAGAATATAATAAAACTTTATATTCAAAAGAAATGGCAAGAGGGATGGAGGAGACAATGCTAGATTTTATTAGTATCTCTAAAAAGTTAGAGAATTTAGGAAATGTACTAGAATAAAGAAAAAAGCAGATGTTATATCAAGGATGAGATTTGGTCACACAGATTAAACAGCACACTTAAAATAATCAACAAACATGCTACACGTTGTTGTATTCATTGTGGAAAAATGGAAACAATAAAACATATTTTCTTGTAATTCATTCATTCAACCTTTATTTAAACAGGTTAGTCCCACTGAGCCACAAGGACTCATTTACAAGAGCGACCTGGATTTTAACAGAG
>NC_056505.1:35660695-35678796 GCF_014905685.2 Nematolebias whitei
AAATCTCAGGAAGTCCAACATTTTACTGACCACATCAACTCTGTGGATAAATACATCAAGTTCACACGAGAAGATGAAAAAAATGGCAGTTGGCTTTCTTGGACTGTGAGGTCTCAGTCTCTGATAGAGGACATTTGCAAACTGAGGTGTACCGCAAACCCACCCACACAGACCAGTATTTGCAGTTTGACTCCCATCACCCTTTGGAGCACAAGTTAGGAGTCATCAGGACTCTGTATCACAGAGCAGACAGCGTCCCCACTAGCTCAGGAGCCAGGCAGAAGGAGAAATCCCACACAAGACAGGCTCTAGAGCAATGTGGACATCCTAACTGGGCCTTCCTAAAAGCAGAGAAGAAACCCAAACAGGACTCCAGTCAGCCAACAGGTGAAAAGGAAGAACCCAGACCCAGACCAGTGGTCATTCCATATGTTGAGGGAGTATCAGAGAAACTGAGACGTTTATTTTCTAAACGTAACGTCCCAGTGGCTTTTAAACCCCAAAATACATTACGGCAAAGACTGGTTCATCCCAAAGATCCAGTCCCCCGGCACAAACAGAGTAATGTTGTGTATGCTGTTCAGTGTCAGGAGGGCTGTGATCAGTCTTACATTGGGGAAACAAAACAGCCACTGGCCAAAAGGATGGCCCAGCACAGAAGATCAACATCATCAGGCCAGGATTCTGCAGTCTACACTCATCTCCAGGCCAGCGGTCACTCTTTCAGGGATGAAGATGTGCACATCCTGGATAGAGAGGAACGATGGTTTGAGAGAGGAGTAAAGGAGGCCATCTTTGTGAAAAGAAACCGTCCATCGTTAAACAGGGGTGGAGGCCTACGTGTTCAATTGTCCTCCTCTTACAATGCTGTGATTGCTAGTATCACGCAGCCCTCTGTGAATAGTACACAGCCATCAGTGTGCTAATGATCCATTGTTAGGCTGATGGTCCTTCTTGAGCATGTGATCAGCTGGTTTTGGTTGTCAGCAGTAAAACTGGTTGATCCACTCTGAGAAGGTGCTATTTAAGAGACTGAGCTGAATACAGCACCTCAGACTGAAGAAGTCTCTCGGACGAGAGACGAAACGTTTCTACATTTTTTTGTTGATTTGCTTTGTTTTGGGTTTTTTTTGAATGTCCAGAGGACCAGATTTAACTTTTTTAGAACCAGATAAGTTGCTTGTGCCCTCACTGTCCTTGGCCCCTTAGAGATCATGGGCCCCTGGGCAGTTGCCCATATGGTTAATCCGGCCTTGGATGCCTAGGTCCCCGCCACGCCGACCTCGCCTCCTCTTGCCGCCTCTGTGACCTCCTCCCCCCTGAGGAGAGGCAGAGGCGAGCAGCCTTGTTTAAGGCCAACATCGAGGAGTGCCTCTCCGTGGCGGGGGACTGCTTGCTGGACGACACCATCGATTTTTATGACGCCGGGTCTCGGAGTGAATCGGATGGTTCCTCTGAAACAGGCGACGTCAGCAGCAGCCTCGCTGCTCATTCCCTCTCAGAGAGCGTAGTGTTGGAACGGGAGGGGCCGAGTGGATGCTCATCCCTCCCGGGCCTTTCCGCATCAGCGACCACACCGCTCCCAGCCATCAGTGCCCTCCTCTCGGAGCTACACGGCATAATCTAAGAGGAAGCTGACATGAAGGGAGACTTTCCGTCCCTCTCCTCCCCCTGCCCAGATCGGATGATCTAGCGGGAAGGTTTGGCTCCACCCCGGCTCGCCGCCCTGACCCCATCTGGCCTCGTTTCCCAGCAGTGATGTCCTACTGGAACAAGGCTGCGGCCGGACCTGGTAAATTGAGAGCACCCATCTCCACCTTCGCGCCCATCACCAGAGTGGAGGGGTTAACTGAGCGGAGTTTTCCCTCGGTAAAAAAAATTGAAATAAAATTAAAACATCATTCAGTGAATAAAGTGATTTCAGTCTGACTGTCAGTTCGAATAATCTCACAGCGGCTTCTCTGCACACATCCTCCACACAAAATGAGCCGGTGTCCTCAAACAGGTTTTTAAAAAGTCACAGTAGCTCAAGAAAACACACAGAATGCTCGCTTGACACAGCAGCAAAAAAATTATGTTTTCAGCAGACTGAGCCCAGGAGAAAATCTCGCTCTCAGCCCAGGATGTGTTCTGCCCCTTATGACCGCAGTAGAGACAAATGCGTGTCCCCACGGCGGCGACAGCCACCACCCAAGCGACGTTGCATTGCTGAGGGCGCGCACGCCTCCCCCAAGCGCACGTCAGCTCACATCAGTTCTGATGTGAGCCCGCAGCCCGAGCGCGGCACAGAGGCTTTGACTTGGCTGGCGTCTGTCAAAGACATGACAACACAAAAACGCGTGCCTGCTCCCAGAGCGTTACGCGGAGTGGCAGCGAGCGTGCTCCCTGAACAGCTGGATGAACCGTCTAATCAGCAAGTGTTACACGCTGCAGTTCACAGCTCAACCCCCACCATTCAGAGGGATTATAAAGACGGTTCTTTCATCTTCAGAACAGATCTCATCCTTTCATGCAGAAGTTTAGGAACTTCTGGTAAAAAAAATGTAATTTCCAGGGTTCCCAACGGAGAGGAAAACACAGGGTTTTACTCACGTTACTTTCTGGTTCCGAAACGGACCGGAGGGTGAGACCCATCTTAGATTTATCCATTTTCAACAAGTCAATTTTGGAGAGACAGTTTCACATGTTGACAACTAGACAGCTGTTGAACAACATTCACCAGAACGACTGGTTTACCTCCATCTGTCTCAAAGATGCTTATTTTCACATTCCAATCATTCCAAAGCACAGAAAGTTCATGCACTTCTCCTTCCAAGGGACCCAGTACCAATACAACAGACTTCTGTTTGGTTCCTCCCTCGCACCACCCACGTTTTCAAAATGCGTGGAGACGGCCCTGCAGCCGCTAAACAGAGCAGGGATGAGAATTTTGTTTTACCTGGACGATCTGCTGTTGCTGACCCGATCCAGGCAGGAAGCAGCGGCGCAAACCAAAGCGCTGACATCACACCTGTTAAATCTCAGCTTCGCCATAAACTGGGAGAAGAGCTCGATTTTCCCAGTCCAGATGATCATTTATCTGGAAGTGGAGCTAAACTCTGTCACTATGAGGGCCCGTTTATCACAAATGAGAGCCAAAACTCTAAAAACCCAGCTCCGCCACGTAAAACCCGGCAGAGTAGTGACAGCTGTCTCCATCATGAAACTGTTAGGAACAATGTCGTCAGCTCACACGGTGGTCCCGCTGGGCTTACTTCACATGAGACGTCTCCAGAAATGGTTCGCTCGTCTGCGCATAGATCCAGTAAGGCAGAAGAGGCAGATGATTTCTGTGCCCCCCTCCGTGGGAACCGACTTGAAACATTGGGGAAATCCCTTCACGCTGTCGGAGGGAGTCCCTGTCAGCAGACCTACGTCACAGGTCTAAGTTTTCACAGACACGTCCCTGTCAGGTTGGGGAGGAACGTGCCTGTCACGGGCCGTGGGGGCGCTGTGGCCAGCTCACACATCAGCTCACATAAATGTTTTGAAATGTTGCACGGTTTTGAATGTGATTCAACATTTCGCACCCTTGCTGCAGAATCAACATGTTTAGATCCACACAGATAACAAGGTGACTGAAGCTTACATAAACTGGCAGGGGGGCATGCGCTCAGCCCAAATGTTACACATTGCGAGACAGCTGCTGTGTTGGGCACACAAAAACCTGCTCTCCATCAGAGTAGTGTACATCCCCGGCGTCCTGAACAGAGGAGCGGACATAATGTCCAGGGGCGGTCCGCACCACGGGCATTGGAGACTCCATCCCGAGCTGATTTCTGGAAGGAATTTGGCAGAGCAGAAGTGGACTTATTTGCCACGCGGGAGAACGCCCAGTGTTAACAATGGCTCTCACTGAGCACACGGGACGATCCACTGTTAGGAGTGGACGTGTTTGCCCACAGCCCGTGGCCTGAAATGCTCCTTTAAGCTTTTCCCCCAGTCCCTCTAATATCACGGTTTCTGAGCCGAGTTTAGGAGGAAGAACTGTCTGCCATTTTGATAGCCCCCCCCCCCCCCCTCCCAAGAGCTTGAGCGCCACCGTGGTTTTCAATCCTGTGACGTCCGTTATCGGGTTGTCCATGGAAACTGCAGTGGAGGGACGATGCTCTCCTCCAGGTAGGAGGAGCAATCAGGAGCCACCCAGAAATAGGCCAGCATCTTAGGGTCTGGCCGCTGAGCGGAGCCGCTTAGAGAAGATGGGTCTCTCTCAAGAAGTAGGGCGCACGATCCAGGATCCACACGCTGCCTCCACAACAGCACTGTACACATCAAAGTGGACAGCTTTTCAACGTTGGTGTACGAAAAAAGGTGTAGAGGCCATCTCATGTCCACTAGGTGGCATGCTGTCCTTTCTGCAGCAGCTGATGGACAAAAACCTGGCATTCAGCACAATTAAAATGTATGCTGCAGCCTTCTCTTCCTGTCACAAAGGCTTCGGTGACAGAACAGTTTTTTCGATTAAATTCTTGTCACTTAAAACAGCCCTGCTGTTAGCTTTGACATCTGCAAAGAGAGAGTGATTTATCTGCTCTCTGCTGCTCTGTCATGCCTCAGGTTTCAAGATGATGGCAGTTTCAGCTGATCTGAGACCTAACCCATTGTTTATGCCTAAAAACATCACAACCTCATTTAAATCGAGAATGATAACGGAGGGTTTTTCCCTCCTCCCCACAAATCAGAAGAAGCATCTTTTCATCTTCTCGGTCCTGTGCGTGCGTTGGCATGTTACGTAGCACGCACGGCCACACTGCGTCAGACTCAACATTTGTTTGTGCATTATAGAGACGCCTCTCTGCAGGTCGCCCGTTATCCACCCAGCACCTGTCACACTGGCTGTGTGAGGCCATTTCTGAAGCCTACAGAGCAACAGGTTTAGAGCCCCCTGACAACCTCAGGGCGCACTCGACCAGAGGAATCGCACCCTCAACAGCCTTGCATATTGGTATGACAATATAGGATATTTGCACTGCGGCCGCGTGGTCATCGCCCTGCTCATTTATTCGCTTCTATCTGCGTGATGTGTCGGCTCAATCCATGATGCATTCTGTCCTCGGTGCCTTAACAGAATGAATTTCATTGTTCTAATGGAACTTTGTTTAAACTCACATCTGACTGCATGCAATGACAGTGCAAGATATTTGTTATCAGTCACAAGTTTGTGACTGTTGGTTTTTGTTCTAATATCACTAATCAGTTCATGAATACGGTTACGTCAGTTCATTTGATTACTAATCAGTTCATTTATTTTGAATCTGTTCACGTTTTTTTCAGCCTCTCCCCTTTTTCACGTTGAGAACTATTCTCTCCGGGCTCCCATGTACACGGAATGTGTAAATTACGCAGAGCGCGTATGTACATGGTGCGCGTAATTACGCAGCAAGTATTTACGCACATGGAGGGCTGAAGGATAAAATGTTTTTTGGTGCAAGCGAGCACTTCATACGGTGTTCGAATGGACCCAGTGAGGCAAAGACTACATCCTGCTTCGCCTTTAACCCACAAGCGACAGCCTTAAAGGGCGAAGCCTATACGAAATAGAACGTTGGTTACGTACTGTAACCCCAGATTCTATGAGTATATTCGTAGTTCTTTAAGCTCTGGGCCTCACTGGCTCCTGAATGGCTGAAGAAACAAAAGCTATTTGGGAGCCGATTACTCTCAACGTAATTTATACGGACCAGGTGGGGCCCACACGACAGGTGGGCGTGGACTAAATTTTTCAGTGCGACGCTTTGCGTGACGGGATAAAACCCACAAGCGACAGCCTTAAAGGGCTATGCCTATACTCATAGAATCTGGGGTTACAGTATGTAAACAACATTTCTTCATCTATTTAGTGATTGCAGATTTTTTTTCTGTTGCATTTGTTTTTGTGGAGTTTGCATCATTCCTGTGTTTGCAGCACATTTTAACTGTTTACTGTGCGTTTGAAGCTCGTTTGCACCTGTCAACCACCATGGAGGCAGGACTCTTCAGCGACTCTAGCCAAGACGTACCTCTTCTGGGGTAAGTTGAACTAGACTTTTACAGAAGGACTGATAAGAGGGAAGCACCATCTACCGGACAAATATAAAAATCTAAAGTTTGGTAAAAAATGTACAAAGAAAAAAAATTTACTGAAAGGAATGCATTATTTTATGATAAGATATGCGATTAAAAAAGACAAAACAAAGGTTATTATTCACAGCTAAACTGCTTTCCTCTGGTGTGGATTCCCATGTGTCTGTTTAAATATGACTTCAGTCCAAACCTTTGTCCACAAATATCACAAGCAAATGCTTTCTGTCCTGTGTGGACTATCGTGTGTGTGTTTAAATTTGACTTCCGTCCAAACCTTTGTCCACAGACATCACAAGCAAATGCTTTCTGTCCTGTATGGACTATCATGTGTGTGTTTAAATTTGACTTCCGTCCAAACCTTTGTCCACAAACATCACAAGCAAATGCTTTCTGTCCTGTATGGACTATCATGTGTGTGTTTAAATTTGAATTCCGTCCAAACCTTTGTCCACAAACATCACAAGCAAATGCTTTCAGTCCTGTGTGGACTATCAAGTGTGTGTTTAAATGTGACTTCCGTCCAAACCTTTGTCCACAAACATCACAAGCAAATGTTTTCTGTCCTGTGTGGACTATCATGTGTATGTTTAAAGTTGACATCAGTCCAAACCTTTGTCCACAAACATCACAAGCAAATGGTTTCTGTCCTGTGTGGACTAGCATGTGTGTATTTAAATGTGACTTCTGTCCAAACCTTTGTCCACAATAATCACAAGCAAATGGTTTCTGTCCTGTGTGAACTATCATGTGTCTGTTTAAAGTTGACTTTAGTCCAAACCTTTGTCCACAAAGATCACAAGCAAATGTTTTCTGTCCTGTGTGAACTATCATGTGTATGTTTAGATTACCTTTTCTGTTAAATTTTTTTCCACAGTCTTCACAACTAAATGAGTTCTGTCTTGAATGTTTTTTCTTGATTGAGCCTCCAGGTTTCTTCACTTCAAAACATTCCTTGGTATCCAAACAACTTGAAGACATCACTGACTGACTTGTCTTGTGAAATTGTTTCCCATAATCAATGAAGCTGCAAGACTTCTTGACAGTGTGTACACCTGACTCAGGAGCTCGGCTCTCCTTCCAGTCTTTGTCACCATCTTCTGGTTCTGATCCATAGTCTAAGTCTTTTAGTTGAGAGTCAGAGTCATTTACATTATCATCATCGTCCTCACTGACTTCAGTCTCTGAAGAGCTGCATTCATCTGCATAAGTATTTAGATTTGGGTTCCTGGTAGTCTCTGCTCCTCCACAGTCCTCTCCACCAGTTGCTGCTTTCATCTGGTCAACTGAGCTGTTGGTTGAAAGATCTTCCTCCTTTACTTGGTGCTGATGAAGCTGTAAAAACAGAGGTTTCTCTTCATCTTCCTCACTCTTCAAAGGAACAGCAGTGAATGCAAGCCTGGTGTCATCAGTCTCCTCTTTCACACAAAACTGCTCTCCCTCTTGACTGGTCCACAGTTCCTCCTCTTCTTCCTTTATGTTGACGGTATCTGGATCCTGTTGGTGGTCCACACCAAGCATCCATACTTCAGGAGCTTCTTCTTTAACCAGTACCATCTGCTGAACATCTGCAGGGAACAATGAAAACGTGAACATCAGGCACAATTATAACTTTATATTCACACATACAGTGGTCCTTGAAAGTTTGTGAAGCCTTTAAAACTTCCTAAATTTCTGCATAAAATGACCTAAAACAACATCAGATTTTCACACAAGTCCTAAACGTAGATAGAGAGAACCCAGTTAAACAAATGAGACAAAAATATTATACTTGTCATTTATTTATCAAGGAAAATTATTCAATATTAAAAAAAAATTCTGACATTTGTCAACTGTTTTATCAATAATGCAGTAAATAATCGTAATTGTCAGGCTTTAGAACACACCCGTCTTTAAGCCGCACTTTTTAAATATAATATATATCATAATTTTGTACATAAATAAAACGTTCCAGTTATTTAGCTGCGGGCATCCACCGTTTATCGTCAGGAACTGTACCCCCAGACTGTTCCGTCTGTGTGCAGCTTTTTTGTTGTAGTACAAGAATCAGCCAGCAGATGGTGTTTCACAGAATATAGCTTGCTTTCAACAAACACTCAGACTGCAAGATCATCACGAGTCTTCATGAAGCTTTGTTGTCCGACTCATGTTTACAACCATTATACCCAGTGGTTAATTTAAGCCGGTTCCTGCCAGAACAAGATTCAGGAACTCTCTCATTTTGACCATGTGTGTTCAGGCAACTGTTTGCTTGGATCTGGCAACTCAAATCTCCACCACTAAAAGTCCAAAGTCATTGCACATTTTTATTTTGATTATTTACAAAAATACAACGAGAGGAGACATTGTCCATGTCTGTGGAGTGGATGTTCCGGCCGTACTACACGCACCACCTCGCGCACATGTAACTGCCCAGCAGAGACGCGGATCGCATGTACAGCGAGGAGCGTCTTCATCCACCTTCAGCTGTGCGCCCTGCAGACTGCATGTTTTACGCACAGGAGGTCTCCTCGACAGCCGATCGATCGCTTTTAACATGAAAGCTGCGTCATAAGAAATTCTCTGTGCATTTTCCATTATCGCTGAACAAATGAACAGGTCTGGGCATGACGTGCAAAATCCAGTGACAACACAAGAACGATCTTAAGAAATTACCGTAATTGCTGTTGTATTAGCCGCTGACCCGGAGGGGCGTGATTGGGAGGAAAGGCCTCTCTGATCTGAATCCGAGCGGTGTTCTGTTGTTGGACTTCTGTGCTAGTTATAGTTTGCCTATCACAAACACCGTGTTCGAACATAAGGGTGTCCATAAGTGCACTTGGCACCAGGACGCCCTAGGTCATAGATCGATGATTTACTTCATAGTAGTGTCATCTGATTTGCGGCCATTTCTTTTGGACATTCGGGTGAAGAGAGGAGCTGAACTGTCAACTGATCACCACCTGGTAGTGAGTTGGATCAGATCACAAGGGAAGATGTCTGACAGACCTGGTAGACCCAAACGTGTAGCAAGGGTTTGCTAGGAACGTTTGGCAGAAGAACCCGTCAGAGAGATCTTCAACTCACATCTCCGGGGGAGCTTTAACCGCATCCCAGCTGAGATGGGGGACATCAAGTCCAAGTAGGCCATGTCCCGCGCCTCGCTTGTTGAGGTAGCTGCCTTGAGCTGTGGCCGCAAGGTTGTTGGTGCTTCTCGCAGTGGCCATCCACGAACTTGGTGGTGGACACCCCGGGTTAGGGAGGCTGTCAAGCTGAAGAATGAGTCCTATCGGGCCTTGATGGCCAATGGGAATCCAGAGGCAACTGAGAGGTACCGGAGGGCCAAGCAGTTCGCAACCTTGGCTGTTGCTGAGGCAAAAGCTTGGATGTGGGAGGAGTTCGGTGAGACCTTGGATAGTCGGCTCCGAGGAAATTCTGACAAACCATCAGACAGCTGAGGAGAGGAAAGCAGCTCTTTACCAACACTGTTCAGTGAAGGTGGGTTGCTGTTGACCTCAACAGTAATGTCGTCAGGAGGTGGAAGGAATACTTCTCCGACCTTCTCAATCCCACCAGCAACTTTTCCATGGAGGAAGCTGAATCAGGGGACTTTGGGGTTGATCCATCCATAACTGTGGCTGAGGTCGCCGAGGTAGTTAAAAAGCTCTGAGGCGGCAGGGCTCCAGGAGTGGATGAGATTCACCCTGATTTCCTTTAGGCTCTGGATGTTGTGGGGCTGTCTTGGCTGACACGCCTTTGCAACGTCATGTGGACATCGGGGGCAGTGCCACTGGATTGGCAGACGGGAGTGGTGGTTCCCCTCCTCAAAAAGAGGGACCAGAGTGTGTGCTCCAATTATAGAGGCATCACTCTCCTTAGCCTAGCTGGTAAGGTCTATTCAGGGGTACTAGAGAAGCGAGTATATAACATAACAGTTAGAGGCCTGTATTAGACATGAAAGGGAGAGCATTCCTATTTCTAAACTTGAGAAACTGGTCTCCTCTGTCCCCAGACGTCTGTTGAGTGTTGTAAGAAGAAGGGGGGATGCCACACAGTGGTAAAAATGGACTTGTCCCAACTTTTTTGGGATATGTTGACGCCATGAAATTTGGAAACAACATATTTTTCCCTTAAAATGATACATTCTCTCAGTTTAAACTTTTGATCTGTGATTTGTGTTCTATTCTGAATAAAATATTAGATGTTGACACCTCCACATCATTGCATTCAGTTTTTATTCACAATTTGTTTAGTATCCCAACTTTTTTGGAATCCTTTTTGTACATCGCCTTTGCAGATCAACTGGCCCCATTCCTTCATCAGCTATCCTCACAATGCATTGATAACTAAACTCTTCCTCCCACTCTATGTCAAGGCCTTTTGACATTGATACCAAAACCTAAAAAAGACCCACTTCTGATTGATAATTAGCGATCTGCCTTCTTAACAATGACTATAAAATACTAGCTCATATTTTTTGCAATGAGGATGAAAAGCATTCTTAGTTTTATAATTGATGAAACTCAAAATGGTTTTATGACACAACGACATATAGCTAACATCAGGCTAGTGCTAGATCTTATCAACTATGCAGATTTGTGTGATGACAGCCTTATATTATTTCTAGATTTTCGTAACGCTTTCGGCACCATTGAACGTAACTTTATTTTTCAAACATTAAAGAAATTTGGTTTTGACCCATACTTTTGTGCAGCAATCAAAACCCATGTACAAAAATGCTAATTGTTCAATCAAACTTTGTACAGGTACATGTCCCAGATTTGACCTAAAGCGAGGTGTCAGACAAGGTTGCCCAGTCTTCCCGTACCTCCTCTTGATCTGCACTCAGTTACTGTCAGATGCCATCAAACTCAACCATCTCAAAGGTATCACTATTGCTGAAAAAGAGATTATAATTAGTCAACTAGTCGACGATACCACTTTATTTTTAAAAGACGCTTCTCGGGTTTCTTTAGCCATTACTAAAGTTGAGAAATTTTCTAGAGCCTCTGGACTCTTCCTTAACATTAATACATGTGAACTATCAGCCCTAAAAAATTGTAACGCATCCTCTATCCATAATATTCCAGTTAAAACTCTGTCACCTATCTTGGCATAACGATCAACAAGGATCAAAACACTAGATGTGCTCTGAACTTTGACCCCCATTATAAGTAATGTACAAAAAAAAACTGAATTCTTGGCTTCAAAGAGATTTGTCATTTAGAGGAAGAATTTTGTTAACTAAAGCAGAAGGCATCTCCCGTTTAACTTATCCAGCTTTGTCTCTTTCTGTAAACAGACAGCTGATAAAATTGATAAAATGCTGTATAGATTTGCATGGAAAAATAGGATTCATTATATCAGAAAATCAGTCTTGATAAACTCATAAGAACACGGTGGCCTAAATTTTCTTGATTTTTCAACTTTAAACAATACATTAAAAATAAACTGGATCAAACGGTTTCTTAAAAATCCCTCCTCAATCTGGAATTTTATACCCAATTATTTATTCTCAAAACTTGGTGGCCTTAACTTTGTTCTTCTTTGCAACAACAACATTGAAAAACTCCCCATAAAGCTTTCTAATTTCCATAAACAAATGCTTCTTTCCTGGTCTTTAATTTATAAGCACAATTTCTCACCCCATCGATATTATATTTAGAACAATGGAGACATTTTGTACAAACGTAAGTCTTTATTCTTGGAAAATTGGTTTGAACATCATTTTAGTTCAGCAGCTATTTAATCCTAATAGTGTTCTGTCTTATTCTGAACTTGTAAACAAATTTGGCATTCCTATACCACCAAAGGAATATGCGTTTGTTCTATTTCGTATAGGCTTCGCCCTTTAAGAGCTGTCGCTTAGTGGGTTTTATCCCGTCATGCAAAGCATCGCACTGAAAAATTTAGTCCACGCCCACGCCCACCTGTTGTGTGGGCCCCACCCGGTCTGTATAAATTACGTTAAGAGCGGGTAATCGGCTCCCATTTTTCTTCAGCAAGCTAATAGCACTGTCAGAAGAACAAAGAAGGGAAGTTGTCTAGCTTGACCAGCTCAACCTTTGTTAAGGCTGCCTGTGGCCCGGCCACGCCAACCTCCTGACGCCCCGGTGAGTTTACCTCCCTGAGGAGAAGCAGACGAGCAGTCTTGTTTCAAGGTAAGCGCCGAGGAATATTTTTCAGTGGCGGGTCGCTACACGCTGGACGACGCCATCTTGTAATTTTCTTTTATCGCCGACTCTCAGAGCAAATTGGATGGCTCCTCTGGGACAGGCGACGTCAGCAGCAGCCCCCGCTGCTCACTCCCTCCTGGAGAGCGTAATGTCGGAACCTAGAACTCCCCTCTGCAAGGCAGCTGACATCATCCTCAACCTGTGCGCCTCTTCTGCTGTCTGCCAGTCTCACATCGCAGCCCAGAGGACGAGGTTTTTCCAGAGGTCCACCTGGCTCATCACTCCCCCTCCCTCTCGGAGGAGCTGCAGAAGGCTTTTGTTGGAGGGCCCCATCAGCGATGGACGCGCTGTTCGGGACCAATTTCAAGACAAAAACAACGACGTTCCACGGCTGCAGCAGCGTCTCCCCATTCCGCTACGCTGCCAGCCCCGCCCGTCAGACATCAGCCCTTCTCATCCCGGCAACCGGAGTTTCAGCGTTTCCCTGAGATCGCCAACAGGCGGCGCCCTGGGACAACAAACCGCAGAGCTCATGGGGAAGAAGATTCAAAATGACGGTTTGCGGAGAATGTGTGTAATGATGACTCGAGCTTTGAAATAAAACATAATTCAAAGATTAAAGTGTCTGATTTTAGTCTGTCTGTCAGCTCGGATGACCTCACAGCGGCTCCTCACACATCCTCCACACAAAACGAGCCGGTGGCCTTAAAAAAGTTTTTTCAGAATTACCGCAGCTCCAAATAAACACGAGACGCTCGCATGACACAACAGTCGAAGCAAATGTGGTCCGCAGAATGAGTCCAGTGGAATAACTCGTTTTCAGCCTGAGCTGCACGCTTCTCACCGCAGTGGTGTCAAATGTGTGCTCCCGCGATGCCAGCAGCCTTCACTCAAACGGCGCTGCATGATGAAGGCGCGCACAACGCTCCCCAGCACTCGCCGGCTTGCATCAGCATAAATGTGAGATCGCAGAACGAGTCCAGTGAGAAACCTTGCTCTCAGCAGGAGCGGCACGGGTCTCACCGCAGCGGTGTCAAACGCGCGCTACCGCGGCGCCGGCAGCTTTCACCCAAACAGTGCCGCATGGATGAAGGTGCGCACACCTCTCCTCAACACACACCGGTTCACATCGACATGAACATGTGAACCCGCAGCCTGAGCATGGCACAGAGGCGCGCTCAGAGCCCTTTCGAGGAAGCCTCGCCTTGGGTCACGCGGAACGGACTTCCACACCGCATGACGGCGGTCGAGGCTGTAGACTGGCTGACGTCCGTAAGAAACATGACGCAACACCTAAACGCACACCTTCTCCACGAACGCCACTCGGAGTGGCAGCGAACATGCTCTCCAGTCAGATGGATGAGCAAGCTGATAACAAGGGTTGCACGCTACAATTCGCAGCTCAACCCCCTCCGTTCGGAGGAGTTTCAGAGAAGGTTCTGTCATCACCAGACTAGGTCTCATCCCTAAATAAAGAAGTCCAGGAACTTCTGGTAAAAGAGATAATTTCCAGAGTTCCTGACGGAGAGGAAAACACAGTTTTTTACTCACGTTACTTCCTGGTTCCAAAACGGACCGGAGGAACGAGACCCATTTGGTCCCGTCAGTTTTTCAACAAGGCGATCGTGGACAGACCATTTCACATGTTGACAACCAGACAACTGTTGGACAACATCCAGAGAAACGATTGGTTTATTTCCATCGATCTGAAAGACGCCTACTTCCACATACCAATCATCCCCAAGCACAAAAAATTTCTGCACTTCCCCATTCAAGGGATGCAGTACCAGTACAACAGGCTGCCGTTTGGTTATGCCCTCGCACCTCGTACGTTCTCAGAGTGTGTGGAAATGGCCGGGCAACCATTACACAGAGCAGGGATGAGAGTTTTGTTTTACCTAGATGACCTGCGACTGCTGTCACGCTCCAGACGGGAAGCAGTGGTGCAGACTCAGGTGCTGACGTCACACCTGCTAAATCTGGGCTTCGCCATAAATTGGGAAAAAGCTCGATTCTCCCGGCCCAGACGATTGTTTAACTGGGAGTGGAGCTAAACTCGACCACCATGAGGGCTCGTTTATCACAGACAAGAATCGACACTAAGAGTCCAGCTCTGCCACGTAAGACCTGGCATAGTAGTAACAGCTATTTCTGTCATGAAGCTGTTAGGAACGATGTTGTCAGCTCACACAGTGGTTCCGCTGGGCTTACTCCACATGTGACACCTCCAGAGATGGTTTGCTCGTCTTTGCGTGGATCTGGTAAAACAAAAGAGACGGATGATCACTGTTCCTCCCTCTGTGAGAACAGACCTCCGACACTGGGAAAACTCCCTGGTTCTGTCGGAGGGAGTCCCCGTCAGCAGACTTACATCACACTTGTCGGTCTTCAAAGACGCGTCGCTGTCAGTTTGGGGGGGGGGGCATGTCTATCTCGAGCTGTAGGGGCGCTGTGGCCACCTCACACAACAGCTCATATAAACGTTCTGGAATGTCGCACGGTTCTGAATGTGACTCAACACTTTGCTCCTGTGCTGCAGAATCAACATGTTTTGATTCACACAGACAACAAGGTGACTGCTGCTTACATAAACCGGCAGGGGTGTGTGCGCTCAGCCCAAATGTTACACATTGTGAGAAAACTACTGTGTTGGGCACACCAAAATCTGCTCTCCGTCAGAGCAGTGTACATCCCCGGTGATCTGAACAACGGGGCAGATGTAATGTCCAGGGGCAGTCCGAGTCACAGGGACTGGACCCTCCACCCCGATCTGATGGCCCAGACGTGGCAGAAATTTGGCAAAGCGGCTGTGGACCTGTTTGTGACACGAGAAACGTTCAGCGTCAACTATGGATGTTCACAGATTTTAGTTCAGCATTCAACACAGTCATCCCCTCAAAACTCATCACAAAACTCACAGACTTGGGCATCAGTTCCCTCATGGGCAACTGGTTACTGGACTTTCTGACCAACCGACCCCAACATGTCCGGCTGGATAACCACTGCTCATCTATCATCACTATTAACACCGGTGTACCACAAGGCTGTGTGATGAGTCCCTTCCTCTACTCCCTCTTCACCCATGACTGCAAATCTGTTGACGGTTCCAATACCATCATTAAGTTTGCAGATGACACCACGGTGATCGGCCTCATCAAAGACAACGATGAGACCGCTTATAGGGAGGAGGTGGTTCGTCTGGCTGAGTGGTGTGACAACAACAACCTGCTGCTCAACACCGAGAAGACTAAGGAGCTCATCGTGGACTTCAGGAGGAACGCTGGCCCACATCCACCCATCTACATCAAGGGGGTGGTGGTGGAGCGTGTGAACAGCTTCAAGTTCCTTGGTGTCCACATCTCCAAGGATCTCACCTGGACGACCAGCTGTTCCAAACTGATCAAGAAAGCTCACCAGCGTCTTTTCTTTCTGAGGACTCTGAGGAAGAACCACCTGTCCTCAGACATCCTGATGAACTTTTACCGCTGCACCATTGAG
Source organism: Nematolebias whitei (assembly GCF_014905685.2). Classification (NCBI taxonomy): domain Eukaryota; kingdom Metazoa; phylum Chordata; class Actinopteri; order Cyprinodontiformes; family Rivulidae; genus Nematolebias; species Nematolebias whitei. The sequence goes on from NC_056505.1 coordinate 35,676,448, forward strand.
AGCATCCTGACCAACTGCATCAGTCTGGTACGGGAGCTGCTCTGCCTCAGACCGGAAGGCGCTGCAGAGGGTGGTGAAAGCCGCCCAACACATCACCGGATCACCACTTCCTGCCATAAAGGACATCTACAGGAAGCGGTGTCTGAAAAGGGCTGGAAAAATCATAAAAGACTTCAGCCACCCAGCACACAGACTCTTCACCCTCCTGCCCTCTGGGAGGCGCTACAGGAGCCTCCGGACTAAAACCACCAGGTATCGGAACAGCTTCTTCCCCACAGCTGTCACACTCCTGAACTCTGCCTCCTGACATCTGAATAACAACAACGGTCTGAATTCTCATACACACAACAACAGCACATGGACTGTAACACCACCACCTGCACTTTCATCCGTTAGCCCACTACTGTACAAACTGTACACATAATCTACTATCTACTGTTCATAAGTACTCACATACTTATATATATTTTTTTCTTTTATATAGCTGTTTATACCCCTTCATATTATAACCTGTTCATAGTCTGTACACTCACAACCTGTATATATTTATACCTATAGCATATTCAAAGCAACTTACTGTATATTGTACTATATATATCTACCAATTTATTTTTCTTGCTAAGCACTTCTGGATAGATGCAAACTGCATTTCATTGTTTTGTACCTGTGACATGTGCAATGACAATAAAGTTGAATTCTATTCTATTCTAAGATGATCTTACTAGATGGAAATCTCTGCCCATATCACTTATGGGAAGAGTTTCCTCAGTAAAAATGATGGTCCTGCCGTGAATAAACTATTTATTCTCAATATCCTGATGCATGCTCAATAATCCAGGTAGAAAAATCCAAAAAAGTTCAGTCTGGTCCTCTGGACATTCAAAAAAAAAAAAAAAAAACAAAGCAAAAAAATATAGAAACGTTTCGTCTCTCATCCAAGAGACTTCCTCAGTCTGAGGTGCTGTTTTCAGCTCAGTCTCTTAAATAGCACCTTCTTAGAGTGGATCAACCAGTTATTCTCAATGATTCCAAATAAACCTTCAACTGAATGGTTTAAGTCACTGGACTCTTTGATATCTAAATTCCTTTGGAAAAACAAAACTCCACGTATTAGCTTAAAAGCATTACAGAAATCTAAAGATACCGGAGGATTAGAACTTCCTAACTTCTATCACTACTATTTAGCCAATAGGTTACAATATATTTCAAAGTGGTTAAATCCGAATATATTAGATGAAACTTGGATAGACATAGAACAAACTTTATGCAATAATATTAAGATTTCAGATCTACCATTTATTAGCACAAATATAGAAAGACATGTTTGCTTTAAAAGCATCAGTATTAGCTCTTCTCTGACAGCATGGTGGGAGTATTTGAAAATGACAAAATCTTCACTACTCCCCTGTAGACATACACCCATCTGGAACAATCCTGACATCCTACAAGAAAATAATATGTTAAATTTCCCAGGTTGGAGAATCAAGGGAATTGAACGTCTGGAACACATATTTGAAGGTGTAGACTTTACTCCATTTAATAAATTAATAATACAATTTGACATTGAAAATAAATATTTCTTAGAATATCAACCAATTAAGTCTATCATAAAAAAGAAATTTAAGCTTAATAAAACTTTGTTAGAAACATCAATATGTGTGTTAGAGTTCCTTACTCTTAAATCCCCCAAATTATTATCTAAAATATACAAAAAATTGTCTAGAATCAATGACTCCATAATGCTACCTGTTGCAAAATGGGAGTCAGATTTATCAATCAATTTTGACCAAAACACCTGGTCTCAAATATGTTGAAGAACATTTAAAATGACTAGAATCACCAACTTACAATTAATACAGTATAAAGTTCTTTATAGAGTACATTATACAGGTCAGCGAATGTTTAGGATGGGATTTACATTATCTAACAACTGCTCACAGTGCACAGGCAATATTCCTGATGATTATATCCATGCACTCTGGTTCTGCCCACCCGTTCAGAGGTTCTGGGTCCAGGTTTGTGAAGACTTGTCTAAATGTCTGAAATGTAATATTCCACTCTCTCCGTCTGTTTGCTTATTGGCTATCTTGGAAGATGTTACCCTGGAAAAAAATACATGTCGCATGATTTTCACTGCCTTATGCATCGCAAAGAAAACCATACTCCTGAATTGGAAAAATAAAAATAATCTTAGCATTAATCAGTATAAAAATCTTCTGTTAGATCATATTAGTCTTGAAACAGCATCTGCCGACACATTGGATCAATCTCTCTGGGCTCCTTTGATCGGCTCCGTTACATAGTGAGAGTGGGTAGTCTGGGATCTGACCTTGTGGGGCCTTGGGGTTG
>NC_056505.1:35678896-35679776 GCF_014905685.2 Nematolebias whitei
CGCCCTGGGGAGGGCCTGGGTGGTTCTGGGGGATGTCTGCTGGGGTTGATGTTGAGGCGGGTGTATGGGTTTGGGGCGCTGGGGGGTTGCCGGGGGCTGGGCTCTTGGGGGTACCTGGGTAGGGGGGCACTGCTTTCGCCCTGGGTAGGGCCTGGGTGGTTCTGGGGGATGTCTGCTGGTGGCTGCATGCGGGCCCTCAGGTGGTCTGTGGCGGCAGTCGTGGGTCACCGATCTGGTAGCCTGGCTGTGCTGGGGTGGGTTCAGGGTGGGCGCGGGGGCTTGGGGTTCTGGGGGCTTGTCGCCCCCGGGCTTGGGCCTGTGGGGATCGGGGATCTTGGGCTCTGGCGGGCGGGTTGCCGGGCTCTGGGCCGGCTTGCGCTCTGGTGCCCGGTTCTGGGCAGGGGCCTTCGGCTCACTGGTGGGTTGTGGGTTCATGGGCTGGGGGGTTGGGTGTTTGGGGGCGTGACCAGTGGCCCCTAAGAGGGGGTAGTTTGACCCAGCCTAGGTGTCTAGTGTGCTATGTGTTTTGAGAGATGTCCGAATGAGGGGTGGGTGTAGTATTTCTTCTGGGGTGGGGACTGGGTGGATGTCCTTGGGGGCAGCCCGGGACTGTGCATGGCCGACTGGCTGTCCCCTTTCCTGTGGTGGGGGCTTGCTCCCGGTGCTTCCTGGCTCTGTCGGCGGTTGGGCGGGCGCTAATGGCTGGGTCGTCCTGGTGGGGTTTGGCTTCATCTGGTGGCAGGCTGACTGCGGTTTGTGGGGGTCTTGGCGGCCCTCGGGTGTGTGGGCCGCTGGTACTGCTTCTGGCGGCCCTCGGGGCTCTGTCCCTCTCTGGTCTGGAGCTCAGCGGGCCTGGCGGTCGGTCCAGATGGAAAAGTGT
>NC_056505.1:35679876-35681973 GCF_014905685.2 Nematolebias whitei
GGGGGGGGGGGGGGGGGGGGGGGGGGGGGGGGGGGGGGGCCTGTTGGGTCAGTGGGGGAGCTGACTCCCTGTGGGAGCATTTGCTCTTACAGTTATATTTCTCACCATGCACCTCCACCCTCTTCATTTCAATTCCACACATTGAGGGTTGTTTGGGCTCGGGTGTGCTGCAACAATTTTACATCTCTGTTGACCATAGCCACCTGGGACTCAATTTTATTGTACACCTTAGACATTCACTCATAACATCCTCATGACATTCACATATAGGAACTTGAGGTGGGCACTATGGCTATGGGTGGTGGGATGAATTTACTCTCGCCCCCTGTGCCTGTGCTCACTTACAATGGTTGCATTTAGACACTAGGGTTTGGATAGAGTTGGGGTGGAGGGGAAACTGGCATCATGCCAGCCTTTGCTCCTTCTTCTTTCCTTTTTAATGGCACTATACAACAACACACATCAACAGCACATCTAGGGGCGGGGGTGTATGTGTCGGGGTCTTATTCTTTTTTTTTTTTTTTCCTCACCCCCCTGGTTCCCTAACTGCCATTCCGGGGGTGGGGTCCGGGGGAAGGGCAGGCCGTCGGGTGTTGACCAGGACTATGTGGGGGTTCGGGGTCTGGGCGATTGCCGTGGGCGGTGCTGGTGCTGTGCTCTCCCTGGGGTTGTTTGGACCCCCTGAGCTTGGCTCTTGGGTGCCATGGTTGGCTCGCTGGCCGGGGTGGCTGCCGGGGCCTGGCGGGCGGTCGGCTGGGGGCGCGTGCTTGGTTGTTGGCAGTGTGTGGGGGTGGTTAGTGGCGTGACCTCTTCGTGCCGGGGGGTGTCCTGTCGGCTGGGCGTGGCCTGGGCCGGGTCTGGGATATTGGCTCCTCTCCGCTCGAGAATGAATGGGTCTACCTCCTGGGTTTGGGCATGGGCTGCCCCCTGTAGAGGGCGGGTACATGTCTTGGACCTGGGGGGTATAGAGTGCGTATCGGGAATAAGAATGAAATGTATCGTTATTGTATGTCTTTGAGTGAGTAAGTGTGAGAATGAGGCTGGGACTGTGTGATTGTGTCTGTGTATGAATGGGTATTTGTTAGGCCGAGACTCGGACTACCCCCTCTTTGATACAACTGGGGATGCTTGGCATCGCGCCCCTATCGTGCGGCCCCCTGGTGGGGTGTACCCTTGCCTGCTGGCGCGCTTGGGACCCTTGGTGTCGGGGGCTGGGCGCTTGGGCGTGTGTCGGCTCGGCCTGGTGTCTGCCTGGTGGGGCTCGGGTCCTCTGGCCCTGTCAGGCCTTGGCCTGGGTGGTGTGCATCCTCGGTGCCCAGGCCTGGAACTGCATCGGTGCGGAGGGTTCCGGTGGGGGCCTATGAGTTTGTTGCTGTTGGCCCCGGGGGGTCACTGCATGTGGTCGCTGGTGGGGATCTTCCGGTTCTCCCCTGTGGTCCGATCTGGGGGGTGGGTGAGTGGTTTGTCCTGTGTGGGTGGCCCTGGGGGCTCCACGGTCGGGGTCCCTCCTGGGGTCTTGGGCTCTGGTCCCCCCTTTTTTGTCTGCCTCTGGTCTTGGGGGTCAGGTCTCTGCTGCTTCACAGTTACTATTAAATGTTCTATTAGAGAAGCCTTATACACTTATGCATGCTCACAACCACACACAAATAGATGCAGGGATGTTTATGTAGGCTTTATATGTAGATATATAGATATATAGATATGTATGAGAATGTATATTCATGTGTATGTATGTATGTATATAGGCGTAGGTATGGTATATATATTTATGGAAACTTACTGCAAAGCCATGAATATTTTAAGTTCTTTATACATATGTATTTTGTTGCTGTGTTTTGCCATGTTCTTTGCAGGTGAACAGACAGCGGCCGGGTGTTTTGCCGTGTGCTCTCTTTGTGTATATTTCTTATATTTTGGAGTCTTACTTTGTCTTTTCTTTCTTTCTATCCTATTAAAAAAAAAAAACCTACAGTAGATAATCACTAGAATAAATATTTCATAATAATGGTGTGGAGAGAATGGCTGTAAGGGGAGAAGGGAGGCCATCAGAAAAAAAAAAAAAAAAGAGTGATATCGTTGGAGGGGTTTTTCCTCCCC
>NC_056505.1:35682073-35687062 GCF_014905685.2 Nematolebias whitei
CCCCCCCCAGCGATGGATCGTCTCGCGGGCTCAGGGAAAACCATAGTTGACACTGAGCGTTCTTCTCGCGTCGCAAACAGGTCCACAGCTGCTTTGCCAACTTCTGCTGCGTCTGAAAACATCAGATCTGGATGGAGGGTCCGGTCCACGTGACGTGGGCCGCCCCTGGACGTCACATCTGCCCCTCTGTTCAGAACACCGGATATGTAAACCGCTCTAATAAAGAGCAGGTTTTGATGAACCCAACACAGTAGCTTCGCACAATGTGTAACATCTGGGCTGAACGCACACCCTTTGATGGTTATGTAAGCAGCAGTCATCATGTTGTCTGTGTGAATCAACACGTGTTGATTCTGTAGCACGGGAGCAAAGTGTTGAATCACATTCAGTACTGTGCGACACTCCAAAACATTGATGTGGGCTGATGTGTAGTGGGGCCACAGCGCCCCTACTGCTTGAGATAGGCATGTCCCCCCCCCCCCCCCCAGCCTGACAGCAACGTGTCCGTGAAGACTGACCCGTGACGTGGGTCTGCTGAGGGGGACTCCCTCTGACAGAAAACAAGGTGTTTCCCAGAGTCGGAGGTCTGCTTCCACAGAGGAAGGGACAATGATCATCCGTCGTTTTGTTTTACTGGATCCACATGCAGACGTGCAAAACACCTCTGGAGGCGTCTCATGTGAAACAAACCAGCGGAAAACACTGTGTGAGTGACATCATTTCCAACAGCTTCATGACGGAGACAGCTGTTATCACTTGCCAGGTCTTACGTGGCTGAGTTGACTTTTTAAAAAAGTGTCGAATCTAGTTTGTGATAAACGAGCTTTCATGGTGGTTGAATTTAATTCCACTCCCAGAAACAAATGTCTGGGCCGGGAAAATCGAGCTTCCTTCCAATTTATGGCGAAGCCCAGATTTAACAGGTGTGATGTCAACACCTGATCCTGCATCAGCGCCTCCTGTCTGAAGTGACAGGAGCAGCAGATCATCCAGGTAAAACAAAAACTCTCGTCTCTGTGTTAGGATGATCGGTATGCGTTCTCTGGATGTTAAACAACAGATCCAAAAACGGTCTCACCACTCCGATCCGTGAGTAAAAACCTTGTGTTTTCTCTCCCTTGGGGAACTCTGTAGATTACTTTTATCAGAAAACACTTGGATTTCTGCATTTAGGAATGAGAATCAGTCTGATGATGACGGGACCGTTTTTTTATAACTCCTCTGAATGGAGGGGTTCGGGTTGCAAACTGTAACTTGTACCATTTGCATAAAACCTTGTCCATCCATCTGAAAAACGGCGATCATGTTTTAGCCACTCTACGTAACGTTCGTAGGGTGAACGTGCGTTAAGTGATGTGTCATGTTTTGTACGGCTGTCAGCAGTCCGCCCCTCAACCGCCGTCATGCGTCGCGGGAATGTTTTCTGTGTGATCCCGGGCGAGACTTGTGCTGAAGGCGAAGCGTGTGACAGCTGATGACGCGGTGGGGCTGCGCGTTTGACGTCGCTGTGCGAACGTTGAAAAGGCGGAGGGCGTGACTTCATTTACGCCGTGCTGTTGGAGTGAAGGCTGCTAGCCCCGCGGGAGCACACGTTGTTCTCTGGAGGGACGCGCGCCGCTCTCGCTGGAGGGGCGCGCGCTGGAGGGAGGCGGGACTCATTACCGGGTTCTTCAGCTGCTTCACGTTTAAGCTGCGGTGAGCTGCCGAAAGCTGAGATGCGGTGGGTGACGGCTGCCCGCGTTGATTCGTCGAGACGGGTGTCGTTTCTTGTGAGAGAGAAGGACCTCCACCCGAACCAGCCTGCGGACCACATTTATACCGATATGAGCTGGTTAGCGCCGGCAGCTGTGTGTGCGCCAGCATCAACGCAGCGCCGTTTGGATGGAGGCTGTTCATTTTAGTGATCGACTCGTCATGTCAAGAGCGGCGGTGAGTTAAAACCCTATTTAAGGACACCGGCTCATGTGGAGGCTGTTCCATCCCACGAGTGCGAGTTGACACCGCTTGAGTGAGGATCGTGCAGTTCTAGTTGGTAACGAGTTATTTTCGCTTACCGTTGTGCCGTGATCGACTCGTCATGTCTAGAGCGACGGTGAGTTAAAAAACCTTTAATTAAGGACACCGGCTCATGTGTGGAGGCTGTTCTGTGATCGACTCGTCATGTCTTAGAGCGACGGTGAGTTTAAAAACCTTTATTTAAGGACACCGGCTCGTGTGTGGGGCTGTTTCATCCCACGAGTGCGAGTTGACATCGCTTGAGTGAAAATCGTGCAGCTCGGGATTATAACGAGTTATTTAACTTACCATCGTGCCCTGTAAGCGACTAGTAATGTCTTGGAGCGGCGGTGAGTTTAAAAAGCCTTATTAAGGACACCGGCTCTTATATGTGCGGCCGCTGTGAGCTCATCCGGGCTTATAGACTGGCTAAAAAACAGACACTTTGATCATTAATGATGATTTATTTCAACTTTCGTGTCACTTTTACACACACCCTCCGGAGACCGTCATTTTGAGAACTTTCTCTCTCATGAGCTCTGCGATTGTTTGCCCAGAGCGCTGTCTTGCAGGCGAACTCTGGGGAAAACGCTGAGCTGCAGGCTGGATTCTGACGGGCGGGGCTGGTGGTGGAACTCAGCGAGAGCCGCGGCCGTGGAAAAGTCGAAGCTTGCTCGCGACGGTCCCTCCAGCGGGGACGGGGTGGGCCGCGCGGCTTGATGAGGTGGCGCACAGCTTCTGGCACCTCCTCCGACTGTTTCACTTCGCCAGCATGGTTTGAAGCTGCTCTGAACAGCGCGTCCGCGATGGCTTCATCAGGTCTTGTGCAGATTCTCCGGCAGCGAGGGGAGTAACGAAGCCAGGTGGGTCGATGGATCATCGTCATCCGCGCTGCAGTCCTCGACAGGCAAACCGTGGGAGAGGCACACATGTTGAGCTGGCGTCAGCTGCCTTACAGAGGGAGTTCTTCGTCTCCAAGGCAGGTCTGCGGCCTTCAGTCCCTTGGACATGCTATATGCTAGCAGCGCACGTTGTTGCTAGCTGCGGCTGCCTGAAAACACGTTGGTGGGCTCGATTGGAGAGCGTGGTCGCCGTCTGGTTCGTGTTCCTCCGGAGGGACGGGACGCTGCTCCGACCTGGGCAGCTTCGCTCTGGAAGCTTCCGCGAGGCTTGGCTCCGGGGGGGGTTACCGAGGAATAGCCCCGCTCGGTGAATCCCTCAACTCTGGTGATGGGAGCGGACTGGGGACCGACTCCTCTAATCTACCAGGAAAGAACCGTCTGCGGCCTCGCTCGTCGAACGTCCTGTTGGAACGTGAGGCCGTATGGATCAAGACGGTGAGCCACAGTGGAGCCCAGTGAAAAACAACCTTTCCGCCGATCATCCGAACTGGCGGGAAAAGGCGAGGGACGTAGAAAAAAAGGGGTCCCTTATGTCAGCCTCCTCCCGGGTTCCGCCGGGCAACCCCTGAGGGCGCTGTCGGCCGGGAGCGGTGTGATCGCCGATGCGAAACGAGGTGGGATGGGGTGAGCATTCACTCAGCCCCCCTCCACCTACACTACGCTCCCCAGGAGGGAATGAGCAGCGGGGGCTGCAGCTGAGCACGCCTTGCCCCGGAGGAACCATCCGGTTCGCCCCGAGGGTCGGCGATAAGAGGAAAAAACACAAGATGGCGTTGTCCAGCGTGTAGTGACCTGTCACTGGGAAATGTTCCCTGACGCTTACCTTGGAATAAGACTGCTGTCATCTTCTCCTCGGGGAGGAGAACTCACCGGACGACCGGAGGTCGACTGCCGGGCCAAGCATCCTTCACAAAGGTTGGTCATTTACACAATTTATCTTCTTTGTTCTTCTGACAGTGCTATATTAGCTCGCTGAAGAAAAAATGGGAGCCGATTTCCCGCTCTTAACCTAATTTATACGGACCGGGTGGGGCCCACATAGCAGGTGGGCGTGGACTATTTTTTTTTCAGTGCTTATGCTCTGCATAACGGGATAAACCACTAAAGCGAAGGCCTTAAAGGGCGAAGCTTATACGACATAGAACTTAGTGTACCATGATAGACGGCATCCAACATCTGCAGGGTTCTTGTAGGAGCGTTCATGTAAACAATATCACCATAATCAATTGAGGGAAGGAAAGTCACAGATACAAGGCGTTTTCTAGTTTATATTTGTTTATATTCTATTATATTTATGGCATCAGAGAAAACTGAGCTTCAATTATCCACATAAAGTAAAATGGCATCAGCATCAAAAGAAGGAAAATTAAGTTTGAAATTAATCCATTTTCTGATGTCTGACCAAACACTTTGTATTGACATTAAAAAAATGTTTGAGGGATTCATCTTCTGATTTACAAAAGACACACAAATCAACATCAAATTTAAATCTTCTTTTAAGAAACATGGCTACAGGATATATCTTATTTATTTTTTTAAATTCTCCTTCACTTTAGGAGATTTAGGCCATTTGACAAATTTAGAAAGAGCAGAAGTCATGGTTTTATGATTTATATTAGAAGGTTTCTTGAAAGAATTTTTGTTATACTCAGTAAATCCTTTGTCGCAAACATTCATTGATAATCTTATTACATTTGAAGTCAACTAAGTTACAGTCATTTAATTTTAATTTGGGCATCAAATCGTCTTCTTTGAATATATAATATTTTTATTTATTGAATCAGCTGTTGGTCAGGCTACTTCTTGTTGTACCATTAGCTTTAAAATAGTTACTGAATCAAGTGTTTACTTCCATCCATCCATGGGGTAGCAGCCTAAGTAGGGAGGCCCAGACTTCCCTCTCCCCAGCCACTTGGACCAGCTCCTCCAGGGGAATTCCAAGGTGTTCCAAGTGTTTACTTAAGTAGGTAAAACTAAATGTTAACCAACCGTTAAAATACACCAAAATGCAGGAAATGGCATCTACTTTATTAAAAATTTTCTAGGGGAGGACCCCCCAGACCCTTCCATCAGTGCCCCCCCCCCCCCCCCC
>NC_056505.1:35687162-35689876 GCF_014905685.2 Nematolebias whitei
CCCCCCCCCCCCCCCCCACACACACACACACGCACATTATAAATGCTTCTGACACCAGTGTCTAGCACTTTACTGAACAAGTACACATATGGTGTCGTGTGGTGTTCAAAGTGCGTTCAACTTAATTCAGTCTTGATGATTTGTGTCAATGAGCATTTGGAGTTTTATACATAAAAATACACTTGATAGTTAGAATTTTAAGTATATTTATTTTATATTATGGTCATTTATTCTGTACTTTGCCAGATTATGGTGATTCTGGGATCGTGATGATGGGGCCCTTGAAGATTGTTGCCCAGGGTACAGCAAAGTGTTAATCTGGCCCTGATGCCAGGGGGTTATAAAGCGAACACAAATAGAACAAAGTGTATATACATTCAATTCAATTCAAAATTACTTTATTAATCCCAAAGGGAAATTAAATGTTGTTGTAACTCGTTATCCTCATTTCATTAAGAGATGTTATAGATGCTGATGGCTGTAGGCAGGAAGATCTCTTGTAAAGGTCCATCCCACAGTGGATCCTAAGAAACTGGCTGCAGATGCCGTCTGATCCGTCCACCCAGACTTGGCTGGCCTCTCGGTTCCCCCGGGCTGTAGGACCGCCCAAATGCAGGGCAGAACTCCTCCCAGAGCCATGGCCACTCCTTCCAGTAGTCTGCTGAGCTCCTCGTCGCTGTGGACAGACAACTGTAGGTGCCGAGGGACGATCCTGTCCTTCTGTTGTCATGAGCCGTGTTTCCTGCTAGTTCCAGGATCTCAGTGGTACATACATACATACACACATTTAAAATAAAAAATTAAGTCACAAAAATGTTGAAGTGGGTACACATATCAGTTGTTTTAATGGCTTTACTATTGTTTGAATGCTCAAGTGTTCTAATATATTGTTTGAATTCCTCTTTAAAGTCCAAGAAACAAGGTTCCTGATTTGAGAATTTAGATTTATGTATATGATATTTTGCAACTAATAAAATTGGGTTGATAATATAATAATGGTTTGTTTTATTAGTGGGATAAGAGATGAATCCAAACAATACATCTACATAAGTAAGGGAAAAGTCAAAAATAATATTTTGGGAAATAAAAGTGCAAATATCTTGCCAGAAAGTACATAAGAAAAGACATGACCAGAATAAATGATGGAGATCTTCTTCACAGAGTTGGCAGAATGAGCAGTTCATGTCAATGTCCTTTTTGTATCGTTGAAGGAAAGACTTGCAGGGATAAAAATGATGGATAATCTTAAAGAATACTTCTTTGATCTTATTGTTAACCACATATTTAGATGGTAGACACCAGATTTTTTTCCAGTTCAGGTCTGATGCAAGGTTATTCCAATAAGAGACAACATTTGGAACAGAGACCATGTCCTTCTGGAATAAAGCACAAATATCAAGGTTGTTTTTTGTATTTTTAGTGGAAAAACGGATTTGACCAATACTAAAGTCAGCAGGGTTCAAACTTGGTGGAGTCACTAAAGAAGTTATAGAGGACTTGAGAAGCAATATGACACCAGATGGGATAGCGTCAAAAACGTTGGTTACATACTGTAACCCCAGATTCTATGAGTATAGGCGTAGCCCTTTAAGAGCTGTCGCTTAGTGGGTTTTATCCCGTCATACAAAGCATCGCACTGAAAAATTTAGTCCACGCCCACCTGTTGTGTGGGCCCCACCCGGTTTGTATAAATTACGTTAAGAGCAGGTAATCGGCTCCCAAATAGCTTTTTCTTCAGCCATTTAGGAGCCAGTGAGGCCCGACGCTTAAAGGGCTATGCCTATACTCATAGAATCTGGGGTTACAGTATGTAACCAACGTTCTATTTCATATAGGCTTCGCCCTTTAAGAGCTTTCGCTTAGTGGGTTATGGGCGAAGCAGATGTGGTCCTCGCCTCACTGGGTCCATTCGAACACTATACGAAGTGGCAGCTTGCCCAAAAACATTTTGTCACTCAGCTCTCCATGTGCGTAATTACGCGTTGTGTAATTATGCGTACCATGCACAAACGCATGCTGTGTAGTTGTGCGTTCCGAGTGCATGAACGCCCCGGAGAACTTTCAACGGGGAAAGGAAGATGCTGAAAAAGGGCCATGAACCAGCAGATTCACGGCTGATCAATATGAACAGATTAATAATAACAAGTGAACTGATTATTAATCAAATGAACTGATTGGTAACAATAGTCATGAACTGATTAGTGACAATAGAACCAGAACAACAGTCACAACCTGTGACTGATAACAACATCTCACACTGTAATGCATGCAGACAGATGTGAGTTTAAACAGGGTTCCATGAAACAGCAATATTCATTCTGTTAAAACACTAAGAACAGAATGTGTCATGGAACAAGCCTCACATCACATAGATAAAAGCGAATAAATGAGCAGGGTGTTGACCACGCGGCCGCAGTGCAAATATCCTGCATTGTCATACCATTATGCAGAGCAGTTGAAGATGCGATACCTCTGGTCGAGTGCGCCCTGAGGTTGACAGGAGGCTCTAAATCTGGTGCTCTATAGGCTTCAGAAATGGCCTCACACAGCCAGTGTGACAAGCGCTGGGTGGATAACGGGCAACCTGCAGATGCATCTCTATAATTCACAAACAAATGTTGAGTTTGACGCATTGCGGCTGTAAGTGCTATGTAACACGTCAACGCCCGCACAGGACAGAGAAGATGGAAAGATGCTTCTTCTTCTGATTTGTG
>NC_056505.1:35689976-35691510 GCF_014905685.2 Nematolebias whitei
GGGGAGGAAAAACCCCTCCAACGATATCACTCTTTTTTTTTTTTTTTTCTGATGGCCTCCCTTCTCCCCTTACAGCCATTCTCTCCACACCATTATTATGAAATATTTATTCTAGTGATTATCTACTGTAGGTTTTTTTTTTTTAATAGGATAGAAAGAAAGAAAAGACAAAGTAAGACTCCAAAATATAAGAAATATACACAAAGAGAGCACACGGCAAAACACCCGGCCGCTGTCTGTTCACCTGCAAAGAACATGGCAAAACACAGCAACAAAATACATATGTATAAAGAACTTAAAATATTCATGGCTTTGCAGTAAGTTTCCATAAATATATATACCATACCTACGCCTATATACATACATACATACACATGAATATACATTCTCATACATATCTATATATCTATATATCTACATATAAAGCCTACATAAACATCCCTGCATCTATTTGTGTGTGGTTGTGAGCATGCATAAGTGTATAAGGCTTCTCTAATAGAACATTTAATAGTAACTGTGAAGCAGCAGAGACCTGACCCCCAAGACCAGAGGCAGACAAAAAAGGGGGGACCAGAGCCCAAGACCCCAGGAGGGACCCCGACCGTGGAGCCCCCAGGGCCACCCACACAGGACAAACCACTCACCCACCCCCCAGATCGGACCACAGGGGAGAACCGGAAGATCCCCACCAGCGACCACATGCAGTGACCCCCCGGGGCCAACAGCAACAAACTCATAGGCCCCCACCGGAACCCTCCGCACCGATGCAGTTCCAGGCCTGGGCACCGAGGATGCACACCACCCAGGCCAAGGCCTGACAGGGCCAGAGGACCCGAGCCCCACCAGGCAGACACCAGGCCGAGCCGACACACGCCCAAGCGCCCAGCCCCCGACACCAAGGGTCCCAAGCGCGCCAGCAGGCAAGGGTACACCCCACCAGGGGGCCGCACGATAGGGGCGCGATGCCAAGCATCCCCAGTTGTATCAAAGAGGGGGTAGTCCGAGTCTCGGCCTAACAAATACCCATTCATACACAGACACAATCACACAGTCCCAGCCTCATTCTCACACTTACTCACTCAAAGACATACAATAACGATACATTTCATTCTTATTCCCGATACGCACTCTATACCCCCCAGGTCCAAGACATGTACCCGCCCTCTACAGGGGGCAGCCCATGCCCAAACCCAGGAGGTAGACCCATTCATTCTCGAGCGGAGAGGAGCCAATATCCCAGACCCGGCCCAGGCCACGCCCAGCCGACAGGACACCCCCCGGCACGAAGAGGTCACGCCACTAACCACCCCCACACACTGCCAACAACCAAGCACGCGCCCCCAGCCGACCGCCCGCCAGGCCCCGGCAGCCACCCCGGCCAGCGAGCCAACCATGGCACCCAAGAGCCAAGCTCAGGGGGTCCAAACAACCCCAGGGAGAGCACAGCACCAGCACCGCCCACGGCAATCGCCCAGACCCCGAACCCCCACATAGTCCTGGTCAACACCCGACGGCCTGCCCTTCCCCCGGACCC
>NC_056505.1:35691610-35752461 GCF_014905685.2 Nematolebias whitei
AGAATTTTTGTTATACTCAGTAAATCCTTTGTCGCAAACATTCATTGTTAATCTTATTGCATTTGAAGTCAACTAAGTTACAGTCATTTAATTTTAATTTGGGCATCAAATCGTCATCTTTGAATATATAATATTTTTAATTATTGAATCAGCTGTTGGTCAGGCTACTTCTTGTTGTACCATTAGCTCTAAAATAGTTATTGAATCAAGTGTTTACTTCCATCCATCCATGGGGTAGCAGCCTAAGTAGGGAGGCCCAGACTTCCCTCTCCCCAGCCACTTGGACCAGCTCCTCCAGGGGAATTCCAAGGTGTTCCAAGTGTTTACTTAAGTAGGTAAAACTAGATGTTAACCAACCATTAAAATACACCAGAATGCAGGAAATGTCATCTACGTTATTCAAAATTTTCTAGGGGAGGACCCCCAGACCCCTCCATCAGTGTCGTCCCCCCCCCCCCCACACACACACACACACATTATAAATGCTTCTGACACCAGTGTCTAGCACTTTACTAAACAAGTACACATATGGTGTCATGTGGTGTTCAAAGTGCGTTCAACTTAATTCAGTCTTGATGATTTGTGTCAATGAGCATTTGGAGTTTTATACATAAAAATACACTTGATAGTTAGAATTTTAAGTATATTTACTGTATATTATGGTCATTTCATCTCACAAGACCCTCGGAGAGTGTGGAGGGGCATTAAGTGCATAACAGATTATAAAGGAAGGAATGAACAATGCCCCAAAGACCCATCTCTGCCTGATGCCCTCAACAAGTTCTATGCACGCTTTGAAGACCCGAACAGACCACCCAGCACCAGACTCACATCACCACCGGACGAAGAGCATCTCAGCGTGACCTCAGCAGAAGTAAGGAGTACCTTCAGGAGGATTAATCCGCACAAAGCAACTGGCCCAGACAACATCCCCGGAAAAGTGTTGAAGGAATGTGCTGATCAGCTCTGTGAGGTGCTGGCAGACATCTTTAACACCTCACTTACCCTGGAGACAGTTCCCACCTGCCTGAAGACTGCCACCATCATCCCAGTCCCAAAAAGCTCTACAGTGACTGGTCTGAATGACTATCGGCCAGTGGCCCTCACCCCGATAGTCCCTAAATGCTTTGAAAAACTGGTCATGACTCACATCAAAACAACCATCAACATCAACAAGGACCCTCATCAGTATGCATACCGTGAGAACCGATCAACAGAGGATGCAATCTCCTCTGTGGTCCACACTGCGCTCAACCACCTGGAGCAGAAAAACTCTTACGTCCGTATGCTCTTTGTGGACTTCACATCCGCCTTCAACACCATGATCCCCCAAACCCTGATGGACAAACTATCCACACTAGGACTAAGCCCCTCCATCTGCAACTGGGTACTAGACTTTTTAACTAACAGACCACAGTTAGTGAGGATCCACAACCTCTCCTCCTCCACCATAACCCTCAGCACTGGCTCTCCTCAGGGATGTGTGTTGAGCCCCCTCCTGTTTACTCTGCTCACGTATGATTGTGCAGCTACCCATCCAGGCTGTCACATTGTAAAGTTTGCAGATGATACAGCGGTGGTGGGATGCATCACAAACAGTGAAGAGTCCAGCTACAGGCAAGAGGTGGAACACCTGGAGAGCTGGTGCAGAGAGAATAACCTTCACATCAATGTGAAGAAGACAAAGGAGATGATTGTGGACTTCAGAAGGAATAAAACACCTACACTCCCCTGAACATAAGAGGATCTGCGGTGGAAGTGGTCTCCAGCTACAAGTACTTGGGTGTACACATGAATGACAACCTCAGCTGGAGCAACAACACCACCAGCCTGATCAAGAAAGCTCATCAGAGACTCTACTTCCTCAGACGGCTGAGGCGAGCTGGTCTGGGAAGCTCAGTCCTCACCTCCTTCTACAGGTGTGCAGTGGAGAGCATCCTGTGCTCCAGCATCAACGTGTGGCATGGAGGCTGCACAGCTGCAGAAAGAAAAGCTTTGCAGAGAGTGGTGAAGGCTGCACAGAAATCTGTTGGAATCAGCCTCCCCACCATCACAGACATCTACACCTCCAGATGCAGGAAGAGGGCCACCTGCATCATGAAGGACCCCACTCACCCAGCACACACACTTTTTGCCCCACTCCCCTCAGGAAGGAGGTTAAGGAGCATTAAGTGTAGAACCACTAGACTGAGGAACAGCTTCTACCCTGAGGCTGTTAGACTCATGAATCTCTAGAATAACCACTGTGAAAAACCATATCATGTTGCTGCTGATCTGTTTCATGTTGCTGCTGATCTGTTTTAATGTTGATGTGTTCATGCGTGCACATCTGCTCACAGACTCATGTTCATGTTTGTGCTGATGTTCAATGTTTTATGTTATGAGTGCTTAGTGTATATTTAGTTGTTTTTCTTAGTTCATATCTTAGATGTTATTACTGTTTTTCTTATACATTTTATTGTTGGATGTAACTGGGACCCTGTGTACATAATTTCGCTCCACCACATGTACCACATGAGGTGCGAATGACAATAAAGAAACTCTGACTCTGATTTATTCTGTATTTTGCCAGATTATGGTGATTCTGGGGTCGTGATGATGGGGCCCTTGAAGATCGTTGCCTAGGGTACAGCAAAGTGTTAATCTGACCCTGTAGGCATCCTTCGCAGGTGTCGTGCCGGTCGAAGCTCAGCATGTAGCCGGTCTTGCAGGACGGGCACAGGCGGATGGTGTTCGTGCTGGACATCGCGTTGTTGGAAAATCAGTGCTAGTTGCTTGCTGAAGAAAAATGAGAGCCAATTACCCGCTGTCAACATAATTTACACAGACCGGGTGGGGCCCACATAACAGGTGGGCGTGGACTAAATTTTTCAGTGCGACGCTTTGCGTGATGGAATAAAACCTACAAGCGACAGCCTTAAAGGGCGAAGCCTATACGAAATAGAACGCACAGTCATAAAAAACAAATGCAAAGTAAAAATGCTGCAAATACCAAAAACAATAAAAACACCAAAACAACTGCAAATAAGATAAGCTACAAACTGCAAAAAATGGAAGTTCAACAGACATGAGAGCTTGACCACCAAGTCAACTAGAACCAGACCCCCTGTAAGTACATTTTAGCTGAGTGGCCACTTTCTAAAGTCATAATACTTTCATAGTATGCAAGGATACATAAAATGTCTCGAGTAAAGAAAGGTTTTTGTAATTTAAGGAAAGAAAATGTAGCTCCTATAAGGCAAAAAACTAAACATTGGCAAGACAGTGGCTTTAAATCATGTAATTTACTATTTCATAGGAAAACCAGAGACATTATATTGAGATAAACATGAAAAAGAAAGCTTTGGGTAATTTTGCCACAATATGAAATTTGGAATTAGGAATTATCAAAACGAGTAATAAGTCCAGCTAAGACGATCTGGCACATTTCTAAGATTTGCCTATGTAAAGTAAAAATACTCCCAATAATTTTAGTGTATAGCATATCTGCAAATTTGTCGCTTTTCATGAAATTTTCACCAATTTCAAACCAAAATATGTAATTTATGTGAATAATCTTAACTAGCACGTCTGTATTGTGCACCGTTACATCAAGGTACATCAAGGTTTGAACAATGTAGCTGCCACATACACCGAGATTTGGGAAGTCCAGCTGATTGTGTTATGGAGACTACCTTGAAAGGAGAAATGTGATGTTAAGGAGAAAGAACCCAAGTAACACAAGTTTTCTGGAAAGTAAAATTGGTAAAATCAGTGATGGGGAAGGAACAGTGGAAAGGAAAACATGAAAGTAGATTAATGTTATTCCAAGTGGATTGTGAAGGAAAGGGGAATAAAAGTTATGAAGTGGTAGAAACTGGTGGCACCAAGGTAGGAAGGAACCTGTAAACCTGTTTGGTTTAAATAATTACATGATGGTTAAAAAAAACTGACAAAAAAGTGTGGGGGGTGGGGTTTTGTGTCGCTTTTGCTTGGCACAATGTAATTTGTGTTGTGAAGGCTACATGATTGCCAGGTCATTTTTTGTTATGAGTAGGTCTATCACTAAATCAGAAAACAGTAAAAGCCCCCTTAAAGTCACTGTTGGTGGTTATTAAAATTTTACCTTTTCATTGGGTAAAGTTAATATTTTTTAAACATGCAGTTGTCACCATTGCTTAGCACAATGGCATGTTGTGTTACAGGCTAGAATACATCTTAAGATGGATAAAACACACACCCCTTGATGAACCCTGGCTAGACGTAGAACAGACACTTTGCAATAATATGATTTTGAACCTTCCATTCATTAGCTCAAACATAAAACGACAGGCATGCTTTAAAAGCATCAATATCAGCTCCTCTCTGATAGCTTGGTGGGATTTTCTTAAAATGACAGAGTCTTCACTAATTCCATGCAGACGTACACCCATCTGGAACAACCCTGACATCCTACAACAGAATTATATGATAAACTTCCCAGGTTGGAGGTGTAAAGGAATCAAATATTTGGAACATATATATGAGGAAGTAGACTATATCCCATTTAACAGATTAATAACGAAATATGGATTTAATAAGAATACATTTTTAGAATATTAACAAATTAAATCTATAACAAAAAATAAATTTAACCTTAATAACACTAGAATTGAAATACCAACAAGTGTATTAGAATTTCTTAATCTTAACCCTCCTAAATTACTATCTAAGGTTTACCGGACACTCTTTAAAATAGATGAATCTATATCTCTTCCCATTGTAAAATGGGAGACAGACTTGTCAGTCAACTTTGACCAAAACTTCTGGTCTCAGATATGTCTAAGAATTTTTAAGATGATTAAAAACCCCAATTTACAATTAATACAATACAAAATTCGTCATAAAGTACATTACACAGGTCATCGGATGTTCAGGAGGGGTTTCGCATCATCTAATGTTTGCTCACAGTGTACAGACAATATTCCTGACAATTACATCCACGCATTTTGGTTCTGTCCACCTGTTCAGAGGTTTTGGTGACGGATATGTGAAGACTTATCAAAGTGTCTGAGATGTAATATTCCACTCTCTCCATCAGTTTGTTTATTGGGCCACTTAGATGATGTCACCTTGGAGACAAGTCAATTCACATGATTTTTACTGCTTTATGTATAGCAACAAAAAAAACTATACTCATGAATTGGAAAAATAAAAATACACTTAGTATTAAACAGTATAAAGACCTTTTGTTGGATTACATCAGTCTTGAGATAGCATGTACCTCCACATCAGACCAATCTCTCTGGGCTTCTTTGATCAGCTCTAACAAGTAGTGGAGGTGGGTGAACCCCTTTGATTTCTTCCCATGGGGCATCGTTGTTGATGTGAGGAGGTATTGGGGCTGGGGGCATGGGAGGGTCGTGGGCCCGGGGCATTTTGAAAAAATAAAAATAAAAAATACATTTAAAAAAAAATAAATAAATAATAATTACATGCTCGTTGACAAAACTAACAAAAAAGGGTTTTTTTGTATCACTTCTGCTTGGCACAGTGTAATTTGTGTTGTGAAGGCTGAATTATGCCAGGTCATTTTTTGTTATGAGTAGGTCTATCACTAAATCAGAAAACGGTAAAAAGGTGGGGTGGAGCCAGACCTACCCGCTAGATCATCCGATCTGGGCGGGGGGAGGAAAGGGACGGAAAGTCCCTTCGTGTCAGCAGCTTCTCGGATAATGTCGGGCAGCTCCGAGAGGAGGGCACCGACGGCAGGGAGCGATGTGGCCGTTGAGGCGGGAAAGCCCGGAGGGGTTGAGCATCCGTTCGGCCCCCCTCGTTCCAACACTACGCTCTCCGGGAGGGAGCGAGCATCGGGGCGGCTGCTGACATCGCCTCTCCCAGAGGAACCATCCGATTCGCTCCGAGAGCCAGCGTCGAAGAAGTCGATCCCATCGTCCAGTGAACAGTCTCCCGCCACGGACAGGAAGTCCTCGACGTTGGCCTTAAACAAGGCTGCTCTCCTCTGCTTTTCCTCCAGAGGAAGGAGGTCACAGAGGTGGCAGGAGGAGGCACGGGCGACGTGGCGGGGACCCAGGCATCCTTCGCAGGTGTCGTGCCGGTCAAAACTTAGCAAGTAGCCGGTCTTGCAGAACGGACACAGGCGGATGGTGTTGGAGCTGGACATCTTGTTGAAGGTCAGTGCTATTAGCTTGCTGAAGAAAATTGGGAGCCGATTACCCGCTCTTAACGTAATTTATACGGACTGGGTGGGGCCCACACAGCAGGTGGGCGTGGACTAAACTTTTCAGTGTAATGCTTTGCATGACGGGATAAACCCACCAGCGACAGCCTTAAAGGGCGAAGCCTACACGAAATAGAACTGATTCTTCCCCCAACAGCTTACTCCAAAGTGGAACAAACCAGTTTGGTTAGTGCTAGATGGTCTCTTTGGTACGCCCCTCCTCTTTTGCCAGCCCTCTTCCTTGTTGACAATTGTGTCAAACTGGTTGAAAACAACAAATTCCATGCTCAATAACCCAGGTATACAAGGGCACTGACATTTATCCATACTCGCAAGATGACTGACAAGGATCATAAAGAGCTCAATGCTGTGTTACATACCGAAGTAGAAGAAAATGTTAATGAACAAATCTCAGAATCACTAACCGTTCGCAGGAGTGAAAGAGTAAGAACATTAACAAAGAAGGTAAAGTGCTTCAAGAGGAGAAACTCAAAGGCCTTCAAAACAAATATGTAACTGTCTTTGAAAAATGGAAATGTGAAGCAAAACTGAGCAAAGCAACACTAAAAAGGGAGGCTTCTGACAGTGAATTAAAGGAGCTTATTAAAGATGCAAATGTCACCTGCAGAAACGTACAAACTATTTACGAAAAAATACAACAAATACAATCTCCTGATGCAGACGCAAGGCGCAAAGTAGATGTATGTTGTTGAGGTCTTCAGACTATGAAAAACAACCTTCAAGACACTTAGCTCAAAACTGTCTCAACTCGAGATCGTGCAGTGGAAGGAAGACGGAGTCAAAAACAACAGCCTTAGAAGTGGTTCTGAATTCAGACAAAGATTTATTTTACCTTTACAGCGCTGGAAAGGGAGACGGTCTCGCATGCACCTCGTATCCATCAAAAACACGTCTGAGTTACAAATGTCTTTGCTTCGTTTAAATACAGCGTTATCAGTTACATTGGGATTCCTTATCGTGATGTTGTTTCTCTGGGTTAGCCAATGTTCCTGGGTGTGGTCTGGCATGGTCTCGTTTTTTCGGCCACTGCCCCAACTGCTGACAGTGGTCTGTTTCAGCGAGATTGCAACAGTCTCTGATTCTCTTGTACAAAGAGTTACGCATATCATGAACTTCAATGACGTACATCATGACTGTGCAGTTTTTACCATACAGAGAGATATTCATGTGAGAGCATAGCATAAAAGATGACATTATACAACATTTTCTCCCTTTTGGTCCCTCCAAAGGGACCACCTCTTTGGCTACAAACATCTGTCCCTGACGAGTGCCCAGAACTTGTGCCGGAAAAATCCCCAGGGCAACGGTATAGTTGTGCGGGGTAAAAACAGCACAACGCCTCACGTCCCTTGTGACGAAGACCAAGATGGCGTTCCAGTGCACTCTCACAATCATCCTTACCCCATGTCAACAAAATTGTTGTCTAATTGATTTAACAATAGCAATCAAATGAGGCATTAATGAGGTAAATATAGCACACCTTGGCGAAAAACGCAATACAATGTCTAAAAATGTAATTCTCTGTCAGTTGGTCACAAAGCGCACAATGGATGCCTGTATTTTAAAAAGACCACAACTTGTTGGCATGCGTCTTTAACAATGACTACGAATTGGTTGGATGATTAAGGTCCATCTCATAGAGGCATCGTTCCGTCGCGTTGTCACAGACTGGGTGTACGGTTCAGTCCATGTGACAGATTGTGTGTTCTGAAAGAAAATCTTTTTAGGAGTACGGGGCACTACACAGCTGGTGAGTGGCTGAGTGGAGTTTGTATTGTCCTGAAACGCACCGAACTGCTCACGCAAGAAAACAACACAGGGCTTGGAGACTCCGTGCTCCTTTCCCAGCTTCTGACTGTTTTGTGTCAGGCCAATTGCCCTGACAAAGTGGGGTAGAAGGGGGTGTAATGGGGCTTTCTGGGGGTGGGGCTTCTGGGCTTATCGAGTCACTGGTCTCGATACAGTGGGGGCAGTCAGGTCACTCGTCCTGACAAAGTGGGGGGCTTTCATCAACCAGATCGATCCCAACTTGGTCCAGTGATCGGTTCGGCTCTCCTGCTGGCGTGCGATGTTCTCTCAACCACCTGATGAGGTCCGGTCCACCTCGGTTCAGCTCTGTAGGTGCCTGTTCACCTCGGCTCTTTCCTATTCCTTATGATGACATTCAGCAGTATCCACTCTGCTGTGTGGGACCTCCCAGGTTCTTTTCTCTCCTTCTGTTTTGTCACCTGTGAATGAAAGCCTGACACCAAGGTTCTCTCTTCAAAAGATGATTTGTACCTGTATTCCTCCATTTCTTCTCCCAGGGTCAGAGCAGTTGTTGGACCCAGAGACTGTCTTCCTTTTACTCGCCACCTGTAATACAGAATCTGCAAACATCTTCTTCATCGTTGTCTAGGGGTGTCTTTCAGATCTTCTCTAATTTTCCTGTCCACTTCTATCTTAGTTGGGCAACAGTGTGGTTTTCCATAGGTCATGTGATGTTCTCTGTGTTTAGTTCCTGTTCGGTGCTTGTAATGTTTTTTACCAGCCTTTTCTGTAAACCTCATAACAATAGACTATCCTAAGCAAATGACCACATTCCAAACTCAGTCCAATTTCAGCCCTCTAAGGCATGTGACTGTATTTTCTATCTCTACCACTAAAAGGGGTTTGTCAATATAAAATATTTCATTATTACTTCTACACTGTAATGGTTTTATAGAACAACATAAATCACATTCCATTCATACTTTCATCCCCTTTTTTCCACGTTTACAAACCTGAACCTCAAAAAGGATATGTTGGATTTCCCCAGAGTCCTTACTCTGGAGTCTGCGAAAGGCGGAGTCTAGGACCCTATAAACTAATAATGACACAAAACATCGGGGCTCTTCTTCCGGGTCTGTGAACGCGTCACAGACTGTATAGAGTCCAGCGCTGTGAAATTGTAATCTTTTCCTGCCTTTTCTAATATAATTGGTAAAACTTAACTGACGTTTCCTTGATTAGTATAGTTGCCACTTCTGAGGGAGGTTCGAGCCGGGGGTAAAGACGTGGGCTGGAGGGGGTTTCCGGATCCGGTGGTCCGCAGCCAGCTCCTGTCTTTAACATTTATCTTTATCTAAAAGTACCAGGAATTTCTGGGCATAAGATCAACTGCTTATATAAGACTGTTTCCCATCAGAACTGTCTTAACAACTAGAGTGTTTATGTCAAGCTGACCTAAGAAGAATTTGTTTTTAACAAGTGTTTTCCTAAAATGGGAAAGGACTGATAAAAGTGTTATACAACCCTTTGACATCAATGAAAGGTATAAATAAGAACAGAACTATGTTGAGACGGGGGTTCTGTCTTTTGAGGTCTCGAGGTATTTCTGGCTGTTTCACCTTAGAGGTAAAGCTTCAAATAAAACCCCCATTTTGCTGTTAAACAGAACCAAGGTGTCTCCTGTTTTATTTAATGAACCCAAAAGTACTTAATGTAGTAGCCACTACATTTTGGCGCAACCAATGTGGTATGAGTCTTTGGGAAACTTCTGGTCTTCTCTTCAGCAGCGTGAATCCAAGATTTTGGGCCCATGTTTAAGGTAATTATGATTTTTTTTTAATAAAAGATTCCTGTTCATGTTTGCTGCTGAGCTGACCGGACCCCAGACTTTTAACCAGACATTGTTGTTTCTGTATTGATGGCAAAAAAAACCTTTAAATCTGTCGACAGATTGCAGCTGAAAAAATTACAAGTGAAATATAAAAATAGTAATGCCTTATGCAGTTGTAAGCCAACAGCACCAATTTTGTGAAATTAGAAAAAAATTCAGCTGTGATAAAATAAGGCCTAGAGTACGGAAAAGCAGTTTCCGAAGCGAGAGCAATGAGTTGCTGATTTTGTGCCAGACAAGACGTTCTGGAATTCAGGACAAGAGGTCCTTGTGTTTTTGAGACGACTAAGAGAGTCGGGCTATATTGTGTTATGATTTTTAAGATGAGAGACGTCTATTGTGTTGGATCCCAGAAGACATGTAAAAGTGTTTCTGAGGCGCTTAAGCTATATTTATTATGTTGTGTGAATGGGTGTGAATTAGTTGTAGGCCTGAAGTAAATATATAAAATAATAAGTGATAAATAAATACCGGTACATAATTTTATATACTAATATTTGAACTTTTAAACTTGAAAAATAATAATAATAATAATAAAATACAAACCGGATTCCAAAAAAGTTCGGACACTAAACAAATTGTGAATAAAAACTGAATTCAATGATGTGGAGATGGCAAATGTCAATATTTTATTCGTAATATAACCTAGATGACAGATCAAAAGTTTAGTCTGAGTAAATGTAACATTTTAAATAAAAAATATGTTGATTCAAAATTTCACAGTGTCAACAAATCCCAAAAAAGTTGGGACAAGTAGCAATAAGTGGCTGGAAAAATGAAATTGAACATATAACGAATAGCTGGAAGACCAATTAACACTAATTAGGTCAATTGACAACATGATTGGGTATAAAAAGAGCTTCTCAGAGTGTCAGTGTCTCTCAGAAGCCAAGATGGTAAGAGGATCACCAATTCCACCATTGTTGTGCAGAAAGATAGTGCACAAATACCAGAATGGTGTTACCCAGCGTAAAATAGCAAAGACTTTTAAGTTCTCATCATCAACCGTGCATAACATCATAAAAAGAATCAGAGAATCTGGAACAATCATTGTGCGTAAGGGTCAAGGCCATAAAACTCTACTGGATGCTCATGATCTCCGGGCCCTTAAATGTCACTGCACCTCAAACAGGAATGTGCCGCCCCTTCATCATGCACAAAAATGCACCATTTTGGTAACTTTTTGTCCCCCATGCCTTTTGAACAAAATGGCCAAGTTTGAAACCGAATGAGCGAAATACCTAGGAGGAGTTCGTTCAAATGAAGAGGCTGTAAATCGTCAAAAAGGTGTGAAAATTGGGCCGGCATTCCAAAATGGCCGCCTTCCTGTTTATCGTACAACTTTTGTGCCAGAGGATTTTCTGTGCATCTTGGAGAATTGGACAAGCGTACCAAATTTCATGTTTCTAAGACAAACTAAGGTTAATGCGGATTGTATTTTGAAAATTTCCAGGTGGCACTCTTGAGCCGTTTCTGTTGCGATTTTTGCCACGCCCTTAAAATACATAATTTTTTAACAGTCCTGATGAGTCCGCCAAATTTGGTGACTTTTGGGATATGTTAAGGCCCCCAAAACGCCAATTCATTTGACGGAAAAAATTGCAGCTTGGGCCAGAACAGAGCGATTACAATAGGCCTTCGCAGCACTTCGTTGCTCGGACCTAAAAAAAATAAAAATGTAGAAACTTTTCATCTTTCATCCAAAAGACTTCTTCAGTCTGAGGCGCTATATTCAGCTCAGTCTTATAAATAGTACCTTCTCATAGTGGATCAACCAGTTTGCTGCTGACAGCCAAAACCAGCTGCTCACATGATCAAGAAGGACCATCAGCCTAACGATGGATCATTAGCACCCTGATGGCTGTTTACTATTCACAGTGGGCTGAGTGATGGATATTTTTCCTCGATAAATAAA
Source organism: Nematolebias whitei (assembly GCF_014905685.2). Classification (NCBI taxonomy): domain Eukaryota; kingdom Metazoa; phylum Chordata; class Actinopteri; order Cyprinodontiformes; family Rivulidae; genus Nematolebias; species Nematolebias whitei. Next base: position 35,703,386 of record NC_056505.1, read on the forward strand.
TGACCAAGTGTAATATTTCTGTCTCATTTGTTTAACTGGATTCTCTTTATCTACTTTTAGGACTTGTATGAAAATCTGATGTTGTTTTAGGTCATTTTATACAGAAATTTAGGAAGTTTTAAAGGCTTCTCAAACTTTCAAGCACCACTGTATGTGTGAATATAAAGTTATAATTGTGCCTGATGTTCATGTTTTCATTGTTCCCTGCAGATGTTCAGCAGATGGTGCTGATTAATGAAGCAGCTTCTGAAGTACAGATGCTTGGTGTGGACCAACAGGATCCAGATACCCTCAACATAAAGGAGGAAGAGGAGGAACTGTGGACCAGTCAAGAGGGAGAGGAGTTTTGTGTGAAAAAGGAGACTGATGACACCAAGATTGCATTCACTGCTGCTCCTTTGAAGAGTGAGGAAGATGATGAGAAACCTCTGTTTTTACAGCTTCATCAGCACCAAGTAAAGGAGGAAGATCTTGCAACCAGCAGCTCAATTGACCAGATGAAAGCAGCAACTGGTGGAGAGGTCTGTGGAGGAGCAGAGACTACCAGGAACCCAAATCTAAAAACTTATGGAGATGAATGCAGCTCTTCAGAGACTGAAGTCAGTGAGGATGATGATGATGATTATGTAAATGACTCTGACTCTCAGCTAAAAGACTTAGACTATGGATCAGAACCAGAAGATGGTGACAAAGACTGGAAGGAGAGCCGAGCTCCTGAGTCAGGTGTGCACACTGTCAAGAAGTCTTCCAGCTTCATTGAGTATGGGAAACAATTTCACAAGACAAGTCAGTCAGTGATGTCTTCAAGTTGTTTGGATACCAAGGAATGTTTTGAAGTGAAGAAACCTGGAGGCTCAATCAAGAAAAAACATTCAAGACAGAACTCATTTAGTTGTGAAGACTGTGGAAAAAGATTTAACCTAAAGGGTAATCTAAACAGACACATGATAGTTCACACAGGACAGAAAACATTTGCTTGTGATCTTTGTGGACAAAAGTTTGGACAGAAGCCACATTTAAAAGCACACATGCTAATCCACACAGGACAGAAGCCATTTGCTTGTGATGTTTGTAGACAAAGGTTTGGACAGAAGTCATGTTTAAAAACACACATGCTAGTCCACACAGGACAGAAAACATTTGCTTGTGATGTTTGTGGACAAAGGTTTGGACGGAAGTCAACTTTAAACACACACATGATAGTCCACACAGGACAGAAAGAATTTGCTTGTGATGTTTGTGGACAAAGGTTTGGACGGAAGTCAAATTTAAACACACACATGATAGTCCACACAGGACAGAAACCATTTGCTTGTGATGTTTGTGGCCAAAGGTTTGGACTGAAGTCATGTTTAAACACACACACGATAGTCCATACAGGACAGAAAACATTTGCTTGTGATCTTTGTGGACAAAGGTTTGGACGGAAGTCAAATTTAAACACACACTTGATAGTCCATACAGGACATAAAGCATTTGCTTGTGATGTTTGTGGACAAAGGTTTGGACGGAAGTCACATTTAAACACACACTTGATAGTCCACACAGGACAGAAAGCATTTGTTTGTGATGTTTGTGGACAAAGGTTTGGACAGAAATCACATTTAAGCACACACTTGATAGTCCACACAGGACAGAAAGCATTTCCTTGTGATGTTTGTGGAAAAAGGTTTGGATGGAAGTCAAATTTAAACACACACATGATAGTCCATACAGGACAGAAAGCATTTGCTTGTGATGTTTGTGGACAAAGGTTTGGACAGAAGTCGTATTTAAACATACACATGATAGTCCACACAGGACAGAAAGCATTTGCTTGTGATGTTTGTGGACAAAGGTTTGGATGGAAGTCAAATTTAAACAAACATATGGGAATCCACACCAGAGGAAAGCAGTTTAGCTGTGAATAATAACCCTTGTTTTGTCATTTTAATCACATATCTTATCATAAAATAATGCATTCCTTTCAGTAATGTTTTTTCTTTGTACCTTTTTTACCAAACTTTAGATTTTTATATTTGTCCGGTAGATTGTGCTTCCCTCTTATGAGTCCTTCTGTAAAAGTCTAGTTCAACTTACCCCAGAGGAGGTACGTCTTGGCTAGAGTTGCTGAGGAGTCCTGCCTCCATGGTGGTTGACAGGTGCAAACGAGCTTCAAATGCACAGTAAACAGTTAAAATGTGCTGCAAACACAGGAATGATGCAAACTCCAAAAAAACAAATGCTACAGAAAAAAAATCTGCAATCACTAAATAGATGAAGAAACGCACAATCATAAAAAACAAATGCAAAGTAAAAATGCTGCAAATTCCAGAAACAATAAAAACACCAAAACAACTGCAAATAAGATAAGCTACAAATTGCAAAAAATGGAAATTCAACAGACATGAGAGCTTGACCACCAAGTCAACTAGAACCAGACCCACTGTAAGTACATTTTAGCTGAGTGGCCACTTTCTAAAGTCATAATACTTTCATAGTATGCAAGGATGCATAAAATGTCTCGAGTAAAGAGAGGTTTAAGTAATGTAAGATCACAAAAAGTAGCTAGTGTAAGGCAAAAAACTAAACATTGGCAAGACGATGGCTTTAAATCATGTAATTTACTATTTCATAGGAAAACCAGAGACATTATATTGAGATAAACATGAAAAAGAAAGCTTTGGGTAATTTTGCCACAATATGAAATTTGGAATTAGGAATTATCAAAATGAGTAATAAGTCCAGCTAGGATGAACTGGCACATTTCTAAGATTTGCCAATGTAAAGTAGAAATACTCCCAATCATTTTAGAGTATAGCATATCTGCAAATTTGTCACTTTTCAGCGAATTTTGCCAATTTCAAACCAAAATATGTAATTTATGTGAATAATCAGCTAGCACGTCTGTATTGCACACGGTTAACGTTACATCAAGTTTTGAACAATGTAGCTGCCACATACACCGAGATTTGAGAAGTCCAGCTGATTGTGTTATCGAGAATACCTTGAAAGGAGAAATATGATAAGGAGAAAGAACCCAAGTAACACAAGTTTTCTGGAAAGTAAAATTGGTAAAATCAGTGATGGGGAAGGAACAGTGGAAAGGAAAACATGAAAGTAGATTAATGTTATTCCAAGTGGATTGTGAAGGAAAGGGGAATAAAAGTTATGAAGTGGTAGAAACCCCTCCAACGATATCGCTCTTGATTTAAAAGAGCTCGTGATGTTTTTAGGCATAAAGGCTGGGTTTGGTCTTAAATCAGCTGAGCTGCCCGTCAGCCTGAATTCTAAGACATGACGGAGCGACAGAGAGGGCAGATGAAACACTCACCCTCTTAGCGGATGTTAAAGACAGCAGCAGGGCTGTTTTAAGAGACAAGAATTTAATTGGAACCTGATCCAGAGGCTCAAATGGAGCTTTGATCAAGGCTCGCAGGACCAGCGTTAAATCCCACTGTGGAACAAGTGGGCGTGAAACAGGCCTGCGTCTCTGTACGCCTTTTAGAAACCGCTTCATCAGCGGGTGATTAAAAGCTGTTCTGTCTCCGAACCCTTCGTGTCAGGAAGAGATGGCTGCAGCGTACGTTTTAATCGTGCTGAATGCCAACTTCCTGTCCATCAGCTGTGTAGAAAAGACAGCACGCCGCCTAGTGGACATGAGGTGGCCTCTACACCTTTCTCTGTACACCAGCGCTGAAAAACTGTCCACTTTGATAAGTACAGCGCTGTGGTAGATGCAACACGTGAATCCTGGATTGTGCGCACTACCTCCTGTGGGAGACCCATCCTCTCTAAGCGGAACCGCTCAGTGGCCAGACCCACAGGTGCTGGCCTATTTCTGGGTAACTCCTGATCGCTCCTCCTGCCTGGAGGAGAGCGTCCTCCCTCCATGGCAGTTTCCACGGGCGCCCCGACAGCAGGCGTTGTAGGGCTGAGAACCATGGTGTGTTCACGCGCTCGGGGGCCACCAGGAGAGCTGTCAATCCCTCCTCCTGAACTCTGTTCAGGAACCGTAAAATCAGAGGAGGTGGAGGAAACGCGTGCAGAAGCGTTTTGGGCCATGGGCTGTGGGCAAACGCTTCCACCCCCAGTGGTGGTTTGTCTTGCGGTCTCAGGGAAAACCATAGTTGACACTGAGCGTTCTCTCGTGTCGCAAACAGGTCCACAGCTGCTTTGCCAAATTTCTGTCACGTCTAAGTCATCAGGTCTGGATGGAGAGTCCAGTCCCCGTGACGTGGGCCGCCCCTGGACATCACATCTGCCCCTTTGTTCAGAACACCGGGTATGTAAACTGCTCTGATGGAGAGCAGATTTTGGTGAGCCCAACACAGTAGCTTTCGTGCAATGTGTAACATCTGGGCTGAGCGCATACCCCCTGCTGGTTTATGTACGCAGCAGTCACCTTGCTGTCTGTGTGAATCAACACATGTTGATTCTGTAGCACGGGAGCAAAGTGCTGAATCACATTTAGCACCGTGCGACACTCCAAAACATTTATGTGGGCTGATGTGTGATGGGGCCACAGCGCCCCTACTGCTTGAGATAGGCATGTCCCCCCCCAGCCTGACAGCAACGCGTCCGTGAAGACTGACACGTGGCGTGGGTCTGCTGACGGGGGCTCCCTCCGACAGAACCAGGGTGTTTCCCCAGTGTCGGAGGTCTGCCCTCACGGAGGGAGGAACAGTGATCATCCGTCTCTTTGTTTTACTGGATCCACACGCAGACGCACAAACTACCTCTGGAGGCGTCTCATGTGTAATAAACCCAGCGGGACAACTGTGTGAGCTGATGACATCATTCCTAACAGCTTCATGACGGAGACAGCTGTTATCACTCTGCCAGGTCTTACGTGGCGTAGCTGGTCTCTTAAAGTGTCGATTCTCGTTGTGATAAACGAGCCTTCATGGTGGTTGAATTTAACTCCACTCCCAGATAAACAATTGTCTGGGCCGGGAAAATCGAGCTTTTCTTCCAATTTATGGCGAAGCCCAGATTTGACAGGTGTGATGTCAACACCTGAGCCTGCATCACTGCTTCCTGTCTGGAGCGTGACTGCCGCAGCAGGTCGTCCAGGTAAAACAAAACTCTCATCCCTGCTCTGTGTAACGGATGCAGGGCTGTCTCCACACACTGAGAACGTACGAGGCGCGAGAGAATACCCGACCGGCAGCCCGTTGTACTGATACTTCATCCCCTGAAAGGAGAAAAACGCAGGAATTTTCTGTGTTTTGGGATGATCGGTATGCGTTTCTCTGGATGTTGTTCAACAGCTGTCTGGTTGTCAACATGTGAAAACGGTCTGTCCATGATCGCCTTGTTGAAAGCTGACAGATCCAAAATCGGTCTCATCCCTCCGGTCCGTTTGGGAACCAGGAAGTAACGTGAGTAAAACCCTGTGTTTTCCTCTCCGTTGGGAACCCTGGAGATTACTTTTATCAGAAGCACTTGGACTTCTGCATTTAGGGATGAGATTTGGTCTAGTGATGACAGGACCGTCTCTATAACTCCTCCGAACGGAGGGGGTCGAGTTGCAAACTGTAACTTGTAACCATTTGCATAACACTCTGTCCATCCATCTGACCGGCGAGCATGTTTTAGCCACTCTACGTAACGTTCATGGAGTGAACGTGCGTTTAAGTGATGCGTCATGTTTTGTACGGCTGTCACCAGTCCGCCCCTCAACCGCCGTCATGCGTCGCGGGAATGTTTTCCGCGTGACCCAAGGCGAGGCTTCCTCGAAAAGGCTCTGAACGCGCCCGTGCGCTGCGTTCGGACCGCGGACCAACCTTCATGTACAGGTGGGCCGGTGTGTGCTGAGGCGAAGCGTGTGACAGCTGATGACGCCGTGGGGCTGCGCGTTTGACGTCGCTGTGCGAACGTTGAGAGGCGGAGAGCGTGACTTCATCTACGCCATGCTGTTGGAGTGAAGGCTGCGAGCCCCGCGGGAGCACACGTTTTCTCTGGAGGGACGCGCGCCGCTCTCGCTGGAGGCGAGACTCGTCACCGGGTTCGTTCAGCTGTCTCATGCTTGTGCTGCCGTGAGCTGCCGAGCGCTGAGACGCGGTGGGTGACGGCTGCCCGCGTCACGGCCGCACGCGTTTGCTTCAGTAAGGCGTGTGTTGTTTTGCTGAAAAACGAGGACCTTCACCGGACCCGGCCTGCGGTCCCACATTTATACCGATGTGAGCTGGTGAGCGCCGGGGAGCTGTGTGTGAACCATCATTAACGCAGCGCTGTTTGGATGGAGGCTGTTTGCATCGCACGAGTGCGCGTTTGACACCGCTTGGGTGAGGATCGTGCAGCTCGGGTTGACAACGAGTTATTTCGCTTACCATCGTGTCGTGTAAGCGTCTCGTCATGTCTTGGAGCGACGGTGAGTTTAAAAAACTTTATTTAAGGACACCGGCTCGTTATGTGTGGAGGATGTGTGCGCAGCCGCTGTGAGTTCATCCGAGCTTACAGACTGGCTAAAAACAGACACTTTGATCATTGAATGATGATTTATTTCAACTTTCATGTCACTTTTACACACACCCTCCGCAGACCGTCATTTTTTAAATCTTCTCCCCCGTGAGCTCTGTGATTTGTTTGCCCAGAGCGCTGTCTGCAGGCGATCTCTGGGGAAACGCTGAACTGCAGGTTGCCGGGATGAAGAGGGCTGGTCTCTGACGGGCGGGGCTGGTGGTGGAGCTGAGCGAGACGCCGCCGCGGCCGTGGAACGTCGTTGTTCTGCCTCTGCTCACGACGGTCTCTCCAGCAAGCAGGGAGGCGGGATGAGCCGCGCGGCTTGATGAGGTGGCGCACAGCCTCTGACACCTCCTCAGACTGCTTCGAGTTCGCCAGCATGGCTTGAAGCTGCTCCCGAACAGCACGTCCGCCGTGATGGGGCCCTCCATCAGGTCTTTGTGCAGTTTCTCTGGCAGCGAGGTGGAGTGACGGAGCTAGGTGGATCGTTGAATCATCGTCATCCACGCTGCAATCTTGGACAGGCAAACCGTAGAAGAGGCACATATATTGAGGATGGTGTCGACTGCCTTACAGAGGGAGCTCTTGGTCTCCTAAGGCAGGTCTGCGGCCTCCAACCTCTTGGACATGCTATATGCTAGCAGCGCCACGTTGTTGTTAGCTGCGGCTGCCTGAAAAGCACATTGATGGGCTCGATTGGAGAGCGTGGTCACCGTCTGGTCGTGTTTCCCAGGAGGGACGGGACGCTGCTCCAACCTGGACAGCTTCTCTCCGAAAGCTTCCGTGAGGCTTGGCTCAAGGGGGGTTACCGAGGGATAGCCCCGCTCGGTGAACCCCTCCACTCTGGTGATGGGTGCGGACTGGAGACCGGCTCCCCCAATCTACCAGGAAAGAACCGTCTGTGGCCTCGCCCGTAGGACGTCCTGTTGGAACACGAGGCCATATGGATCAAGACGGTGAGCCGGAATGGAAGCCAGTAAACAACCTTCCCGCCGGATCATCCGAACTGGCGGGAAAGGCGGGGGACGTAGAAAAAAGGGGTGTCAGCCGCCTCCTGGGTTACGCCGGGCAACCCCTGAGGGCGCCGTCGGCTGGGAGCGGTGTGATCGCCGATGCGAAACGAGGTGGGATGGGGTGAGCATTCACTCAGCCCCCCTCCACCGACACTACGCTCCCCAGGAGGGAATGAGAGCGGGGGCTGCAGCTGAGCGCGCCTGTCCCGGAGGAACCATCTGATTCGCTCCGAGGGTCGGCGATAAGAGGAAAATTACAAGATGGCGTCGTCCAGCGTGTAGTGACCTGTCACTGAGAAATACTCCTCGGCGCTTACCTTGAAATAAGACTACTCGTCAGCTTCTCCTCGGGGAGGAGAACTCACCGGACGACCGGAGGTCGACTGCCGGGCCAAGCATCCTTAACAAAGGTTGGTCATCTACACAATTTTCCTTCTTTGTTCTTCTGACAGTGCTATTAGCTCGCTGAAGAAAAAATGGGAGCCGATTTCCCGCTCTTAACGTAATTTATACGGACCGGGTAGGGCCCACACAGCAGGTGGGTGTGGACTAAATTTTTCAGTGCAAATGCTACACATAACGGGATAAACCCACCAAGCGACAGCCTTAAAGGGCGAAGCTTATACGAAATAGAACATTGAATGAAAAGAGTGCAGAAAGAAGAAAAAAGTTCTTATATCTGCCCCTTATTTAAAATATATGAAATAACTTTAAACGATCGCTTAAAATTAATTACTTTAATATCCACTTTAAAGCTAGGAATAAAAAGAAACATGTTTTGTGTTAGCAGAATTTAATTCTAACTTTAAAACTTATCCACAATTAATAAAACTTGCCTCACATTGCCTTTTTGGACATGCATGAATATATTTGTAGAAATTATACTTGTGAGGAGATTAATTCAGCCTCATATAAAATCAATGATGATGATATCGGAACTGGATTGGTATTGGCCGATATTCATACTTAGGTATCGGGATCGGAAGTAAAAAAAAAGTGGATCAGTGCATCCCTAAAAATCAGTGATGGGGAAGGAATAGTGGAAAGGAAAACATGAAAGTAGATTAATGTTATTCCAAGTGGATTGTGAAGGAAAGGGGAATAAAAGTTATGAAGTGGTAGAAACTGGTGGCACCAAGGTAGGAAGGAACCTGTAAACCTGTTTTGTTTAAATAAGTACATGATTGTTGACAAAACTGACAAAAAAGTGTGGGGGGTGGGGTTTTGTGTCACTTTTGCTTGGCACAGTGTAATTTGTGTTGTGAAGGCTACATGATTGCAGGTCATTTTTTGTTATGAGTAGGTCTATCACTTGTCAAGTAAGGTCGTTTGGATGAAATCAGCCCTGCCATGGACCCCCAAATGTGACAGATTTGTACTCTACACTATGATTAAAGTGGAGTAAAATATTACATAAAGTAATTATAACAGAATGTACTGTATTGTATTCATGCATGATGTGATTATTGTATTCCATATTGCATCCTGTGATTAGGGTGAAGTAGAATAAATGAAATGTATACGAGTTCATGTTGCATTCTGGGAGAGAGGGAAAAGGCGAGTTGAGGGAGCTAATATATCTGGGGAGGCCTAACAGCATTCCAGAGAAATGCTACATTTCCTTTGGAATGCTGCAGGCTGACCTCAGCAGAACAGTGTGTAGGTACCTTGTAAACAGCATTACATGTAGAAACCGAGCAAAGCTGCTCTTTTTACCATAAAAGGACACAGGCCGTAGGAAAGATTGTGTGTCGGTGACTTGTGAGCTGAGAAGCAGAGCAGTAACACAACTCGATGCCTTAAAAGGGCACAGTCTAATTGTTTACCAGAAAGCCGACCCTCCTAAGACAACTACAACCAATCACTAAACTAGATCAAACTAGTAAGGGGGAAAACTGGGTTTGGCCAGCAAACCCAAAGTCAATAAAAACCAAGCCCAGTAGCAAGACAGGGCTGAACGGACCGTGGAAGTCTAAGGAGTAGGACGATGTGGCTGCATCCCCAGGAGCTACTCAGAGGGATTTGGAACAGCTCATAAGAGGATTTCTATCCATCAAGATAGAAATACCCTATTGTTCAGCCGGGCTGACGCCAGACCAGATTCCTCAGGATTAGGACGGCTTTTGGGGAGTTAAGGGAGATTTCTTCCAGGGCTCTGGAAGAGAGATTATCGTGCCATTTTCCAAAAGTCTTCGGGCAAAAATGGTGAACAACTCCTAACCCATTGTCCAAATACTAAATTTTATATGAAATAACAGTGTTTCTAAATTAAGAGGTAGAGTCAGGGTGAGAAAGTATTGTTCTGCTTCCAGCATTCTTGAAAAGTCACCACATAAACTGTGTGCTGTCAAGGCAGTTTGTAGCAGGTTTGGCTAAACTTGTTTGGTTTATCCAAATAAGTGTCTAGATCAGACCACACTTCAGCAAGTGTTGGACTGTACAGATCAGGCATGCTTAGCACAGCATGTCAAGTCCAAGACTCGACAACAAAATAAGTTTAACTTACTAATAACTCAACACCATCATTATTCCAATAACAACACATTCAGTGTAGGACAACACTCCAGTAGTCAATTACATGCCAGGGAGACAGAAAAGTGGGTGAAGAATTTATCTGACAGAGAGCTCACCCAGCCGGAGACAGAGATTCTTGCCAGGGGACTGAACTTTGAGGTTGCACCAAGTAGAATTCCTCTGGTGGAGATGATCACAGCCACAGAATCAGCCATCCGCAACAACAAAATGAAAGAGGGTGAAGCAGAACAGCTCAGAATCAAAGTTTCATCCTGCCTCAGCAATGCCAAACCACCACTTTCCAACATCAGTAGAAAGGAGAGGGATGCACTCACCACTCTTAGCAAGGACAAAAACATCATCATTCTCCCAGCAGACAAAGGAAGGTGCACAGTGATTTTGAACCAGAAAGACTATCATGAGAAAGTTATGACACTCCTTAGTGACTTAACCACTTATGAACCTCTGAAAAGAGATCCAGGAAGTGGTTACAAGAAGAAGTTAATAGATTGCCTGAAAAATTTGGAGCAGGACAAGGCTATTGACCGTATTCTGTACCACAGACTGTACCCAGGGGAGGCCACACCTAGTCTGTATGGTTTACCTAAAATCCACAAACAAGGGGTACCTTTAAGACCTATTGTTAGCATGATTAACTCTGTCACTTACAATGTTTCCAAATATCTGGCGTCTGTACTCATCCCTTTAGTTGGCAGCTCAGAACACCACATACAGAACACCATGGACTTTGTGGATAAGGTGAGGGATGTCATCATGGAGACTGATGAAACAATGGTCTCTTTTGATGTCACATCACTCTTTACGTGCTTTCCTGTTGATGATGCAGTAGAGGTGGTCAGTTTAAGATTAAAATCAGACACCACTCTGAGTAGCAGGACCACGCTTTCCACAGAACAACTGTGTCAACTCTTGAAACTGTGCCTGCAGTCAACCTACTTCACATATGGGGAGCAATATTATAGGCAGAAACATGGGTGTGCTATGGGTTCTCCAGTTTCTCCTATTGTTGCCAACCTGTACATGGAGGAGGTAAAAAAGAGAGCCTTGACGTCCTTTTCAGGGACACCACCAAGTCATTGGTTCAGGTATGTTGACGACACCTGGGTTAAAATTAAATCTCAGGAAGTCCAACATTTTACTGACCACATCAACTCTGTGGATAAATACATCAAGTTCACACGAGAAGATGTAAAAAATGGCAAGTTGGCTTCCTTGGACTGTGAGGTCTCAGTCTCTGATAGAGGACATTTGCAAACCGAGGTGTACCGCAAACCCACCCACACAGACCAGTATTTGCAGTTTGACTCCCATCACCCTTTGGAGCACAAGTTAGGAGTCATCAGGACTCTGTATCACAGAGCAGACAGCATCCCCACTAACTCGGGAGCCAGGCAGAAGGAGAAATCCTACACAAACAGGCTCTAGAGCAATGTGGATATCCTAACTGGGCCTTCCTGAAAGCAGAGAAGAAACCTAAACAGGACTCCAGTAAGCCATCAGGTGAAAAGGAGGAACCCAGACCCAGACCAGTGGTCATTCCGTATGTTGAGGGAGTATCAGAGAAACTGAGACGTTTATTTTCTAAACATAACGTCCCAGTGGCTTTTAAACCCCAAAATACATTACGGCAAAGACTGGTTCATCCCAAAGATCCAGTCCCCCGGCACAAACAGAGTAATGTTGTGTATGCTGTTCAGTGTCAGGAGGGCTGTGATCAGTCTTACATCGGGGAAACAAAACAGCCACTGGCCAAAAGGATGGCCCAGCACAGAAGATCAACATCATCAGGCCAGGATTCTGCGGTCTACACTCATCTCCAAGCCAGCGGTCACTCTTTCAAGAATGAAGATGTTCACATCCTGGACAGAGAGGAACGATGGTTTGAGAGAGGAGTAAAGGAGGCCATCTTTGTGAAAAGAAATCATCCATCATTAAACAGGGGTGGAGGCCTCCGGGTTCAACTGTCCTCCTCTTACAATGCTGTGATTGCTAGTATCACTCAGCCCTCTGTGAATAGTAAACAGCCATCAGTGTGCTAATGATCCATTGTTAGGCTGATGGTCCTTCTTGAGCATGTGATCAGCTGGTTTTGGTTGTGAGCAGCAAACTGGTTGATCCACTCTGAGAAGGTGCTATTTAAGAGACTGAGCTGAAAACAGCACCTCAGACTGAGGAAGTCTCTTGGATGAGAGACGAAACGTTTCTACATTTTTTTGCTTTGTTTTGTTTTTTGTTTTTTTTGAATGTCCAGAGGACCAGATTGAACTTTTTTTGAATTTTCTACCTGGATTATTGAGCATGTATCAGGAGATTGTTTGGTTTATGATACAGACTTAGGGGTTTGAGGGGGTTTTAACCTGCCTTGGGGCTCCAAGTTCATAACAGTCCCCTGTATTAGGAACAGACTGCTCTGTAAAAACAACTCAAGAGTTAGGAGACAGGACTCTCCAACCCAGCTCATCGGAGTCAGAGGAGCCATGCCTAGTGGACACCCTAGGACCCAGAACGTCGCATATAACCAATAAGACAGCCCCTGGAACCAGGCATGAACTCTGTCATTAAAATTTTTAAATGATCCAATGTAATCAAATATAATGTGCTGATAACGCTGTACCCCTGCAAATCCTTGATTAAAGCAAAGCATAAAATGTAAATTTCTGGACTATCATTTCTACACTTCGGGTTCAAAAAGTTAGAAAAGCTTGGTTCAAAATCATCAGAAAAAGGAGGTTTTTAAAGGTTTCGCAGCTTGGATCAAACAACACCCTGGAATCTTATACCTAGATTCTGAAAACTACTAGATCAGTAACAATTGCAGTTCTACAATAGGAGGTGAGCGGCCTAAAAATGCCAGTTTCCCCGTGATCAACGTTCCAACCATGACTACTAGGTTGGACGAGTCCCGGGGTGAGATAAGTGTGTGGCTTGCAACTGATGGTCATGAACAGTCTGGGTGAATCACCTCCAACATAGCCTTAAACAGAACTAATCTAGTGTCATTCTGGGTAAAGCTCAAGTGCTAGATTGGTCCGATATACCCCTTAGAGGAGAGGCTGCAGTGGTGTTTAGCCATAACTCAAGTGGTAATCTCACTGGGTAGAAAAACACACTAAATCAGAAAACAGTGAAAAGCCCCACTAAAGTCACTGTTGGTGGTTATTAAAATTGTACCTGTTCATTGGGTAAAGTTAATATTTTTTAAACATGTAGTTGTCCCCATTGCTTTGCACAATGGCATGTTGTGTTACAGGCTAGAATGCAAACCGGATTCCAAAAAAGTTGGGACACTAAACAAACTGTGAATAAAAACTGAATGCAATGATGTGGAGGTGCCAACATCTAATATTTTATTCAGAATAGAACACAAATCACAGATCAAAAGTTTAAACTGAGAGAATGTATCATTTTAAGGGAAAAATCTGTTGTTTCTAAATTTCATGGCGTCAACAAATCCCAAAAAAGTTGGGACAAGTCCATTTTTACCACTGTGTGGCATCCCCCCTTCTTCTTACAACACTCAACAGATGTCTGGGGACAGAGGAGACCAGTTTCTCAAGTTTAGAAATAGGAATGCTCTCCCATTCATGTCTAATACAGGCCTCTAGCTGTTCAATCATCTTGGGCCTTCTTTGTCGCACCTTCCTCTTTATGATGCGCCAAATGTTCTCTATAGGTGAAAGATCTGGACTGCAGGCTGGCCATTTCAGTACCCGGATCCTTCTTCTACGTAGCCATGATGTTGTGATTGTTGCAGAATGTGGTCTGGCATTATCGTGTTGAAAAATGCAAGGTCTTCCCTGTAAGAGATGACGTCTAGATGGGAGCATATGTTGTTCTACAAACTGGATTCCAAAAAAGTTGGGACACTAAACAAATTGTGAATAAAAACTGAATGCAATGATGTGGAGATGGCAAATGTCAATATTTTATTCGTAATATAACATAGATGACAGATCAAAAGTTTAATCTGAGTAAATGTAACATTGGTCATAACATCATTCACATATAGTATTTCGGTTTTTCAATGTGCAAGTTATAGCATTTGTAAATTTATGGCGTGAAGCACAACTTTGAGGCCTGGCCACACCTCTTTAACAAAACAAAACCGAAAGCTTTTGATAACTTTTACTCTCCAATGTCTTAAGGGCATATTAACCATGTTTGAAGGCAATCACTCAAAATCCCTAGGAGGAGTTCGTTAAAATTCGCAATTAGAAATGCCCAAACATGACCCTTTGACCCAAAATGGCCGACTTCCTGTTGGTTTTGGATCAGGGTTCCAAGAGACTTTTTCATAGGTCCTGACACGGTACACATGTTCACCAAGTTTCAGAATTATTGGCTTGGGGCTGAGGTTTTAAAATATTCTAGGGGGCGCTGTGGAGGCTATTGGGCAATTATCATTGCTTCCTGGTCAAGGGTGGATAATGATCAATCATACTGATTTTGGTGCACCTCGGTTCAAATCTGTGGAATTTAGAGCCAAACGTATGGAGATGGCGTTATGTCTTATTCACCACACCATGCCTCCCACATGCTCCACCCCAAACTGTCAGTGTTGGAAAGCAAGTTACACCAACATGTCATCGGCCACTGGACACACTATCAGACAGGGGTCAGATAGGGATCGTTCAAAGTAAAACTTTACACTTCCTGTTGTCAGGGGGCGTGGCTTAAGTGATGTCATGATTTGGCCATTCAGTCTTGCAGGTGACCGGATGTGGATCAATCACTGAAGGTTTGATGTGTCAGACAGTTTTCTTGTAGGAGCTATAAGCGTTTTGTTTTTCATGGCGAGATGCCAAATTTTGAGGTCTGGCCCCGCCCCTTCAGCATGCACGAAAACGCACCATTTTGATAACTTTTCGTCCCCCATGCCTTTTGACCAAAATGGCCAAGTTTGAAACCGAATGAGCGAAATCCCTAGGAGGAGTTCGTTCAAATGCGGAGGCTGTAAATCGCCAAAAAGGTGTGAAAATTGGGCCGGCATTCCAAAATGGCCGTCTTCCTGTTTATCGTACAACTTTTGTGCGAGAGGGTTTTCTGTGCATCTTGGGG
Source organism: Nematolebias whitei (assembly GCF_014905685.2). Taxonomy (NCBI): domain Eukaryota; kingdom Metazoa; phylum Chordata; class Actinopteri; order Cyprinodontiformes; family Rivulidae; genus Nematolebias; species Nematolebias whitei. The sequence continues at coordinate 35,718,439 of NC_056505.1, forward strand.
AATTGGACAAGCGTACCAAATTTCATGTTTCTAAGACAAACTAAGGTTAATTCGGAGGGTATTTTGAAAATTTCCAGGTGGCGCTCTTGAGCCGTTTCTGTTGTGATTTTTGCCACGCCCTTAAAATACATAATTTTTTAACAGTCCTGATGCGTCCACCAAATTTGGTGACTTTTGGGATATGTTAAAGCCCCCAAAACGCCAATTCATTTGACAGAAAATATTGCCGCTTGGGCCAGAACAGAGCGATTACAATAGGCCTTCGCAGCGCTTCGCTGCTGGGGCCTAATTACCTCTTATTACAAGAAATCACCAGAAGAAATCTTGGAGGAAGATAAGTTAAATTTAATAGAACTTCAAAACAAACTGGACAACTTATATCAACAAAAGGCTGAAGGCGCCTTTATTGGGTCCAGGAAACGATGGCTAGAGGAGGGAGAGCAAAATTCTGCTTACTTTTTCAGGCTTGAAAACACAGATCAAAAACAAACTCTATCAACTAAACATTAATGACACTATTTCCAACAATCCTAAACAAATTTCAACCTTTTGTGCCAAATTTGATGCTAATTTATACAGCTCAAAATATAAGGAATAGATTTCAATAACATTTCATAACAATATTCAAAACTTAAAAACTATCAATGTGGATGATAGAGACTTTTGTGACAGCCCTTTTACAGTGGAGGAAATCGCTAAATGCATTACTGCACTTAAGGCTAATAAATCTCCCAGCACAGACGGTTTATCTGCAGAGTTTTATCATTCATTCTCTAATCATATAGCTCCATTTCTCTTACAGGTATTCCTAGAAAGTATAAAGAATAACACTCTCCCTCCTACTCTCACTCAAGGTCTTATAACACTCATTCCGAAACCAAACAAAGACTATTTATTGATAATTGGAGACCTATATGTCTACTCAATAATGATTATAAGATTATGGCTTTAATGCTTGCTAACAGAATTAAAGAGGTCTTGGATACAATTATTGATGAGACACAGTCAGGATTTATGAGAAACAAACACATCTCTAATAATATCAGACTAGTGTTAGACCTACTTGATTACTCATATTTTGGTACCTGATGATAGTTATATTCTCTTCCTGGATTTTTATAAGGCCTTTGACACAATTGAACATCAATTCATTTTTCATTCTTTGAAAAAATTTGGTTTTGGAAATTTTTTTTGTAAAACTGTCTAAACCTTTTACTCCAATAGCAACATTTCTATTAAAATGCCAAATGGCTCCACCCCTAGATTTGACTTAAAACATGGTATTTAGGGATGCATCAATCCACTTTTTTTACTTCAGATCCGATCCCGATACCTAAATCTAAATATCGGCCGATACCGATCCAGTTCCGATATCATGATCATCAAAGATTTTATATGAGGCTGTAATAATCTCCTTTCAAGTACAATTTGTACAAATATATGCATGCATGTCCAAAAAGGCAACTTGAGGTAAGTTTTATTAATTTTGGATAAGTTTTATTGTTAGAATTAAATTCTGCTAACACAAAACATGTTTCTTTTTATTCCTAGTTTTAAAGTGGATATTAAAAGTGATTAATTTAAGTGATTGTTTAAAGTTATTTTGTATTTTTTTAAATAAGGGGCAGATATAAGAATTTTTTTCTTCTTTCTGCACTCTTCTCATTCAATTTTTTCTTTTCCATCATTTTTTTATTTATTTTGTTTCTTTTAAATGAATGAATAAATGAATAAAATAAAATAAAATGTTAAATGGCTTCAAACACCTGGTATAAACCAACAGACATGTTCCTGTTTTTAGTATTTTACATCACTTTATAATGTAGCTGTCTTTAGTTTTTAATATAATTTTCAAATCATATGTTTTTTATGATTGTCTACTGTTGTACTGATAAATATCTCCTGGATGGTAAACTATATATTGACTGCAAGTATCAAGCTGTGAAATCCTTCGTTTTCTACAACTGATAGTGGTTGGTCATTAATTATGATGAAGTTTAGCAACTTCTCTGTAAACATTCGAGCTCCGTGGTTTCAGCGATGTCTTCTTCTTGTTCATTCCGCAGCAGGAAGCCTGATTTCAGTCAGCCGCGCTCAGTCTGTCCCTCCTCAGAGACGGGCAGACTGAGCGGGGCAGATTGGACGCGGGTTGAGTCGCCTGTTGTGGGTTGAGCAAAGAGCAGCGCCCCGCTGAAGCCACGGCGCTCGAATGTCCATCATAAAACTAACTTTACCGCAGTTTAATGTGGCACTATGGCTCTGTAGACATTGCACGTTGCTGTCTTGTTTTGTGGTGTTTAGTGTAAAATACTTCCACACAGCAGACATGTTTAGATGAAAAGTTGGTTAGCCGTTAGCCACAGTGCTGCTAACTCAGTGCTCACGTTGTAGCTGGCTGCAAATTAAGAACTGGATTTCCTGAATGTGAGGCGGGTCTTATTACTCTGGGCTCATAAGACACGCCTCCGTTCAGGAAATCCATTCCATAGTTTGAAGCCAACATGCATCATGGATCGGAAATATCGGCAGGTGGATCGGAAAATCTGATACGTAAATTATGCTGGTATCGGAGGCCGATACCGATACTGGATCGGATCGGCCCCATCCTTAATGGTATTTGCCAAGGATGTCCCATTTCACCATACTTATTCTTACTTTGTTCACAAATTCTTACAACACATATTGTAGAAATGAAAACATTGATACCAGTTTATTTTGTTCATCAGTTTTTATTATCATCACTCTTATTATTCATTTACTTTATATTACACTCTGTTAAAGCTTATCTAAACTGCAGCAGTTGCATCTGTCCAACATCAGTGTGTGAAGCCTTTTAACTTCCGTTTCTCACAGACTGCCGATACGGAACCCCAGTTCCAGAACCAGTCACACGGACCACAAACATATTGTCTGTTTTTACCCTGATAAGATTGCAAATGAGGTTAATGTCTGTTGTGTCAAAAGCAAGTTCTGTTACGTGTGAAGGTCTATAAATGAAGCCGTACTGCTCATGTTTTTTTAGAACACACAGAACTCACTGAGCTGCGTTTTTGTTCATGTGTTCTCCTTCTGCAGAAGAGAAATAAACTTTGCTACGTGTTTTTAAACAAAGTTCTTAGTCTTCTGAATTTTATTGAACATGTTTGATAAAACTCCACAATATCTCCAATAGTGCTGTACAAGGAATCACCATAGCTAATAAAGAGCTTATAATCAGCCAGCTGGCTGATGACACCACTATTTTTTTAAGGAATGAAAACCAGATCCCGCTTGCCTTAGATGTGATTAGTGACTTTTCCAAGGCCTCTGGTTTATGCTTAAATTTAAAAAAGTGTGAATTACTAGCAATTAAAGACTGTTCAACAAATTTTATTTGTAATATCCCTGTTAAACAAGAAGTCACTTATTTAGGACTTTTAATCTCTAAAGACCAAAAGTTAAGATGCTCCTCTAATTTTACACCCATTATACAAAAAAACTAAACTAAACCAGTGGCTGCAGAGGGACTTATCTCTGCAAGGTAGAGTGCTGCTCACTAAAGCTGAAGGATTATCCCAATTGACATATGCTGCTCTCTCCTTGCATTTAGATAATAAAATTAGTAAAGATATTGACCGTATGCTTTTTAATTTTATATGGAAAAACTGTACACAATATATTAGGAAAACTGTTGTGATGAATAACTACGAATCAGGTGAGCTTAATTTTCTGGATTTCTCTACCCTTAATAGCACATTCAAAATTAACTGGGCTAAACACTTTCTTAAGAATCCAACTTCTATCTGGAACCTTATACCATATCATGTTTTCTTGCGCTTTGGCGGCTTTAATTTAATTTTAAATTGTAATTACAATGTTGAGAAACTTCCTGTAAAACTTTCATCCTTCCATAAGCAGATACTTTTAGCTTGGACCCTCATTTATAAACACAACTTCTCACCACACAAATACCTCATCTGGAACAACAGAGATATTTTATTTAAAAACAGGTTGTAAGAGTTGAACTTGCTGCAGCCCCAAGATGGCCGCCAATCATCCACAGCTGACGACCATCCACCTGACGAGCTCCTCCACTACATAAGGCTGCAGTCAAGCTCTTTTCGTCGCTGGAGCATTACTTCCTTCCGGGTAGTTGTGCTTCTAGCCAGTATATTGATTATATGAAGAGGATATCTTACCGTGTTTTTTGTGTCTACAGTTTTCTGGTAATCTCGGATCCTGCTCTTGGTTCTTCCTGTGTCTGAGTCTCGCCTCTGTTGCCTTTGCCCTCCAACCACTTGCCTGCCTCGGGATTTTCCCCCACAACCTCACCCCACAAGGATTTACCTGTAAGGAAAGACAAAACAATTTATTCCACCGTTTGAGCTGCCTCCACTTGCCTCCTAGTCCTGACCCTGTCTCTCCCTTTTTCAGGAGTCCCAGGCCAACTTTTGTATATACCTGTCGTCACATTCACTGTAAATAATAAACACTGTTTTGCTTACTTGAGACTCTTGTCGTTCTGGTTCTCGTTCCCACTGGGTAGTCCGAATCAGAACAGATAATGCTCCAGCCAGACCATACCCAGAACAAGACCAGAAGCGAACAAGCATCATCATCCGCTAACGCTGAGAACATGGACAATTTTGGAGAAGTTCTTAAGAAGATTATGGCCCAACAACAGAGTACCCAGGCAAACTTACTGGAACTTGGATGCATGGTTCATGCTATTAACAGACAACTTGTTTCTCCTTCTCCCACAGCCGCAGCTTCGCCTTTACCGAGTCCTACCGAATTCAGCCCTGTAAGTCATTCCACAAACCAACAACTGTTTGTAAAACCTTCTGAACTTTTTTCTGGAGACCCTGATCAATGCAGAGGTTTTCTTTTACAATGCAAACTCGCCTTTAAGGGGGCTCCCCAGTATTTTTCTTCCGACATTGCTAAAATCAACTTCTTCATTAGTCAACTCAAGGGAGACGCACTAAAATGGGCTACTTCATTTCTTCACCTCCATGAACTAGAGACTGTGTCTTTTGACTCTCTACTCACCGAGTTTTGTAGGATTTTCGACCGTCCGCTGCAGCAATCCAACGCCGAGAAGCGTCTGCTGGGATTACGGCAGGGCCGGCGACCGGCGTCCGAACACGCTCTCGACTTCCGCATCCTGGCGGCCCAAACAGGTTGGAACGACAGGGCCTTGCAAGGTACCTTTTTGAATTCACTGTCCGATTATGTGAAGGATCAGATCGCCGCTCGTGACGAGCCGTCTAGCTTCGACGCGCTAATTAACTTAGCAATATCCCTCGACGAACGCTTCCGGGAGCGCCGTAGGGAGCGGGACTACAACTCCCAGAATCCTTCCGGTTCCGCAGAACCGCTGAGTGGGGCGTACAACTACAGTTTTACCCCAGAAAACTACAAGTCCCAGGGAGAGTCTTCTAACTCACAGTTTGATCGGCCCGAACCAATGCAAATTGGTCGTACCCGTTTGACTTCTCAAGAAAGGCAGAGACGTAGAAAATTGGGCTTGTGTATTTATTGTGGGAAAAACGGGCACTTTGTAGCCTCCTGCCCGCTTCAGGGAAACTCCAACGTCCACCAATAAAGAGGGAGATACGGGTGGGCACAGCATCAATCTCCCCTCCTTTGAGACTTACCTTACCTACTGTAATTCTAATCAACCAAAATCGTTTCCCTGTCACATCCTTGATTGATTCGGGTGCCGAACAAAATTTAATTACTCAAGATTTGGTTAAAGAGTTCTCCCTTCCAGTCAAGGGGATTGAGTCGATCTCTATAGCCGGGGTTACAGGGGAGTTTTTGGCCCAGGTCAATTTTAAGACAGCAGACCTACATTTAATAACCTCAGGAAACCATCATGAGACCACTAGTTTTTTTGTATTTGAGTCGCCCACCTCTCAATTAATCCTTGGGTACCCCTGGCTTAAAAACCATAACCCCCACATTAGTTGGGAGCTAGGAAGGGTAGAAGGGTGGAGCGACAAGTGTTTAAAGTGCTGCCTTCGCTCAGGGGTCTCAAACATGTCCAAGCCCAAATTAGAGTCCTGTGAGACCGATCTGTCCAGTGTTCCTTCTGAGTACCACGATTTAGCTCCTGTTTTCAACAAACAGAGGGCCCTATCACTACCTCCACACCGCCACTATGATTGTTCCATCGACCTCCTTCCGGGAGCCTCTCTGCCTTCTAGCCGCCTTTTTAATATCTCCGGTCCTGAGAGGGAGGCTATGAGGTCGTACATTGAGGAATCCCTCGACTCGGGGATTATTCGCCCTTCAACTTCACCTCTAGGTGCAGGATTCTTTTTTATCACTAAGAAGGATAAGTCTCTGCGTCCCTGCATCGACTACCGTGAACTCAACAACATCACCATTAAAAATAAATACCCCCTTCCATTAATCAATTCCATCCAAGAGCAGTTACAACCAGCCACCATTTTCACTAAACTGGACTTACGCAATGCATATAACTTGGTTCGCATCAGACAAGGCGATGAGTGGAAAACCGCATTCAGAACCCCGTTGGGTCACTTCGAGTATCTGGTGATGCCTTTTGGGCTCACTAACGCTCCTGCAGTATTCCAGGCTTTGGTCAACGATGTGTTAAGGGATTTTATTGGGGACTTTGTTTTCGTCTACCTCGACGACATCCTCATTTATTCAAGAAACAAGGAAGTACACGTTCACCATGTTAGAGCAGTGCTACAAAGGCTCTATGAGAATCAACTTTTTGTGAAGGGCGAGAAGTGTGATTTCCATGCCTCATCTGTGTCCTTTTTGGGGTTTATCTTCGGGGAAGGGTTTTTCAGGACCAACCCCGAGAAAACTAAGGCAGTGGTGGAGTGGCCAGTTCCGGAAACAAGGAAACAACTGCAACGATTCTTGGGGTTCGCAAACTTTTATAGGTGTTTCATCAAGAATTACAGCTGCATCGCCGCACCCCTATCTCAGCTTACCTCCACGACCAGAGCATTTAAATGGACTCCTGAGGCCAACGCTGCTTTTGGTAAGCTGAAGGATTTATTCTCATCTGCACCCATTCTCTGTCATCCAGACCCCACACGGCAGTTTATCCTTGAGGTGGATGCATCTGATACAGGAGTCGGGGCGGTCCTATCCCAGAGGTCGCTCCTGGATGGCAAGGTACACCCCTGTGCATTCTTTTCCCGCCGATTGTCCCAAGCAGAGAGAAATTATGATGTGGGCAACAGAGAATTATTGGCCGTTAAATTGGCTTTGGAGGAATGGCGCCATTGGCTTGAGGGCACAGAGACTCCCTTTCTGATTTGGACAGATCACAAGAACCTTGCATATTTGAGAGAGGCTAAACGGTTAAACCCCAGACAGGCACGCTGGTCCTTATTTTTTAACCGTTTTAACTTCACATTGACTTTCCGACCTGGTATCAAGAACATCAAGCCTGACGCTCTCTCCCACCAGTTTTCTCCTCCAGACACTCCAGAACCTGTGGAGGGCATCATCTCCCCAGTCTGCATTGTCGGGGCCTTTACATGGCCTATTATGAGAGAGGTTCGGGAAGCCCACTTGACGGAACCTGATCCTGGCACTGGTCCCCCTGGCACTTTGTTCGTCCCCTCACATATGAGGTCTAAGGTACTCGACTGGCTCCACACCAATAGACTCTCGTGTCATCCCGGTACAGCACGCATGCTGTCTCTCACGAAGAGACATTTCTGGTGGCCCACGCTTTCTAAGGATGTCAAGGACTTTGTTGCGGCTTGCTCCACTTGTGCCAGGAACAAGACCGGTACTCAGCCACCTGCCGGTCTCCTACAGCCTCTGCCGACGCCTAGCCGACCCTGGTCTCATATTTCAGTGGACTTTGTCACCGGGTTACCCCCTTCTGAAGGTAACACCACTATTCTAACTATCATCGACAGGTTTTCTAAAGCAGCACATTTTGTCCCACTACCCAAGCTCCCGTCGGCCATGGAGACAGCTCAGATCTTGGTCCAACAAGTTTTTAGGATTCATGGCATCCCTTCAGATGTGGTCTCTGACAGAGGACCGCAGTTCATTTCCCAAGTTTGGCGTTGTTTCTGCAGGACATTGGGGGCATCCACCAGTCTCACTTCGGGTTATCATCCTCAGTCAAACGGACAGACTGAAAGGTGCAACCAAGAGCTGGAGACCACCCTGCGGTGCATTGTGGAGCGTAACCCCTCAGCGTGGAGTCAACATCTTGTGTGGGTCGAGTACGCCCACAACTCGCATACCTCTTCGGCCACAGGTATGTCACCTTTTGAGGCTTCACTGGGCTATCTCCCTCCCTTGTTCCCCAGTCAGGAGACAGAGGTTTCTGTACCATCTGTCCAGCACCACTTTCGCCGTTGTAGACGTGTCTGGCGCCAAACACGGGCGGCTCTTCTTCACACAGTGGCTCAAAACAAGAGGTTCACGGACCGTCACCGTTCCGCCGCACCTTCTTATCAGGAGGGCCAGAAGGTGTGGTTATCCACCAGAGACATTCACCTCAAGAACACTCCCAGGAAATTGGCTCCTCGCTTCATCGGTCCATTCACCATTGACAAGATCATCAATCCCTCGGCAGTGCACCTACAGCTCCCCAGCTCCTTGAGAATCCACCCTACCTTCCACGTTTCTCAGGTAAAACCTGTTTCAGAGAGCCCATTGTGCCCTCCGGCCAACCTCCCTCCACCCACCCGACTTATTGTCAACCATCCAGCTTTCACTGTTCGTACCATTCTGGATGTCCATCGTCGGGGACGGGGCTTCCAGTACCTCGTGGATTGGGAGGGCTATGGCCCGGAGGAGCGATCCTGGATCCCTCGTTCCTTCATATTGGACCCCAGCCTTATCACCGCCTTCTTCAAGGCCCACCCCGAGAAGCGCCTTGGGTCACCCAGGGGCGACTCGTGAAGGGGAGGGTACTGTAAGAGTTGAACTTGCTGCAGCCCCAAGATGGCCGCCAATCATCCACAGCTGACGACCATCCACCTGACGAGCTCCTCCACTACATAAGGCTGCAGTCAAGCTCTTTTCGTCGCTGGAGCATTACTTCCTTCCGGGTAGTTGTGCTTCTAGCCAGTATATTGATTATATGAAGAGGATATCTTACCGTGTTTTTTGTGTCTACAGTTTTCTGGTCATCTCGGATCCTGCTCTTGGTTCTTCCTGTGTCGGAGTCTCGCCTCTGTTGCCTTTGCCCTCCAACCACTTGCCTGCCTCGGGATTTTCCCCCACAACCTCACCCCACAAGGATTTACCTGTAAGGAAAGACAAAACAATTTATTCCACCGTTTGAGCTGCCTCCACTTGCCTCCTAGTCCTGACCCTGTCTCTCCCTTTTTCAGGAGTCCCAGGCCAACTTTTGTATATACCTGTCGTCTCATTCACTGTAAATAATAAACACTGTTTTGCTTACTTGAGACTCTTGTCGTTCTGGTTCTCGTTCCCACTGGGTAGTCCGAATCATAACACAGGTCACTCTTCCTTGAGACTTGGGTTCAAAATGGGATCCTACTGGTGGCTCAGCTGGTTAATAAGGATGGACAACTACTCACCTACAGTGAATTCTGCTCACTATATAATTTCCCAGTTAGTCTCCACAAATTCTCAACAGTGGTTAGCGCTATACACTCAGGCACCTTAATGTTGTTTAAAAATACTAACAGTTTTCTGTCTACTCCAGTTCCTCTCACTGGTCCAGCTGAGTCATCAGTGGGAAAAACCTGCTTTTTACAGCAGCGTGGTAACAACAATAAGAGAACACGCAGGTTGTTCCAAGAAGGCTTCGTTTCTCGTCCATATATAACATTTTATTGGAGCCGTTATATTCCAGATATCAACTGGAAGACAGTCTGGATGAATCCCCATAAATATTTAATTATAAATAAGGTGAAGGAAGTTTCATTTAAAATTCTTCATAAAATTTACCCCGCTAAACATTATATGCTAAAATTTAAAAGAGACATAAATATTGATTGTAGTTTTTGTGGTGATCTTCCAGAAACTGTGACACATCTTTTTAGGCACTGCCCTTTCACACGCAGGTTTTGGAAGGAGTTTAGCAGGTTTATTAATAAGGATATTTTAAGGAATTTTTCCTTTCGTTGGGAAAATGTTTTAATTAGTTTTTCTAGATTCCCCCGAAAGGATGCTAAACAGGGTTTTTTTTATAATAAACTTGCTAATTCTTTTGGCCAAATTTTTCATTCATAAATGTAAATTTACTAACAAAACGCCATGCTTTCTTCATTTTACTAAGGATGTGGAATTATATGTAAAGTTAATAACAGACTCTACCAACAAAAAGGCCCTTAGGATAATTTCTATATGTAAATCTTTGTTTTTATTTGTTTAAAAAACTCACCCCTGGTTGTTTGTTCGTGTAAGTGTTGTGTTCGTCTGTATACTCCAGCCTTTTGTTTGTTGTATACTTGTCATTTGCTTTAATAAAGATTATTTAAAAAAAAAGACTATTTTCGTTGTACCGTTTTCGCGAGATTTGTGTGAACGGAAAGGAGTGGTGAGATCTCATATATCATGTAAAAACTAGATCCCTCATTGGCTGCTGCGGCGCAGGAGCTGGCTGAAGCTTCAGGGAGAAATTTCATTAGTAGAAAAATGGTCGTATAAATGGGGAGTTAAATTTTCTGTAGATAAAACTAAAATAATGTTCTTTACAAGGAAAAGAGTTGCTAAGAAAATCAAGCTAAAATTATATGGTCAGGAGTTGGAAAGAGTTAAAGAATTTAAATTTCTCGGGTTGTGGTTTGATGAAAGAATGACATGGGGTGTACACATTAAGAAAATAATAGATAAATGTAGGAAAGTGTTAAATATAATGAGGCGTTTAGCTGGAACTGAGTGGGGAGCTGATAGAAATTCATTGACAGCCATTTATACTGGATTAATTAGGTCAGTCTTGGACTATGGGTGCATATGTTACAACTCAGCAGCAGATACAAACCTCAATAAGTTAAATAATATCCAATACCAGGCACTAAGAATATGTACAGGTGCTTTAAAAACATCTTCAACAGCAGCATTACAGGTTGAAATGGGAGAAATGCCTCTTAAATTTAGAAGGGAACAGCTATCTTTAAACTACTGGACAAATTTAAAAGGACAAAGAAATAATCATCCAACATTAGAGGTGCTTAAATCAGGTTGGGAAAAGGAAAAAATAAAAAGCTTTGGGTGGATGATAAAAGCCAAAGTTAATGAAATCCATTTAGATCAACTAGATATATGTCAGAAAGTTCCATTACCAACACCACCACCTTGGGTACTTCCTGATGCAATAGTAGATTTTTCATTATTAGAAAAGAAAAACAAGAATAAATATTTTATTATGGATAAATATACAGTACAGGAATACATTAACCAGTATTATAATTATGTACATATATACACAGACGCATCTAAAAATACAACTAATAAAATAGGGATAGCATTCATTGTACCACAATTTCATATTACAGTAGGAAAAAGGGTTAGTGATGGAGTATCGGTTTATACAGGAGAAATGCTGCTTTACTTTTAGCAGTTCAGTGGGTAGAAGAGGTAAGACCATTAAAATCAATCATCTGCTCAGATTCTAGTTAATCATTGTCCAGTTTGCAACACAACCAGTCAGATAGTAGACCAGATACATTAATTGAAATACAGCAAGCACTTTATAGGATCAACATGATGGGGATTACAGTAAACTTTATATGGGTTCCAGCACATCACGGGGTTATGGGGAATGAAAAGGCAGACAGGATGGCTAAGGAGAGCACTAGTCGGGACGTGGTTGATATTAATGTTGGGTTTAGTATAACAGAAATAAAGGGTATAATAAAACAAAAAATGAAGGAAATGTGGCAAAAATTATGGGAGGAAGAAAGGAAAGGCCGGTGGTTTTATAAAATCCAAAGGAAAATTGGAGAAAGGAGAAGAACAGAAAGAAACAGGAGAGAAGAAACGATTATTTCACGACTCAGAATTGGGCACACTGGGCTGAACAGCACTTTATGTTTAATAGGGAAACATCAGACAGGGACATGCAAGTGTGGAGAAGAGGAAACCATAGAATTATTTTGCATTGCAGGAGATACCAGGTTCAAAGAAACAATTAGGCATCTTAGTAAAATGAAAATGAAATTAGACATTATTGATTTATTGCAGAAAAATTCAGGAAATATAGGATATCAGGCTATATTTTATTTTTTTTAAACGGTGTAGGTTGTATAATAGGATATAAAAGGAAAATTGTATTTTTTGTCATGTGGTCCACACTCCTTACCAGTTGGAGGCGGTAATGCTTCCTTCAGTTGTTTGACAACCGCCAATAAAACAAGAAGAAGAAGATAATTTCGGCCGCCATCTTGGATCTGTCGTCCTTATTTGGTTAAAGCAGCAGATGTTTCAGCACTTCGCAGCTTATTTCTGTTCAAGTCTACGAACTGTTGACGTCAGGTCTCGGGGGATAACTTTTCACAAGTAAGATGAACATAGTATTGTTAGTATTTTGTGAATATAATATTACTGTACTGTATTTATGTCCACCAGCTGATGTGATGTTCAGTGTAACACGGTGTTCAGCTGCAATGAAGCTGACTGAGATCTGATGACAGGAATATTTTTATAACAAGAATACTCAACTTCAGTAGCTTTGGTTCATTATCAACAGATATGCAGCAGAACTGGAGTTTTGATTAAATTCTAAGAAATTTGCACTTAAAGCCCGTTTTAAATAAAAAAGCCGTGCCTGAGTCGTTTGCATTGCAGGATATACCAGATTCAAAGAAACAAGTTAATAAGGAATCTTGGTAATATGGAAATTGGAAATTGTTGAAAGATTTGGGAAATAGAGGTTATAAGACTATATTTAATTTTTTTAAAACGGTGTAGGTTGTATAATAAAAGGAAAAGGAGAGGGTTTTTTGTCATGTGGTCCACACTCCTCACCAGTTGGTGGCGGTGATGGTTCATTCAGTCGTTTTCCAAGCGACTACTTCTGGTCTTTTACTCTTAAGGAAGAAATGGAGTTTCTGGAAACAACAGTCGCAGATTATAAAGAGGAACGATGTCGTTTAAAGGACGAACTGCGACACAACGAAACACAAGACGCTGTTTTCAACCCAGAAGTTCTGCTTCACAGATTAGGTTTGTATCTAAACATTCCTGCTTTTCAGTGATGATTTTAGTTGCACAAAAAAAGAAACTGTCCAGATGACCTGACTGAAAAATGTTGGATTGTATACCTGGATTATTGAGCATGGACTTTATTTTAGTTGCAGTTTCACAGATTAACTTTTTCCATCCCCGAGACGGATTTCCGTCATTTTGAACAATTAAAAAATGTTTTTTATTTCTTTTTTTTTTAAAGTCAATATCATTACTGTCAGGTGATAGATATCAATTATGAAATTTTCCTTTGGGATCAATAAAGTACATTGATTGATTGATTGATTGATGATATCAGATGAAAGATACTGTGAACGCACAAAAAGTATGAATAGTAATATATAATAATAATAATAATATTTCCCGCTTCACAATTCACTCCTTATGGCTAAAGCATTAGCTTACCCTCACACTTCGTCGCCTAGCTCGCATCCTATCTTCTATTTCATACTGCGTTATGGCTTCCCACACTCTCCGGTACTTCTCCATAGTATTTCGCCTTGCAGTCCGCAGCCTTCGGTCTGCTGCCCGCAGCCTTCTGTCCGCATCCTCCAGCCTTCGGTGTGCTGCCCGAAGACTTTCCAGCCTTCTCTGGGAACGGGTTAGGGTCTGTTCTCTTCGATGTTTCACAAAAAACCACAGATTGACTATAATGTTCAGTAAAACTGACGTCCTCCATTTTGTTTGTGTACCTCTCAGTGTATTCTTCTTCTAGTACGTTTTGTGGGAGCCAGTAAATAGCTTAAGGGACACTACTGCCACCAGCCGGTAAGACAAGGTCTTTCAGGGTGTTCTTCTTCTAACGTTTTGTGGTGGCTGGTAAATAACTTAAGGGAGCACTACCGCCACCAGGTGGTAAGATGAGTTGGATTCTAGTCCCCGCCTACAGAGCCGGTCCAGAAGTGTAATGGAAACACAACAGACCCGAGCCGATCTGAACCAACACAAACTGATCTGATCCGCACTCTGACAGTGGAAAAGGGGCATTAGTCACACATTGTCAGATTGTTATTTGCGTAGCACAAACCGATGGCTGTATCTGTCGGGTTAGCATAGGTTGTCAGATCGTCATATCAGCCATATGACACCATGTCTAACACTGTCACTGACAGTTACTATTTATTTATTTGTTATTTATCAGTTACTTTGTTATTACTAAGTTACATTCAAAATATAAACCTGACCTAAACTAGGTTGGTCCACTTCTGTGAACTAACATGAACTAAACATGAGTACACCCGGACAAAATCATGGCACAAATTTATGGCACAACACCAACAAACTGAATTTAGACACTCACCAGAAGGAACAAACTAGCTGGTATCTTGGGACGCTGGAAAAGGTTATCGGGACATTTCGCTGTCTCCTTTTTGTTATGTCTGACACATGAGCTCCTCGCGTTGCTTCCTGGCGGAGAATCTATTAAAAAAGTCTGTTTTCGATCTTTTTACAATTCCGGTCGTGTGACTGGACATTACATCCAATAACGCAGCAATTTTGGACAATTGCTAAACTGTTTTAACCTACTTAAAATAAATTTTTAAAAGTCAGCGAGAAAGCTTGTTTTCGACAGTTAATATGGAGGACAGTAAACATGGTGGATCCGGCCCCATCCTATCCCATCAGCCGCCGTGCTGTGGACAAGTGATGTCGCGCTCTAAAGCTCTATGGGGAGGTGTGTCGGTGGCAGGCATGCCGGGGCTTCTACGGGCCTGTAGTGTGAAGTTGTTGGGGTGCCTGGTCCTTGGTGCGCTGGGCCGGCCTTCCTCAGCTGCTGCTCCCTGCTGCTCTGGTCCCCGGCCTGGGACCGGCTTGCAGTCGCTGTCAGGTGGGTGGGGAGAATGGACGGCCCAACAAGTCTGTCGGACTGTCTATGTTTGCCTGTTTATGTCTAGGGTTGGGTTTTGGGTGGTCCCCTCTCTTGTATAATTTTGGGCTCCCCATTTAATATGGGGTCTACTTCCCCCTGTTGCTCTCCCCTCTGGTTGTGGGCCCCCCTGCTGCCGGTGCATTGGTGGCTCTCGGCATCTTTGTTGGGTGCTTGGGTGTATGCCAGCCCGACCTGGTGGTTGTTTGCCAGGGCCTGGGTGCCCTGGCTCTGTCGGGCCTCCGTTGGGTGGGTGGTATGACCTCGGGACTTGGTGTCCATGGCCAGATCTGCTTTGGAGTAGGGGGTTGCCGGCAGGGCCTGTGGGCTCGTCACTGCAGCCTCCTGAGGCTTCTGCATTGTGGTTCCTGGCGGTCGTCCGGGGCTTCCCTCTGCTTCTCTCTGGTGGGGGTACAGTTGTCCCTGTTAGGGGACTCCCGGGCCTCCAGGCTTGGGGCACGCAGTGTGTCTGTGGCTCCGGTCTTCCCTGTGTCGCCATCGTGTCCTGTGGGGACGGTTCTGTGAGTCCCCATGCCCACTATTGAACATACTTATGGAGAAACCTTATAGGGGAGGTGGTGGTGCAGAGGTTAGAGAGGTGGGCTTGTGATCCGAAGATCGCCGGTTCACGTCCCGGCCCCGACAACATCAAAATTGTGGGTGGGGTAGGTGAAACACCCACACTTGCCCCCACCCTCATTCGCCCCACTCTGGGCCCATGAGCAGGGCCCTTAACCCCCACTATGTGCTCCCTAAACAGGTCTCTCTTGAAAATGAGTTCTCGTGGCTCAATGAGACTAACCTGTATAAATAAAGGCTAAATGAAAAAAAAAATGCTCACAAAGGTGTTTAGATTCAAGTGTTTATCTGATACACACTCAGTTGGGTTGTGGTGGCCACCAAGTGCATCTGCATCTTGTATTACCATGTACCATATAAAATGCTTTATAATAATGTTATAAGTATCATTATATATGCATATGCTGTTTGTTGTTGTGGTTTCTCGATTTTGTCTTCTTTTTTTTTTCCGCAGGTCTAGAGGCAGACTTCAATTATGTTGATTTGTGTTATCTCTATACTGGGGTGGGCGAAATGACTCAAATATAATATTGTGATTATTTCAGAGCATTCTGGAAATAACGATAAATTTTGTGATATAACAAAAAAAAAAAACAGAAATCATAGTTATTTATTTGACAAAATCAACTTAATACGTTGCTTTGCAGTATTATATAAAATTTAAAAAAACAAGGGGGAATTTTCCTGAAATTACTTTATTTAGTAAAGTATTCAGTCTCCAAGTATAAAAATAAAAAAAATTAAATCATCCTTCTGTTATTTATATTGAAACGGTCTGCACAAAATATAGATCAATAAATTCACAAAAACTAAAGTGCAGGTGAAGTTTCCCAAAATATCTAAATAAAATGAAGCTTAAGATCTGTTGAGCATAAATGTAACATTCAACAAAATATATGTTGCCTTTTAAATGAGCTATAACTTCCAGAACTTGTAACAGGATGATCATCTGACCCTGAAGCTTGTGATGTTTCAGCTTCCTCTGTTCCTGCAGGAAAGATTAATTTCTCTGATGCTCTGTCTTTGATCACCTGACTCTGTTCTTGCTCCATGGACTGTGGAACTCAAGAGACAGTTGAGCTGCGCGTGTTTGTACTGGCAGTTTATAGCGGGGGAGACTTAGCCTGCACCGGCAGCCCAGAGCAAGGTGGGGAGAGAGAAAAAAAAAAGACGAGTGGCAGCTTAGAGCAGGGGGAGGGAGAGAGTTGAGCTGCCAGTACCTGCAGTTTAGAGCTGGATTGAGAGACAGCTGAGCCGCACATTGTTTGTTTTTAGCTAGCTAGTATTGCGCGCAGCTAATTAGCGTTATATCAGTACCGACAGGTGGAGGGGAAAGATGCGCAGTTCGGTTTGGTCGTTCGACGCACTCGGTTTTATTAACAGGGCGGGGCGCCCTGACGTATTGCGTCCATGAAATTAGCATATCATAATATAATTTATTTGCCCGGGCAAGCTTTTTTTACAGCCCTACTCTATACCTCTCTCACTCTCCTCTACTCCTATCTCCTTCTTTCTCTTTTAACCCTTCTTCCACTTTTCTGCTTTGTTTTCTTCTTTGTTTTTTCATCCCTGTGTCCATTACATCTGAAACAAACCCAAAGCAATTCTAATAAAGTTTTATTTATATATCAAGTGGAGCATTAAGGCCAGCCGTAATGCTCTGCCTTTGAAAGTAAATCTGTTGGACCTAACCTTGACACTTGTATCATAATTCTGAGTGCCACAATGCCGGACAGGACAAGGGAAAAAAAAATAGCCTTGTTCTATATTTAAGATAATGAATGTATGGATGAATCAGCTGATCACCGGCTGCGCACATCTCCTCAGCTGCTGTCGTCTGCAGTGAAGGAAGTAGCAGAATAAAAGCTGAAGCAAGCAGCTGCGCCTTCATTTAAAATAGCCTTTTTCTATATTTAAGATAATGGATGGATGAATTAGCTGATTGCCAGCTGCGCTTGTCTCCACACCTGCTGTTATCTGCGGTGAAAGAAGTAGCACAATCTACAAAAGCCAAAGTGAGCAGCGAGTTCAATTAAACTAGCCTTGTTCTGTATTTTTCCAAATAATTTTGCTCTAAAAATAGGCTTTTATACAGATGAACAAAACTATCTTTAGAGTTGATTATTTTTTTTAGGCTATTCGTTTTATATGTTAATATCCATTTGGTGACTTGTTGATAAAAACAAATCTTATATCTGCCTTTCACTACATTTTTTCAATTCAATTTCAATTCAGTTTATTTATATAGCGCCAAATCACAACAAAGTTGTCTCAGGGCACTTTACAGAAACATTCACAAACATAAAAGCCAATTAGTAACGTTTTCTATCTAAGGAATCCAGCAGACAAGTTGAATCTTGGCTTCGTTGCAGTCTCCCATCCTGAGCAAACACAGTGGCAACAGTGGAAAGGAAAAACTACCTTTTTAAAAGGAAGAAACCTCCAGTAGAACCAGGCTCAGGACAAGCAGCCATCTGCTTTGACCGGCTGGTTGAGAGAACAGGAAGGAGAGACAGACGAACACAGAATGGTAGGTCCAGGTGTATCTGAAGGACAAAAAAACACATTAAGGATAGAAAAAATAATTACAAATACAAAACATGTTGAGCAGAGTAAGTAAAGACAGTAGCAGAGTGAAAATTGTGGTCAGTTTGTCCTCCAGCAGTCTAAGCCTTTAGCAGCATAACTAAGGGACAGCTCAGGAAACCCAAGCCGACCCTAACTATAGGATTTAGCAAATAGGAAAGTCTTAAGCCCAGTTTTAAAACTGGATAATGTGTCAGCCTCACGGACAGAGATTGGAAGTTGGTTCCACAAGAGAGGAAATATCTTCCTCCCATTCTATTTTTGTAAATTCTAGGAACCACAAGTAAACCTGCAGTCTTAGAGCGAAGTGCTCTGTTAGGAAAATATGGAACAATAAGATCTGTAATATAAGATGGAGCCAGGTTGTTGAGAGCTTTGTAGGTTAGAAGTAGGATTTTGAATTCTATTCTGGATTTGACAGGGAGCCAATGGAGAGAAGCTAAAACTGGAGAAATATGATCTCTCCTACTAACTCCAGTTAAGACTCTGGCAGCAGCATTTTGGCTCAACTGAAGATGTTTTAAAGAAGTATTTTGACATCCAGATAATAAACCGTTGCGATAGTCCAGTCTAGACGTGACAAATGCATGGACCAGTTTTTCTGCATCATTTTTAGATGAGATGTTTCTAATTTTAGTGATATTACGCAGGTGGAAGATGGCAGTTCTAGTAACATTTTTAATATGGGGGATAAAATACATGTCCTGATCAAAAATAACACCAAGATTTTAACATTAGAGCTGGAGGACAGATTAATACCATCCAAGGAGGGAGAAAGACTGAAAAAAATCATTCCTAAGGTGCTCACATCCAAAAACCAAAACCTCAGTCTTGTCGGTGTTTAAAAGGAGAAAATTAAGGGTCATCCAGGTTTTTGTTTTTAAGACAGCTTGTAGTCTAAGTAGCTGATTGGATTCATTGGGTTTAATGGATAAATATAATTGTGTGTCATCTAGGGCATTAACAGAGTACTCGAGTAATCTACACATCGATTGCTAGGACATCTATCGAGGTTAAAAATGTTACGTCGAGTATCCGTGGTGACGTCATATTATGTGACCACCGTATGACCATAGGGGGCGGTGTTGCACTGTTGCAGGTCACAGCGTATGGTGTAACACTGGGTCCAATCCACCGAACCAGAACCAGTTTCGGTTTAAGTTTAGTTTTTGACATGCTGCATGTTTCTTCACGTTTGCAGTTTAATGATAATAACTAATAGTTTAGTTTTTCCTGTGACATATTTGCAGTATGATAAATGGTAGGAGCATAATATACGCTCCCAATGTTTTGTTGGTCTTTTTTTGTAAATAATTACCTTTTTTTGCGGTTTTATTTATTTATTTATTTTTGTATCTTGAGATCTATGATGTCCTCAAATACTCTAGTTCTACTCGGGTTTTATTATGTTAATGTCGAGTTTAAAAATTATATACTTGTTCAACCCCTAGTTTCATCGGCATAACAATGAAAATTTATCCCATGCTCTTTAATAACTTTACCTAATGGAAGCATATATAAAGTAAAAAGTATTGGCCCAAGCACTGAGCCCTGAGGAACTCCATGACTAACTTTGGTGTATGAAGAAGATTTATTATTTACATTTACAAACTAAAATCTATCAGATAGATATGATTTAAACCATTTTAGAGCTGTTCCTGTAATCCCAATATCATATTCAAGCCTCTGTAGTAAAATATTGTGATCAACTGTATCAAATGCAGCACTGAGGTCTAACAGGACCAGTATGACACAAGTCCATTGTCTGAGGCCATGAGAATATCATTAGTTACTTTTACTAGTGCTGTTTCTGTCCTATGATGAGCTCTAAACCCTGACTGAAACTCTTCAAACAGATTATTTCTTTGTAGATGTTCACGCAACTGACCTGCAACTATTTTCTCTAGAATTTTTGAGATGAAAGTTAGATTAGATATAAGTCTATAGTTGGCCAGAATTTCTGAATCAAGATGAGACTTCTTAAATAAAGGTTTAATTACAGCAACCTTAAAGCTCTGTGATACATAACCATCCATTAAAGACAAATTAAGTAGATCCAAAATGTGGACATTAAGGGGAAATACCTCTTTAAACAGTCTGGTTGGGATGGGATCTAGCAGACATGTTGATGGTTTGGATGAGGTTATTATTTTTGACAATTCAGAGAGCTCAACAGGACAAAAACTGTCCAAACATAAATCAGGCTCTAGTGAAATTTTTAAAGTTGCCTCATTTGACAGGGGACTAGAGATAGGAGATAGCAGAAGGAAGGATGGTTTGAATTTTCTCTCTAATTGAAATAATTTTATTTATAAAGAATCTCATGAAGTCATCACTACTTATAGTTGTAGGGATATATGGTTCAACAGAAATGGGACTTTTAGTCTAGCAATAGTACTAAACAGAAACCTAGGGTTATTTTTATTTTCCTCTATTAAAGATGAGTAATATAAAGTTCTAGCTTTATGGAGAGCTTTTTTATATGTTAGCAGACTATCTTTCCAAGTTAAATGAAATTCTTCAACATTAGTAGAGCGCCATTTTCTCTCCTGGTTTCTAGATACCTGCTTTAAAGTACGTAACTCAGAATTGAACCAAGGAGCCAGGTTCCTCTGATTGATTACATTCTTTTTCAGTGGAGCAATTTTTTTCAAGTGAAGTTTGCATTGAAGTTGTAAGATGATCAACTAGATGATCTAAGTCACTGTTCTCTGATGCATTACTCTGCAAGATAGAGGAAAACATTGATGGAAGAAACTGTTTAAATTTGGTTACAGCATTTTCTGATAAGCACCTGCTGAGATGAAATTTACTCTCAGTGACTGTGTAGTCATTTAATGTAAACTCAAAGGTTATTAAAAAATGGTCGGACAGAATAGGATTTTGAGGAACTCCTTTTTGAGGAAGTCCTTAATCTCTATACCATAGGTCAGAACTAAATCAAGAGTGTGATGATAAGAATGAGTAGATGTGTGGACGTTTTGGGTAAAACCAAATGAGTTTATTAAATTATTAAAGGCTATGCTTAAGCTATCACTTTCAACATCTACATGAATATTGAAATCACCCATAATAATCCTGACTGAAAAATAGAAGCTACTCCTCCACCTCGGCCTGTTGTTCTAGGAACATGAACATTTAAATTAACAGGAGTGGATTAATTTATACTAACAAAATCCTCCTGTTGTAGCCAAGTTTCTGTCAGACAGAATAAATCAATATGATGGTCAGTTATCAGTTCATTAACGAACAGGGATTTAGAGGAAAGAGATCTAATGTTCAATAATCCACATTTAATGATTTTATGATTTTGCTCTGGTAAAGTAACTGTTTTATTTTAATTAGATTTTTATGGTTTATATTCTTAGAGCTGATTTTTGGTTTATTTAATTTGAGCTGTGGGCGAGTTGACACTGTTTCAATGAGTATGTGGGCGGGTAACAGAGGAGAAGCAGCAGAGAGGTGTGGAGGACTACAACTCTGCTTCCTGTACTGGACTCTAGGTTGTCAATAATTTGGGGGATAAACAAAATCAGCCATATTTCTAGAAAGAAGAGTGGCTCCATCCAGAGTGGGATGGATGCCATCTCTCCGCTTCAGACTAGGTTTTCCCCAGAAAGAACTCCAGTTATCTATGTAGCCCACGTTGTTGTCATAACACCACCTGGACACCCAGCGGTTAAACGACGACATACGACTAAACATGTCATCGCTGGTCAGGTTGGGGAGGGGGCCGGAGAAAACTACGGAGTCCGACATGGTTTTAGCAAAATCACACACCAAAGCAACATTAATTTTAGTGACCTCCGATTGGCGTAACCGGGTGTCATTACCGCCGACGTGAATAACAGTCTTACTGTATTTAGTCTTAGTCAGCAGTTTCTGATAAGATTCTATGTCGACCGCTCTGGCCCCCGGAATGCATTTAACTATGGCCGCTGGAGTCCCTAAAGCTGCGTTACGGACTATGGAGCTTCCATTAACCAGGGTCTGCTTCTCAGCAGGTGTGTCACTGAGCGAGGAAAATCGATTTAAAAATGTGAACGGGTCGGTGGTGAACTGGGGGCTTAGTCTTAGCACTACGCTTTCTCCGGACCGTCACCCAGCCGGCCTGGGGTCCCGGCTGCTCGGGGTCTGCTGGAGGACCGCTAACGGGAGCTAGCCTCTGTGGTTCCACGCTGTCTAAGGGGACCTGGCTAGCTACTGGATTTTGTACAGCGCGGAGCCGAGCTTTCAGTTCAGACAGCCTCTCGTCCAAAGCTACCATAAGACTACATTTGTTACATGTATCATTACCACTAAAGGAAGCAGAGGAGTAATTACACATCTGACACACGGAGCAAGTGAAAACAGAGGAAGCAGGGAGAGAAGCAGCAGCCATGCTAATCTAACGCTAGCAGGAGCTAGCTGAGCCAAATACACCAATAAAACCGAGAAGTGTTGAAAGATAAGAGGTGTTTTAAGCACTATCCAACAGTAGAAAAACAACTGTACCAAGTGTGTTTGTGAACTAGAATGAAAAACTGTGCAAAAGACAGATAAATCCAGAAAACAGAGACGACTCGAGCAAACAATTCACTCGAGCTACCAACAGACAAACAGGAAATGACACAATACGTCTCACCACGAACGTGCAACATCACACCACAAAAAAAACTTATCTTCCTTTCATTACATTTTTTTCAACTATCATGTCAAACTGATTTGTTTACAAAAGCAATAAAAGCTTAATTAATAAAAAAAAAAGTCTTTTTTTTTTTCCGGTTTCGGCCCTCTAATTAACGGTAATCCATTGGGTTTGGGTAGGGCAAGGAAAAAACGACTACGGGCTTGGTCCGGGCCGGATTTATTAAGCCCGAATGCAACTCTACTTTCAACACACTCTTGACTGCATTATCGTCACGAGTCTACATAAAGCTTGGCTGTCTGAATCATGGTTACAACCATTATACCTTCAAAATGAACACACTAACCATCTAAGCATAATCACTGGACAGAACAGTACCAAAAACCTACGTAACTGAAATTATTTAAAAATTATTTACTGGTAACACCCAGTCTTATCTAGGTCATGTGACCATAAGTCAAGTACCGGTAGGATGCGGTAAATAGTCATTAAATTGGTACCATTGATTTTTATTGGTTTTATTTATTTATTTATTTATTTATTAAACACCTTTAACAACTGCTGTTTTAAATGTACTTTCTAAATAAATTTGACGTGATTCTCCTCAGCAGAGCTCATGAGGAGGAACAGCCCCTCCCTCCATCTATCTATCCATTATCTTCCACTTATTCCGAAGTTGGGTCGTGGGGGCAGCAGCTTGAGCAGGGAGGCCCAGACATCTCTTTCCACAGCCACCTCTTTCAGCTCTTCTGGAAGGATTCTGAGGCATTCCCAGGCCAACCGAGATGCAGTTTGTCCAGCATGTCCTGGGTCTTCCCCGGGGTCTCCTCCCAGTCGGACATGCCCGAAGCGCCTCCCTAGGGAGGCGCCATGGGAGCATCCTTACTAGATGCCCAAACCATCTCAACTGGCTCCTCTCGACATGGAGGAGTAGCGGTTGTACTCTGAGTCTCTCCTGGATAACTGAACTTCTCACCCTATCTCTAAGGGAGAGTCCAGCTACCCTGCAGAGGAAACTCATTTCAACTGCCTGTATCCATGATCTCATTCTTTCAGTCACTACCCAACTCGTGATCATAGGTGAGGGTAGGAACATAAACCGACCGGTAAACGGAGAGCTTTGCCTTACAGCTCAGCTCTCTCTTCACCACAATGGACCGGTACAGGGTACGCAATACTGCAGATGCTGCACCAATCTGTCTGTCAGTCTCACACTCCATTCTTCCCTCTGCTGTGTCTGAAGTAAAATCAGAGTTGTCAGATTTAATCATTACTTTTTTTTTTTAGTTGAAAACTGTGCGCAAGTGGCGTTAGTCTTTTCTTCGAGGGCTAAGTAGCGAAGCTACAAGCTAACTACGCCTGGCTTGCCATAGTGTTGTCGTATTCTGACGCATGCGCAACACGCTGTTCCGTCTAAAGTTTTTTTTTCTCCCATCGAAAGTTAAAGTAAGCGTTGGTCAGCTTTAGAGAAACCTGCTCTCTGATCTGTGAAAAGAACGCTGTATTGTGTGATTTTACTGCGATACCCTCTGGTCAAAGCCACAGTCATTTTGTGTCAGCTCTCCATTAAAGCGGAAGGAGACGCCCACTAGAGGTTTGGAGGAGGATGTCTTTTCAATGTAAAATGCTCTGTTGCTGTTCATTTCTTAAGTAAGACTGGAAACTGTTAAGAGTTAACAACATATTTTTTTAGTTTAAAACATAATACTTGATTTGTTTATTATTTAAAAACTCTGGACCTAGTAGTGGAATTTTCTTAATTCAAAATATATGATGGCAAAAGAACACCCTATGCTTTTTTTTTAGCAAGTTTTATACCAAAAACATATATATATATATATATATATATATATATATATATATATATATATATATATATATACATATATATCGTTATTGCCACGCTTACACAATACATATCGTGATATGAATTTTATGCTGTATCGCACATTCCTAGACAGAACCTCACCCTTGACGTGAA
The DNA here is from genome assembly GCF_014905685.2 of Nematolebias whitei. Classification (NCBI taxonomy): domain Eukaryota; kingdom Metazoa; phylum Chordata; class Actinopteri; order Cyprinodontiformes; family Rivulidae; genus Nematolebias; species Nematolebias whitei. The sequence continues at coordinate 35,743,237 of NC_056505.1, forward strand.
GAGAGCAATCCACCCTTTTCTGGTTCAGGACCATGGCCTCAGATTTGGAGGTGCTGAGTCTCATCACAGCCGCTTCACACTCAGCTGCGAACCGTTCCAGTGAGAGCTGAAGATCACTGCACGATGACGCCAACAGGACCACATCATCTGCAAAGAGAAGAGATGAAATACTGAGGCGACTGAACCAGAAACCCTCCGCCAGCTGGCTGCACCAAGAAATTCTGTCCATAAAAGTTATGAACAGAATTGGTGACAACAAGCAGCCCTGGCGGAGTCCCGTTCCCACACTGAAGGGGTCTGACTTACTACCGACAATGCGAACCAAACTCTCGCACCGCTTGTATAGGGACTGAAAAGCACATAACAACATGCCTCTATCCCATATTCACGGAACACCCCACAAAGTGTACCCCGAGGAACATGGTCGAATGCCTTCTCCAAGCCCATAAAACACATGTAGACTGGATGGACAAACTCCCATGACCCCTCGAGGATCCTTGCAAGGGTAAAGAGCTGATCCAGTGTTCTATGGCCAGGACAGAACCCACATTGTTCCTCCTGGATCTGGGGTTCGACCAACAATCGGACTCGTTTCTCCAGTACCCTGAATAGACCTTACCAGGGAGACGAAAGAGAGTGATACCTCTATAATTGGAGCACACCCTCCAGTCCCCCTTTTTGAAGAGAGGAATCACCACTCCCTTCTGCCAATCCAGTGGCACTGCCCCCGATGTCCATGCAACGTTGCAAAGGCGTGTCAGCCAAGACAGCCCCACAATATCCGGAGCCTTAAGAAAATCGGGGTGAATCTCATCCTCTCCCAGAGCCCTGCCGCCTCAGAACTTTTAACTACCTTGACGACCTCAGCCACAGTTATGGATGGACCAACCCCTAAGTCCCCTGGCTCAGCTTCTTCCATAGAAAATGTGCTGATGGAATTGAGAAGGTCGGAGAAGTATTCCTTCCACCTCCTGATGACATCACTGGTCGAGATCAACAGCACCCCACCTTCACTGAACACAGTGTTAGTAAAGTGCTGCTTTCCTCTCCTCAGCCGCCTGATGGTTTGTCAGAATCTCCTCGGAGCCGACTGAGAGTCTCTATCCAAGGTCTCACCGAACTCCTCCCACATCAGAGCTTTTGCCTCAGCAACAGTCAAGGCTGCGGACTGCTTGGCCCTCCGGTACCTCTCAGCTGCCTCCGGAGTCCCATTGGCCAATGAGGCCCGATAGGACTCCTTCAGCTTGACAGCCTCCCTAACCCGGGGTGTCCACCACCAAGTTCGTGGATGGCCACCACGAGAAGTACTGACAACCTTGCGGCCACAGCTCAAGGCAGCTACCTCAACAAGCGAGGTGTGGAGCATGGCCCACTCAGACGCTATGTCCCCCATCTCAGCTGGGATGCGGTTAAAGCTCTCCCGGAGGTGTGAGTTGAAGATCTCTCTGACGGGTTCTTCTGCCAAGCGTTCCTAGCAAACACTTGCTACACGTTTGGGTCTACCGGGTCTGCCCGGCATCTTCCCCTGCCATCTGATCGAACTCACTACCAGGTGGTGATCAGTTTACAGTTCGGCTCCTCTCTTCACCCGAGTGTCCAAAACAAACGGCCGTAATGACCTCCAAGTCACACTGTCATTACCCAGCCCCTCCCTCCTTGTTCTTTTTTTCCTCTCGTTGTCTCTGCTCTGTTTAATGCCCCTGTTTAAGCTTAAATGAGATACTGGTATTTAAAAACATATTTACTGTACACAGAAAGATATTTTAAACTACTAAAATATCTACCAGTCTTCACTGACTGCTTTAAAAATAAATCTTGACGACTTCTCCACCTTTGAGCTCTCATCTACGGAAAGGGAGGGGGGGAAGACTCCTTTCTCCACTTTGTGTTCCGATGTGACTTTAAAATTGTATTAAAACGTATCTGACTTAACTGCTTTGCTTCTCCAATGCCTGCCCATCGACCGACAAGTTGATGCAGCTAAAGACCGCAGCCGTTTCCTTCGTCCAGCCGATCGCTTTTAACATGAAAGCTGCGTCGTAAGAAATTCTGTGTTTTCCATTATCACTGATCAAATTAACAGGTCTGCGCATGAAGCACAAAATCAAGTAACAACACGGGAACAATCTTAAGAAACGTCTATCTTTGGGGATGGTCCTTGAGAGTACCTCGTTGGTTATTCAGGTTAGACTTCTGGTCACATGATGACAGAGTGGGTGGAGTTTAGCCCCCAGTATACTGCCGCGTACGTTCGTACGCAGAGGTACGCACGTACGTACGCAGAGGTACGAGCGTACCCCCCAGGGCATGTCTGTGCAAAGCTCAATTTTTAAGACCGCTTATGCGTACACGGTGTCGCACAATAAACTGCCCGCGATGGTCTGTTTTGTATGCGACACCAATGTATTAAATTCCCCTTCTTCATCCCTGATCTGGCCTTTTCTTTTGGGTTTTTTTTTTTTTTGCCAAGAGGCAAGTGATCTCTTCCTCCTCCGTTGATGCAATGACTGAAATGGTGAGAAATGAAGGAATTTGTCACGAGCGAATTAAACTCGGGTCCAGCGTGGCTGCGGGAGGGTCTGGAGATTTCCTGGTGGGCTGGTCTGATGTGTGGGCTGCAGAGCTAGCGCTCCCTTTTTTTTTAAGATCTTTTTATTAACAACATATAAACACAGAACACCGCTGTGACTGAGAGGCTGCCAGCGCTCATTTTTTTTCCCTCGACCTGTCAATCAATCCAATAGGCGTGTCAGCAAATGACCCATCAGCAACCTCAATTTGTCCCGAAGGTAAACACCCCTTGTCTGTGAAGCTGCTCGGGGTGTACGCTGGAGTACGAAGTCTGAACCCTCTGCATACAGTCGCGGCAGTATACTGGGGGCTTTATGGTTGTGTATTTGAAACTGAACAAGAGTCGTTGTACATCTAATTTACCTGAGGGCATTTTCTTTGTGTCGCAAACGCCTGCCCCCATGAGGGGCGGGTGCTGGGAGCCACGAGCATCCAGCTCTGTCGAAGGAAAATATTTGTCAGTGGCAAGAAGCTACTGAGAGACGGCAGGAAGTTCTTCAAAATAAATTTTTTTAATTTTGAAAATTATGAAAAAAAATACATAAATAATACACTCCAGCATATAAACCACAGGGTACAAAGTGTGAGACAAAAGTAGCGGCTAATACAACAGCAATTACGGTCATTTCTTAAGATCGTTCCCGTGTTGTTACCAGATTTTGCACTTCATGCAGAGACTTGTTTGTTTGTTCAGCAATATTGGAAAACGCAAAGAATTTCTTATGACGCAGCTTTCATGTTAAAAGCAAGCGATCGGCTGTCGAGGAGAAAACAGCTGCAGCCTGTAAGCTGCATCATGTCGATGGTCAGCAACGGAGACGCAAAAGCAGTCTAGTCTGGTACATGTTTTAATAAAAGTTTTTAAATTATTTCTGTGTGACAGCTTTCTTAATCGGTAAATATACATTTAAGTACCTGGATCTAATTTTAAAGTGACATCCGAATACGAAGCAGAGAACAATAGGAGGAGTCCCCCTCCACTTTGTGTCATGAGAGCTCAGCGGTGGAGAAGTTGTCAGATTTATTTTTAAAGCAGGCAGTCAAGACTGGTACATAGTTAAATAAAAGTTTTAAAAAATTCTGTGTACAATAAATATGTGTTTAAATACCAATATCTCATTTAAGCTTAAACGGGGCATTAAATAGAACGGAGGAGACAACAAGAGGAGGGTGTCATATTGACGGAGTGTTCCCAGAAAGAACGGACTGAAGGACAACAGACTCAGGATCATAAATAAAAGATGATTTATTTTACAATGATAATAATAATAATTATAATAAAGTCTTATATACACAGGAGCTGAAACTGGAAAACCCCTGGAAGGGAAAGGGGAGACGATTAGTGTCTTATTGGTTGGAGGATGGATGATATGATGGACGGAAAAAATAATATTCCTCTTACTGGGAATGTCAGGTGGGGTGACACAGGGTTGAGATATAATGGATCCAAATTCCAGCAAGAGGTCGATGCATGGGTGGAACGTGGAGGTCGAGGCAGGAGGGGTAGTAGTTTAGTTAGTCCACGAGGAGAAATTTGAGCTCTGGTAACTACAGATCAATCTAGAGGTATACATGAAACGTCCAGGACTGGAGGCGCAGGGAAAACCAAGTTCTGTCAGAAATTAAGAAGACACACAGGTAAGTACTTCAATATATATATAAACACTGAAAGGCCAGGAGCACAAGTACCCTCAACAAGATATGCTCCGGCACTAGATGAAGCAAGTCTGCAGCCTCATATATAGTCCTGGAGGCAGTTAGGGAGATGGCCAGCAGCTGAGCGTGATTAACTCTGCTGCAGGAGCTCAAGAGTCTGTGGAGAGAAAACCCCTACAGGGGGGAAAAAAGACAACGGGGAGGGAGGGGCTGTTCCTCATATGAGCTGTGCTGAGGAGAATCACATCAAATTTATTTACAAACCGGATTCCAAAAAAGTTGGGACACTAAACAAATTGTGAATAAAAACTGAATGCAATGATGTGGAGATGGCAAATGTCGATATTTTATTCGTAATATAACATAGATGACAGATCAAAAGTTTAATCTGAGTATATGTAACATTTTAAAGAAAAAATATGTTGATTCAAACTTTCACAGTGTCAACAAATCCCAAAAAAGTTGGGACAAATAGCAATAAGTGGCTGGAAAAAGGAAATTGAGCATATAACTAACAGCTGGAAGACCAATTAACACTAATTAGGTCAATTGACAACATGATTGGGTATAAAAAGAGCTTCTCAGAGTGTCAGTGTCTCTCAGAAGCCAAGATGGTAAGAGGATCACCAATTCCACCATTGTTGCGCAGAAAGATAGTGCAGCAATACCAGAATGGTGTTACCCAACGTAAAATAGCAGACTTTTAAGTTATCATCATCAACCGTGCATAACATCATAAAAAGAATCCGAGAATCTGGAACAATCGCTGTGCGTAAGGGTCAAGGCCGTAAAACTCTACTGGATGCTCGTGATCTCCGGGCCCTTAAACATCACTGCACCTCAAACATGAATGCCACTGTCAAGGAAATAACAGAATGGGCGCAGGAATACTTCCAGAAAGCATTGTCAGTGAACACAATCCACTGTGCCATCCACTGTTGCCAGCTGAAACTCTACAGTGCAAAGAGGAAGCCATTTCTAAGGAAGCTCCACAAGCTCAGACGTTTGCACTGGGCCAGGGGTCATTTAAAATGGAGTGTGGCAAAATGGAAGACTTTTCTGTGGTCAGATGAGTCACGATTTGAAGTTCTTTATGGAACATTGGGACGCCATGTCATCTGGACCAGAGAGGACAAGGATAGCTCAAGTTGTTATCAACGCTCCGTTCAGAAGCCTGCATCACTGATGGTATGGGGTTGCATGAGCGCTTGTGGCATGGGGAGCTTGCATGTCTGGAAAGGCCCCATTAATGCAGAGAACTATGTTCAGTTTCTGGAACAACATATGCTCCCACCTAGACGTCATCTCTTTCAGGGAAGACCCTGCATTTTTCAACACGATAATGCCAGACCACATTCTGCAGCAATCACAACATGATGGCTACGTAGGAGAAGGATCCGGGTACTGAAATGGCCAGCCTGCAGTCCAGATCTTTCACCTATAGAGAGCATTTGGTGCATCATAAAGAGGTGGCAGAGGTGCTCCGTGGGTCCTCCCCCAACAAATTTGGAATAAAAGAGATGCCATTTCCTGCATTTTGGTATATTTTAACGGGTTGGTAAACATTTGTATACATTTAAATTAATTAAAAACAGCTTGTAAATTAGTCCTTGAGACCCAATGAAACTAACAACCTGTATAAATAAAGGTTGGATTGAAATTACTACGTATATTAGAGAGCAACAACAACAAGCCTGTATGTGAGTGCAGCTCTTATTCTGTCAAGTCCCCCCCCCCCCCCCCACACACACACACACACACGCACACACTTCACTGTCTGGCCCAAACTGCTCGTTGTTCTGCCCCAATCTCGATTACCACTACCTTCAGGTGCTTCAATTCTCAGTTGTCCAGCTAAGGGCAATCCATCCATTTATTTTAGATAATAAATTGCACTGTCTTTTTGACATTTTGATCGCTGTTATTTTGACAATTTAGTGCCATTGTTTTGTAACGTGATGTTAATACACATCAAACATCCATCCATCCATTTTCTTTACCCGCTTATTCCATTTCGGGTCACGGGGTTCGCCGGTGCCCATGTCCAGCAATCACTGTGCGAGGGGCGGGGTACACCCTGGACGGGTCGCAAGTCCATCACAGGGCCACATGGAGACAAACGAGACAAACAACCATTCACTCTCTCACTCACACCTAGGGACAATTTAGAGTTACCAATCAGCCTAACATGCATGTTTTTGGACTGTGGGAAGAAACCGGAGTACCCGGAGAAAACCCACGCATGCACGGAGAGAACATGCAAACTCCACCCAGAAAGGCCCCTGGATCGGGGTTTGAACCAGGGACCTGCTCGCTGAGAGGCAGCAGCTCTACCAGTTGCGCCACCGTGCTGCCCCACATCAAACATTTCACTCTTATTTTTTTTTTTTTACTGTAAGCTTTTTTATTTGTTTTGTCCGAAATTTTATGCACCGTGGTAGTGTATGCAGGAGTTCTGACACATCAGCAGTTGTGGGCACACTCTGCAGAGCTGTCTGGAGACCACCTGTGCGTAAAACATGCACTGTCTGCAGGGCACACAGCTGAATGGGGATGAAGACGCTCCTCGCGGGACATGCGATCCGTGTCTGCTGGGCAGTAGCATGTGCGCGAGGTGGTGTGCGTAGTGCGGCCGGAACATCCACTCCACAGACATGGACAATGTCTCCTCTTGTTGTATTTTTAATAAATAATCTAAATAAAAATGCGCAATGACGTTGGACTTAGTGGTGGAGATTTGAGTTGCCAGATCCAAGCAAACAGTTGCCTTAACACACACGGTCAAAATGAGAGAGTTCCCAAATCTTGTTTCAGCAGAGACCGGCTTAAATTAACCACTGGGTATAATTGTTGTAACCATGAGTCAGACAACAAAGCTTCATGAAGACTCGTGACGATCTTGCAGTCTGAGTGTTTGTTGAAAGCAAGCTATATTCTGTGAAGCACCATTTGCTGGCTGATTCTTGTACTACAACAAGAAAGTTGCACACAGACAGAGCAGTCTGGGGGTACAGTTCCTGATGAAAATAATTGGAACGTCTTATGTACAAAATCATGATGTATATTATATTTAATAAGTGCGGCTTAAAGACAGGAGTGTTCTAAAGCCCGACAATTGAGGTAATTTAGTGCATTATTGATAAAACAGTTGACAAATGTCAGGAAAAATTTAATATTGGATCTAAAAAAAGTTAAGTCTGGTCCTCTGGACGTTCAAAAAAAAAAAATGTAAAAATGTTTTATCTTTCATCCGAAAGACTTCTTCAGTCTGAAGTGCTATATTCAGCTCAGTCTTATAAATAGCACCTTCTCAGAGTGGATCAACCAGTTTGCTGCTGACAGCCAAAACCAGCTGCTCACATGATCAAGAAGGACCATCAGCCTAACAATGGATCATTAGCACACTGATGGCTGTTTACTATTCACAGAGGGCTGAGTGATGGATATTTCTCCTCGATACATAAATGACAAGTATAATATTTTTGTCTCATTTGTTTAACTGGGTTCTCTTTATCTACTTTTGTGAAACTCTTATGTTGTTTTAGGTCATTTTATGCAGAAATTTAAAAAGTTTTAAAGGCTTCACAAACTTTCAAGCACCACTGTATGTGTGAATATAAAGTTATTATTGTGCCTGATGTTCATGTTTTCATTGTTCCCTGCAGATGTTCAACAGATGGTGCTGGTTAAAGAAGAAGCTCCTGGAGTATGGATGCTTGGTGTGAACCAACAGGATCCAGATACCATCAACATAAAGGAGGAAGAGGAGGAACTGTGGACCAGTCAAAAGGGAGAGGAGTTATGTGTGAAAAAGGAGACTGATGACACCGGGTTTGCATTCACTGCTGCTCCTTTGAAGAGTGAGGAAGATGAAGAGAAACCTCTGTTTTTACAGCTTCATCAGCACCAAGTAAAGGAGGAAGATCTTGCAACCAGCAGCTCAGTTGATCAGATAAAAGCAGCAACTGGTGGAGAGGACTGTGGAGGAGCAGAGACTACCAGGAAACCAGATCTAAATACTTATGCAGATGAATGCAGCTCTTCAGAGACTGAAGTCAGTGAGGATGATGATGACGATGATAATGTAAATGACTCTGACTCTCAGCTAAAAGACTTATCAGACTATGAATCAGAACCAGAAGATGGTGACAAAGACTGGAAGGAGAGCCGAGCTCCTGAGTCAGGTGTACACTCTGTCAAGAAGTCTTGCAGCTTCATTGAGTATGGGAAACAATTTCACAAGACAAGTCAGTCAGTGATGTCTTCAAGTTGTTTGGATACCAAGGAATGTTTTGAAGTGAAGAAACCTGGAGGCTCAATCAAGAAAAAATATTCAAGACAGAACTCATTTAGTTGTGAAGACTGTGGAAAAAAATTTAACAGAAAAGGTAATCTAAACATACACATGATAGTTCACACAGGACAGAAACCATTTGCTTGTGATCTTTGTGGACAAAGGTTTGGACATAAGTCACATTTAAACACACACATGATAGTCCACACAGGACAGAAAGCATTTGCTTGTGATCTTTGTGGACAAAGGTTTAGACATAAGTCACATTTAAACACACACATGCTAGTCCACACAGGACAGAAAGCATTTGCTTGTGATGTTTGTGGACACAGGTTTGGACAGAAGTCGAATTTAAACAGACACATGATTGTCCATACAGGACAGAAACCATTTGCTTGTGATATTTGTGGACAACGGTTTACCTCTAAATCATATTTAAACACACACATGATAGCACACACAGGACAGAAACCATTTGCTTGTGATCTGTGTGGACAAAGGTTTGGACAGAAGCCACATTTAAACACACACATGATAGTCCACACAGGACAGAAACCATTTGCTTGTGATCTTTGTGGACAAAGGTTTGGACGACAGTCAACTTTAAACACACACATGATAGTCCACACAGGACAGAAAGCATTTGCTTGTGATGTTTGTGGACAAAGGTTTGGATATAAGTCAACTTTAAACACACACATGAT
>NC_056505.1:35752471-35759481 GCF_014905685.2 Nematolebias whitei
TGTGGACAAAGGTTTGGATATAAGTCAACTTTAAACACACACATGATAGTCCATACAGGACAGAAAGCATTTGCTTGTGATCTTTGTGGACAAAGGTTTGAACGGAAGTCGCATTTAAACAGACACATGGGAATCCACATCCAAGCAGTTTAGCTGTGCATAATAACTCTTGATCTGACTGAAAAATGTTGGATTGTATACCTGGATTATTGAGCATGGACAAGGGTTAATAATAACCCTTGTTTTGTCTTTTTTAATTGCAGATCATATAATAAAATACATTCTTTTCAGTAATGTTTTATTCTTTGTACCTTTCTTACCAAACTTTCGATTTTTATATTTGTCCGGTAGATGATGCTTCACTCTTTTATAATAGTCCATCTGTAGAAGTCTAGTTCAACTTACCCCAGAAGATGTAAATCTTTTATGGCTAGAGTCGCTGAGGAGTCCTGCCTCCATGGTGGTTGACAGGTGCAAACAAGCTTCAAATGCACAGTAAACAGTTAAGGTTGTTTTCACACCTGATAGTCCGGTAGACTCGGTTCGGTTGGGGATCAATATTCATGACATTTTGTTTACATTTGAGCTGGTGCGTTTGCATTCACACTGCACTATGCAGTCGAGCCAACCTGTTGAACCAACCTATTCCCCCGCTCGCCTGTGGGGGCGCTGCACCAAGAACTGAAATAAATGACACAAAAATCTCTGAAGACACTTCTTCTGGAAATAAAAACAAAAATGGAGTGGCATCAAGTTTTAGCAGTTTTAGGAGTTATATTTTGTCATTTTTCAAAAATGGACTCAGCATGAACAGAAGATGAGGCGGAAGACCATGGAGAATATTGTTTTTCACACAAGGCAGCTGACGACTTCATATAAGGCTAGAGTTCGATTAAAGCGGACTAAACAGGGCTGGTGTGAATGCACCCTAAAATGTGCTGCAAACACAGGAATGATGCAAACTCCAAAAAAAACAAATGCAACAGAGAATATCTGCAATCACACAAAATGGATGAAGAAACGCACAATCAAAAAAACAATTGCAAAGGAAAAATGCTGCAAATACCAAAAACAAAGCTGCAGGCAGCATTGATCTGCACCCTGTTGGATCTCTGCCTCTCCACGACTTATTTCAAGTTCAATGACAGTTTTTACAGACAGAAGCACGGCTGTGCCATGGGATCTTCAGTGTCACCCATTGTTGCCAGTCTCTACATGGAGTTTAGGGCTCTCTGTTCCACTTCCTACCTCGAGGAGAAAACTCTGCACATCCTTTGTTCTGTGAAAAAGGGCGTTCCTTTTCACAGCAAAACTAACTTTTCAGCGCGCTCTGAGTCTGCTGTCATGGATTGGCCAGTTTTCAATCCAATCAGAAGTGGTTTACATCGTGTTACATTATGTAAACAGGAACCGACTTCAATCTGTGGGAGCCTTTTCAAAGTAAAACAGGAAGTGGGTCAATTTCAAAATAAAATAAGAATTGGAATGTTAAATTCAACAAAGAACACAATCTTTATTTCACAACAATTCCCCCTTTCGACCTCATCCAAAGAGGTCGACATCAAGCGGAAGAATATGCTGAAACAACAGGTAAATTTTCAAAACCTGTCGCAATCTGATCTGCTAATTTGTGCTCACAGGAACTCCCCTAGGGATTCCTATGGCATCAATATATGTATGTAGTGGACTAGGCCTACGTCGAAACTAAGTCTAAGGTCAAAACTCTTGACCTTTAGAACCTTGTGGGACAGGAACTGTCATTTCATTTATTTGAATCCATAAATACAGGTTCACCCATCCTGAGACTTTCTTTCTTGAAGATTCAAGTGAAAAGAACACTCTCTTTTTATTATCATTACTATCTTACAAATGTTGATAATCAAAGTGTCTTAGTTCAAACCATTTTAGATGTTGCAGTGAACTAATCAATTTTATTAACTGAGTAATGGTTTTTATTCTCATGCAAAAGTTAGAACTCATGTTGAAAGCTGTTACAGAGTAATTATGCATTTTTCTGATTTCTGCTTTTGAATGAGCAAGTGTGTGCGTTTCCAAGGTTACAGTCAAACGGAAAACAAGTTGTTATGTTAAAACTGTCATGTTTTAGAATCCTCTCACGACGTAAATAGAGATGTTTTGCACCTGTTTCTTAAACACGCCAAAACAAAACCCTCTCGGTCTGTGAGAACATTTCTGACCTGTCTCATAACAATTCTCGCTGTCTCTAACCTCTGACGTCACAAAAACACACCCCTTCTGGTCGATTCTGACCAATGAAAAATCCCAAAAAGTGAACCGGGAAAGGGTCTTTAAAATGTCAGTACTTCCTGGTCTACAGAGAGTTGGGAGTTGGAGAGTTGTCGGAGTTCTAAGAGTTCTGAGAGCGTAGAGTTCGGTGAGAGTCTACTCAAGTTCTGCTGAGTTCTGATGGAGTGCTGTTGGAGTTCCTGACATGACAACAAAGCTCTCCCGAGTTCCATGGGATTATAACATTTTCCACTGAGGTGAATATGTGTCGAACAGAGCCTCGCCATTACTTCGGACGAGTAACAGCATCCTACTGAGACGCTGAAAGGGTGCGTTAAACGGAATCTCACCTGAGACATCTCCAGGTAAAGGAGCCGATTTCATCACCTAAGTGTACTGTAAGGAAAAGCTGAAGAAAGCCGGAGAGTGTCGATTCTGGTGAACACTTAATTTCCCTCACATACCATCTTAACTCCCTCTAAACTTCTTTCCATCTTTAAACTCTTCTATCAAGTAGAAATTCTTCCAGATATTTAGAAATGTCTGTGTAAAATGCTCACCCACATTCATGTGGGCAAAAGATCATAGTTGTACAGTTTATAAATGTCTGTGGTGCAGCAACGGAAAAATCATGGCCGTATGATTTTTCCTGATTGATTGCTTTGTTGTTATTTTCATAATTTGCCAAATTAATGTAAATGTTTGATGTTAAATTTGATTCTGTAAATAAATGACCGCATTCATTTTGATGGGTCAAATATAAATGACGTCTCACTTTGCATTTCCTTAAATTCAATGCACGTTTTATTCAGTCCAGAAAAATGAGGAACCCGCGTTAAATGATGAATATATCCCAGCATCTGTTCATCTACAAACTGGTGGCCCGTTACGCGCTCCTAAATGGACTGTAACCGTGTACACATTGATTTTCATGTTGGCAAGGTTGTACAATAACAGTTTATCTGCTGTGCTGAAAAACCGTGCGTCTTTACGCAGCGCAATTGGAGCTGCGCGCTTGTGTTACGCTGGCAATGTTTAAAAGCTGAAATTGTGTCATTGAGTCTTTATAAAGCTGAATTGTACGTCTGTATGTGTAACATAAGCTGGCTTTGAGCTGTGGAAACGCTTTATTCTGTTTAAACTGTGTTCCAGACGCTGTTCTGGTCCGGTTCGGTTCTGTGGTTCCGACTCGGTTCTGGAAAAGTTCGAACGAGTTGTTAAATAGCTAGAAAGACGTTTTGAGACCGGAGTAGCGGACTCCGGGCAGCTCAGGGGTTGGTTCGTTACATTTTTAGCAGAGAGAGTGCATTTTGATGGTTTAGAAGACGATAAGTGATAGAAAAGTTTCAGGCTACATTAACATGGCTGCTAACGCTTCGTGGTTGGTTGTTTGCTGCTTTGGAAAGCTCTGATTTGCTGAGAAAGGTTGACTGACGTCACCTCCCCTCACCCCTACGCTGCGTCATTGGTTGAGAAAGACCGTGTGTAACGTTCTGATTGGATGAGGGAAGTGTCAATCACGTCACCCGGAAATGAAGACTCGTTTTCATAGGGAATAAAATCTGCTTTTTAACGCTGGAAAGCGCATTAAAGCTGTGTTCTGAAACGCTGTTTACATTCTTCGAAGCATATTCGCTGAAAGTTCGCCACGTTTGAGTTTAAAGACCGTCATAAAATGATGCTTTTGAACTACGCTAGCGATGCTAAATTTTAAGCTAACGACCGGATGGATGACGTGTCACGTCACTTCCCCCAAGTCGGAAATGAGCTTTACCGTGCTTAAATTCGCTAAATACAGCTGCGATATTGTCCCACAAAACTCATGTTTCATGATATAAGGTCTGATTGAAAAAAATTTTTGCCACGTTTGTGTAAAAAATCCGTTCAGAAGTGTTGGTTTTCACCGAAGCAAGCCGATGCTAATTTTAGCTAACAAGCTAACGACCGGACGCCACAGGAAGTTATAGCGCCCCTAGTGGACGACACAAACAGTGTCTGAGTTAAAATTGTTGAGGATCTGCTGACATCTTGTGGAGAAGACGTGGGATCACAGGTTTTCACTTCGTTTTTAGGTAAAGAGTGACATTAGACGTTTTTATTTTTCTGTAAGGCAATTTTTGAGCTGAAAAACTTCCTCAAAGCTGAATAAACACTGTTATCTTGCGTTTTAAAAGTTATGAAGGTATTTATGCAAAGGGCTTTTACCAAACAAATTTTTATTCACTGATAAATCCTTGAGAAACAGGTACATAATAAAAATTTAGAAACTTTTAAATAAGATACAGTTACAAATATTCACAGAGTTGAATAGTTTACTCATTTTGCTAGAAGATAACGCACGTTTAATTGATAAATCACTAAATAAGAGTAAAGCTTATCAGGAAAAAGAGATTTTCTGATTTTCTGTTACCACCTAAACGTTACATCTACTATTTAATTTCTAAATAGCAGATAATGGCGGACGTAGAGGTAAACACTGACCCCTCACAATCCGAGGATGCGGTCCAGACAGCCTTACACATTTTGACAAATTCAATTCTTGGCAAAACTTTGGAGGAATTGCAAGACCTTGATGACGATCAAAGACATGGGGAGCTGCAGAGTTTATCAAAAGCAGCTACAGTGAAGGAGGACACAAAATCAAGCCGCGTACGGTTAGCAAAAATCTCTCTGCTTCTGAAGGCGGAATTAGACCGTTTGGTGGTAGAAAAGGGCGTGCTATTCAACGGATATAAGTCTGAAAAAGAGAGGTGTGACGAATTGATGATTGAATCTGAGTCGCTGAAGCAACACCTTGAGGCTGCTGAAGACCTCTCACAGAAAGAGCTGTCAGAACAGGCTCAATCATATGAGGAGAAGTGTGCCGAGCTGATAAGTGAATCTGAGTTGTTGAAACAAAAGATTCAAACTGATAAGGACCTCTCAAAGAGAGAGCTGTCAGAACAGGCTCGATCATATGAGGAGAAGATTGCGGATAAGGAACGAGCGTACCAAGACGCGTGTGCAGATAACGATAAGTTACAAGCACAGTTGAAAACCGCTTTAAGGGAGCTGGACGTTTGCAAGGCAGACAAGGGGTTAATAACCCGGAGTTGGCTGACTTTACAACGTGAAAATCGGTCAACAAATGAGCGTCTGGCAGCTTGTGAGGAGAATTTAGCTATGGCTACAGAATGGATTTCTGTAATGGAGCAAGCTGATCCGAGAATCGAACGGGGTCAGCTACAACCGCCCCAGACAGGTGCTGTTGCACCTCCTCCCCTTAGCCCCGTTTCAACACCCCCAACCCAGGGGATAAGGACGGGTCTGCACCCACATGCACCTCTTCCTCCTGACGCCAGGCAGTCAACTCCACCCCCATCTCGGAGGGTGGGGACAGACCTGCACCAATATGCACCTCCTCCTACCAACCCTTATCAGCCACCCCCACCCCCACCATGGGCGGTAGGGGCAGGCCTTGACCAGTCTGCACCACCAGTCACACAAGTTAGACCGGTGATACAGTCTCCTTCAATGGATGATTTGCAGAAAATCTCAAAATATGTACAACGCTTTGTTCCCGGGCCTATGGGGTCAGCAGGAACGAAAGCGTATCTCAAAGATCTGGAGTTCAGATTGAGGTCTTATCCTAATGCTACGGTAGACGATAAGATATGTCTGATACGGCTCACTTCAGACAGAGAGGTGTTCACCTTCATCGAGCGTCTACCTGATGCAACGAGGAGGGATTACAACCTTCTGTGTGAAGCTTTGATCAGAGAGTACGACCCCTGCACGGGGCCTGCTGGTTTTCCAGCTGCAGACAAGGTCATGCAGGGTAAAAATGAACATCCAAAAGTTTATTACAAAAGAATCTTCCAAGCTTATTTTGGTAACAGAAATGAGACCGGAATGGAAGAAGATGATGGTTTTAAGTTTGTTTTCAGCAAAAATCTCCACTCTGATTTTAAAAAATCAGTACAAATGATGGCAAATTTCAGAGAAAAATCCATCAGTGAGATTAAACAGTGTGCTGTGAATGTGTTTGAAGCATGTTCTCATGCTAAGACGCCCATAGAAGTGTTTCCTAGTGTAAAGGTTAAACCCCTCCCTCTTGAACTAGAAGGACGACGTGCTTCGCCGCCTCCTCCTAAGAAGAAAGAGAGAAAACAGGCTGTTCAAGCTAACAAACCGCGTCCTGAAGGTGCACGCTGGGACAAAAAGGCTCCTCTTTCAGAGGAAGCCAGTGATTATCGAAAAATGGGTGAACGCAGGACGCAACGATATGAGAAACCATATCGGCAGGGGCAGTACGTAAAGGAAACCCCGCAAGACGTACCTGACCGTCCCCCACCTCGGATGAAACGAACCGAGGCGAAAAAATCACAAAAGTTCCAGAAACAAGGCCCTACACCTCTGAGCTCGGAAGAGACAGAGAAACTACGCAGGTTGTTAGAAACTTTGAAACACACTGACACGGGAACCCAACCTGGAGCACTTTGCAGTAATGTAATTCCTATTACATCTGAGGGCGCGAATGACAACATAACAGATGTCGGTGGGACACACCAAGACATTGCTGTTGTTGCCTCAAACAACCCCTCATCGGAAGAAGGGGGGGTAAACACACACACGAACGATGACGTGTCATCGCAGGCTGAACACTCAGAAACAGCTTCTGCTGTGCTGACGGTTCAGGCAAACCAAAATTACACAGATAAGGCTGAACGCGTGAAAAAGCGTCAGAAAAAACCCAAGAGGTTTCTGTGTAACTTTATCAGAAA
>NC_056505.1:35759581-35760228 GCF_014905685.2 Nematolebias whitei
AAACCTAAAAGGTTTCTGTGTAACTTTATCAGAAAGGGGGTCGCCAAAAAGGCGTACCTGTCAGTAACACTCGAAGGTGTCCTCACACACGAAGCACTCTTGGACGGTGGGGCAGACATAACAATCATGTCAGCTAAACTGTTCGAGGAGCTGAGGACGGCCGCTGCCAGTGTTAACAGGATAATACCTCTCTCTGAATGTGCTATAGAAATGCAGGGTCTCTCAGAAATGAAAACAACCCTGACAGCTATAGCAATGGTTCACATGCAGATTGGCAATATGACACTGTACCATCCGGTACACGTGACTCATGTTGACTCATTCCCATTTTTGGTTGGCCAGGATTTTATAAATCGCTTCGGCGCGATTATAGATTATGGTGATCAAACAATGTGGACAACAGTGAGCAACCCACTGCCAATCGATACGCCTCCGGAGTGTGACACAGACTGCCCAACAGCAGGTACCGCGGAAGGCGCAAAGGACTCCTCAGCCGAGGACACGAGCCCGGTGAGTACTCCTCTGACACCATGTGTAACCAAGGAAACCCAAGTGATCCAAACTCTGACTCAACAAGACAGCCTCCTCTGTGAGCTGGAGCAGTCAGAGTCCACCAAACACTACCTACCACTGGTAGTTAAGGGTGT